>NC_059426.1:174508031-174808031 GCF_021028975.2 Sphaerodactylus townsendi
GGGGACATGGGGTACCCCATGTCCCCGGGCGCCCCTTAGTGGAGGGTGCAAAAATTTCAGGTTCGTTTGTGGGTTTTTTTGTCTTTTTAATGTTTTTTTTTCAGTTTTCGGCCTGCAGGGGGCGCAGTTTTTAGGATAGCATCACCAAAATTTCAGGGATTTTTCAGGAGATTCTCCTGATGATAGGTGAGGTTTGGTTCAGGGGGTACAAAGTTATGGACTCCCAAAAAGGGTTCCCTACCCCCATTGTTTCCAATGGGAGCTAATAGGCGATGGGGGCTACACCTTTTAGGGTCCATAACTTTGGACCCCCTGAACCAAACTTCACCAAACCTGGGTGGTATCATCAGGAGAGTCTCCTAGAGATACCCTGAAATTTTGGTGGTGCTACCTTAACAATTGCACCCCTGATAGCAGGCACACTCCAAATTTCCCCAGATTCTCCTTTTAAATCCACCCCCGTCGGCATGGAGTTAAAGGGAGAATGTGAGGTCCACAGTTTAATCATTGAAAGTGATGCTATTTCAGGGTGGGGGAGAAACCACCCCAAAACAGCATCACTTTCAATGTTGTTTTAACTGGGGACCCCAGATTCCCCCTTTAAGGTGGATTTAAAAGAAGAATCTGGGCTCCCCAGTTTAAACACCGTTGAAAGTGACGCTGTTTGGAGGTGGATTCCACTGGAGGTGTTTTCTGAGAGATGATGCTGACATTTGTTTGGTAAATGTTTTGCTGGGGGTGATTTGTGAGAGATTTACATGCTTAATACCCACTTGCACTGGCTTGGAGCTGTTTCTCAGGCTAACAACCTACCTCATAGGGTTGGTGTGAGGACAAAATTAGGGAAGAAAGTTGGTGGGGAGAGAAAGCCATGTATGTTTTGCTGGGGGTGGGAGGTGTTTTGTGTGCTGGTGTTTGGTCGTGGTGGGGGAGGGTGGCCGCCCATAAGGGGGGGCGCCAGTGGTGAAATCCAAAAATTTTAGTAACAGGTTCCCATGGTGGTGGGATTCAAACTGTGGCGTAGCGCCAATGGGGCTGGGCGGGGCACGACGGGGGCGGGGCAGGGCATTCCGGGGGTGGGGCATTCCTGGGCGGGGCTGTGGCAAGGACACAGCCGCTGCGCCGGTCCTTGGGTGGGAAACAAATGCACGCAGGCACAGGCTGCCACGCACGCCAGTGCACCTCCTGCTAGACTGCTTCAAGTTCTGCGCGCTACTGCTGAGAGGAGGGGCATAACTTGGGCAAAAATCACGTGGCAAAATCACCCATTAGTAACCCCCTCTCGGCACACACAAATAATTAGTAACCTACTCTCGGGAACCTGTGAGAACCTGCTGAATCCCACCTCTGGGGGGCGCCAAACTCAGGTTTTGGCCTAGATACGCCTTTGATGTATGCCGTTTTGGGTTTCCATTGGGTAGGAAGATAGGGTTGCAAAGGAAGTAGGGAACTAAGGAAATAAATGCTGTGAAAAATCCTATGCGACTTAAAAGCCTTCTCAATCAATATACTTGTAAAGTAACAGTTTGCCTTTTTTCTTCATGCCCTGCTTCTAAGACGCCGAAAGAAGGCTGAGATGTATCTCATTAATTGGCGAGGATCTAAAATATTTTCAAATAGATGAAAACATATTTCTGGACCCCCTGGATTTCCTTTCCGAGAAGTATTTACAAACACAGATGTCCCACTGTAATGATAAATCACGCCACAAGTGTGGGATTAGAAAACATAAGCTGCTTGCTTGGTTTGCCCCAGATTTATTCATTAATAATGATTTGACATCCAATTACAGCCAAATTATTCCCGCCCCCTCTCCAAGAGAAAAAAAGAGAAAAGGAAGGCCTCTCAAATCTTTTATTTTGTCCCGCAATTCAGCACTCACATTCTTGAAATTAATAATTCAGATTTCTCCTTTGTGGAGGCCGCACGCTCGTCTTGTGTCTCGAAAGCTGTTATTTATACCGTATTCCATTGGCCCTGAACAGCTAAATTACTAGGCTGTAAGATTAAGAAACCCCTAATCTCTCTTTCAAGAAGGAGCCCTAGCTTTCGGTTTGAAACAAAAGCCACATCAGACGAGGTTGCTTCGGGAACAGAGTTGGGAGATGTATTGTCGAAGGCTTTCATGGCCGGATTCAACTGGTTGTGGTGGGTTTTCCAGGCTGTGTGGCCATGGTCTGGTTGATCTTGTTCCTAACGTTTTGCCTGTGTAACCTCTATCTGTGGGTTCTGTGGGGCAGAACTTGGAATGAGTTTGCAACAACAATTTTTAAAAACAAAATGGTTTACTTTCTTAACCTATAACATCAACATTTAACATCACACTTCAAGGTCCTGTTCAGGTTGCATTTTCAAGTCCTTATATTTACAGTCTACTGATACTGCCAAGTCCAATTCTTCTTTGCAAGTGGGTTGGCTCCTGAAGACTCCAAGGGCTTGATGAACAGGATTCAACATGATGAAGGTTTCCAGGAGAACTCTCACCCATTACAACCACAACCCCCCCCCCCGAAACAATAAACTCCAACATTTACAACATAGCAAAAACAAACAACTACCTTCCCAGTAGTTCCCAACAATATTGCAGTTACCTTAACAAGGTGTTAAGGGCTTATACAACCAAGGTCCGAGTCTGGTAGCCTTGTCTCCAACTACATGAGCTCTGCAGCCTTCTCCTGCTTTGGGTCTCCACCCCTTTCTGGGTCAACCCATTCTGAGCATGGGGGTTACACCTGCATCTGTGGCTGGCATCTTCAGAGGTGTGTCCAGAGAGAAGGGAATGTTTGGGGTATATATTGTCCACCCAAAGTGTTCCACCCAAACACCTCTGAAGATGCCAGCCACAGAGGCAGGCGAAACGTTAGGAACAAGATCCACCACACCACGGCCACCACAGCCCGGAAAACCCACCACAACCAGAGTTGAGAGCCCCTACTTTCTTACGGTTGCTAACCTGCAGGGAGCGGATGGAGATCTCCTCTGATTACTCTGAATGTCTCTTGACGTGAAACCCCTGCAAAAAGAGGAGAAAAGTTGACTAATAGTGACTCCGACCCCAGGAACACCCTGACCCGGCTTCCCATGCTCGTGTCCGATCGGGGGGGAGGGCGGGGCAAACACATCGGTACAACCCTGCGCACGTTCTGCAGCTGGGTTGCTCCCCCCCGCCCCAAATCGGGACGTAAATTGTTGAGTTTCACTTTTCCTCTATATGCAGAGGTGGGATCCAGCAGGTTCTCACAGGTTCCCGAGAGTAGGTTACTCATTATTTGTGTGTGCTGAGAGGGGGTTACTAATTGGTGATTTTGCCACGTGATCTTTGCCTTAGTTACGCCCCTCCTCTCAGCAGTAGCGCGCAGAACTTGGAGCAGTCTAGCAGGAGGTGCACCGGCGTGCATGGCAGCCTGCGCCTGCGTGCATTCGTTTCCCGCCCAAGGACCGGAGCAGCGGCTGCGTCCTTGCCACAGCCCTGCCCAGGAATGCCCCGCCCCCGGAATGCCCGGCCACGCCCCCGTCGTGCCCCGCCCAGCCCCATTGGCGCTACGCCATAGTTTGAATCCCACCACCATGGGAACCTGTTACTAAAATTTTTGGATCCCACCACTGTCTATATGTAAACATTTAATCACTAGGCCTATTCGGAAGGCCTGTAGTCCAGTTAGAGTTGCCAGATCCAAGCTGCGGAAATCCCTGGAGATTTAAGGTGAAGCCAAGGGAAGAACTTCTGAGGTATTTTAATGCCATACAGTTCACCCTCCAAAGGAGCCTTTTTTTTTCTCCAGAGAAATTGATCTCTCTTATCTGGAGCTCGGTTATAATTCTGGGAGGTCTCCAGGCTTCACCTGGAGGCTGGCAACCCGAGGTTCATTAGAGGCACATTTGTACAAGGCCCCAAGTTCAGGCTCCGGCATTTGCAGTTAAAGGATTTCGGGTAGCAGATATTGAAAGAGACCTGTTCCACCCCAAGACTCTGTAGTGCCACAGCCAATCGGAGCAAACAATGCTGTGCTGGGTGGACCAATAGTCTGACTTGATAGAAAGTAGCTTAGTGTGTAATGCAGGGGGTTCCAACCTTTTTGAGAATACATTTGGAATTCTCATACAGCATTGGTCAGTGCCGCGACAAATCAGCTGCTTCAAAATGGCTGCCACAAGAGGCGGAGCCAGCCACTACATGATTATCACAGCTCAAATCTACACAGCCAATCAGATCTCCAGTAGTCAGTCAGAGCTCCAATAGTCAATCCCTTTCCCTTTTTGTACTTCCCGTTCCTGTTTCCCCTTTAGTTCATTTCCCTTTTGTCAGTTGTATTGTTGTAACTAACCCTCCTTAAGCCCATTATGAGGAAGGGCAACCTACAAATTGAATTATAAATAAATAAAAAAAAATATGCCTTGTTGGGCAAAAGACCTACCTGGCCCGACCACTACCTAAAAAAACTGTGGACATACACAAAAATTATCAGTGGGCGCCCATGCGCTTGCCAGCATCACATTGGAGACCCTAATGTAGTGCATAGAGATTGCATCTGTGATTTTGTACTGTTTTTACTATGTATTTCTATGTATAAATAATAAAGACAGACAGACAGACAGACAGACAGATAGACAGATAGATGCAGTGGTGGGATCCAAAAAATTTAATAACAGGTTCCGATGGTGGTGGGATTCAAACAGTGGTGCCACCGCACACACGCACCTCCAGTCCCTATTGGGCAGGGAGGTTGCTTTAGTAACCTCATCTCGGCACTCAGAAAAAATTAGTAACCACTTCTAGAGAAGTGGTGAGAACTGGTTGGATCCCACCTCTGGATAGATGGATAGATGGATAGATGGATAGATGGATAGATAGATAGATAGATAGATAGATAGATAGATAGATAGATAGATAGATAGATAGATAGATAGATAGTGAAATGAACCATTGTCACAGCCAGTGTGGTACAGTGGTTAAGAGCCGTGGAATCTAATCAGGTGAATCAGATATCGTTTCCCTGCTCCTCCACATGAAGCCTGCTGGGTGACTTTGGGCCAGTCACAGTTCTCTTCGAACTCTCTCACTCGCCTACCTCGCAAGGTGCCTGTTGTGTGCGTGCATGTGTGGGTGCGTGGGAGCCAACTGTAAGCCCAAAGATCCTTACATTAGAGAAAAACCAACTCTTCTTCTTACACCTTACTAACTTCTTACACCTTACTAACTTCTTACACATAACCTCTAAGGACTGCTATTGAAACATCGCCAAAACTCTCTTATAACATCTGTGGACCCTGCCGTTCCCCCCCCCCCTTCTCCTCCCCTTTCTCTTTTTAGGGGATTGCTAGTAGGTCGCCATCGTTAATTTTGATACTAGGATGCTGCATTTTAATGGGGTTAATTTTAGCATATAGAGCTATATTTAACTTTGATTTTATTTGTGCTCTATTTGTTTGTTCTGTTCGCCGCCCTGAGCCCTTCGGGGGAGGGCGGTTTATAAATACAATAAAAAAACAAACAAACAAACAAACAAACAAACAAATAAATAAAAGCAAAACGTGAAGCCGGAGGAAGCAACTTGTCAATGGCGGTGTGTGTGTGTGTAGGGGGGGATGTGTGTCTCCTTCACCCATCCCACATCTCCTGACCTGTGAGACCGCATTGCTTTGAACCGGTTATGTCCCTCTCTTTAAAGGGAGCATGCACGCGCGAATGTTTTTTTAAAAACCAACCAAGCCCCCGACAGAGCCGTCAATTTAATTTCGTGATCAGTCTAATCTGCTCGTTTCTCTCAGCATCTTCAGCTTGTGAGGCTTTTCACACACACACACACACACACACACACACACACACACACACACACACACACCAGAAAAACCTGTTCCTAGACGGCTGCGGAGATTTGAAAACCAGGTCACCTTCCTCGTGTTGCGCTTAATGTGGAAGCGAGCCGTTCAGAGCCTCTTAGTATCTCTTTCACGCGTGCCTCAATGTGTTGTTGTGCTGTTTGCTTCCATAAATCACATTAATATTCCAGCCCTGTGAAATGAGCTGGTAATGGTCTTGTCACTTGTCGTCTTGCCGCGCCAGTTAAACGGCCGCGGACGTGAGAGCTTTTTGTCCTTTCGGTGACTGACCAGTGAGCCCTGGTGGGTTTTCGGCTCAAATTTCAAAATTTTCGGGATGTATGATTCTCGCTTGAAGCCGGTTAAGAATTTTTCACAATCTTTATTTGAGCTTACACTAAGAAGCGGTGGCGTAGCACCAAGGGGACAGGGGGACGGTGCACCGGGCGTGCACTGGTGTGGGGACATGGTGGGGGCGTTCCGGGGTGTGTCACGGTGGGCGGGGTGTGGCAGGGGTGTAGGGCAGTTATACGTGCCCTGGGCCCAGTTCCCCCTAGCTAAGAAGAGCATTTACGAGCGCCCAGTTTCATACAATACCCGCGTCTCACCTTCAGGGCAGATATAGCAAAAACTCTTCCGATCTTTGTTTCTGCCCGTGTGCCTCTAACCAGGTAGAAGACCTTGCCCGTTATTAGATTTTTATTATCCATTATATGTCAGTATTTGATCTAGCCAAGTTATTCAGTGGTGGGATCCAAAAATTTTAGTAACAGGTTCCCATGGTGGTGAGAATCAAACTGTGGCGTAGCGCCAATGGGGCTGGGCGGGGCATGACGGGGGCGTGGCTGGGCATTCCGGGGGCGGGGCTGTGGCAAGGGTGCAGCAACTGCGCCGGTCCTTGGGCAGGAAACGAATGCACGCAGGCACAGGCTGCCACGCACGCCAGTGCACCTCCTGCTAGAGTGCTTCAAGTTCTGTGCGCTACTGCTGAGAGGAGGGGCGTAACTAAGGCAAACATCACGTGGCAAAATCACCAATTAGTAACCCCCTCTCGGCACACACAAATAATTAGTAACCTACTCTCGGGAACCTTTGAGAACCTGCTGGATCCCACCTCTGAAGTTATTCCACATCTTTGAAGACAGATGAGGATCGCACCTGTCTTCTTTTGGTTACATACAGGATGGCCTCTTTTATGCATTTATCAATTAAATTAAGGAAAAAGTTTGTGCTTCCTAACCCTCAAAAATAGATCTATCCGTCCTGTTTTTGCCTATGGAATTGATTGCTGTCTTTAATCTTATTGTAAATTTTTATTTTACTATATCTCTTTTATTGATCTGGTTTTATGTTATGTTGTCAAGGCCCGTGGCTATAACGATAAATATTTACAAGTAAATAGGGCTTTATTAAACAGCAAGCGATGGATGCTACACTGTAAGATCTTAGTGACTTAAACTGCATCATCAATCGGGCAATTGAATGTCGTGCTGTATTTTCACACCAGTGTGGTTTAGTGGGTTGAGAGCTGGCCTACGATCGGGGAGACCCGGGTTTGAATCCCCTCACTGCCACATAAGCTCGCTGAATCGTAGAGTTGTAAGAGACCACAAAGGTCATCTTCCAACCACCTCCCGTGCAGGAACACACAATCAAAGTAGTCCTGGCAGATGGCCATCCAGCCTTTAAAAACCTCCAAAGAAGAAGAAGAAGAAGAAGAAGAGTTTGGATTTGTATCCCCCCTTTCTCTCCTGTAGGAGACTCGAAGGGGCTTACAATCTCCTTGCCCTTCCCCCCTCACAACAAACACCCTGTGAGGTGGGTGGGGCTGAGAGAGCTCCGAGAAACTGTGACTAGCCCCAGGTCACCCAGCTGGCGTGTGTGGGAGTGCACAGGCTATTCTGAATTCCCCAGATAAGCCTCCACAGCTCAGGCGGCAGAGCTGGGAATCAAACCCGGTTCCTCCAGATTAGATGCACGAGCTCTTAACCTCCTGCGCCACTCCACCACTCTCCGAGGCAGTGAATTCCACTGCCGAACAGCCCTGACCATCAGTAAGTTGTTCCTAATGGTTAGGTGGAATCTTTTTTCTCGTGGTTTGAATCCATTACTCCGTGTCCAAGTCTCTGGAGCCGCAGAAAACAAGCTTGCTCCCACTTCAACTGACCCAAGGTCTGGCAGTTGCAGTACTTCCAACTTCTGCTATTGGTTCGTGCTTACGCATGACCAGTTTTTCTCTTGATGTGGTATCCGGGTGAGATCTGGCAACGGGAGTACTTCATGGGGGGGGGGGTGGGGGGGGGGGGGGGTGGGGGGGGGGGGGGGTGGGGGGGGGGGGGGGTGGGGGGGGGGGGGGGTGGGGGGGGGGGGGGGTGGGGGGGGGGGGGGGTGGGGGGGGGGGGGGGTGGGGGGGGGGGGGGGTGGGGGGGGGGGGGGGTGGGGGGGGGGGGGGGTGGGGGGGGGGGGGGGTGGGGGGGGGGGGGGGTGGGGGGGGGGGGGGGTGGGGGGGGGGGGGGGTGGGGGGGGGGGGGGGTGGGGGGGGGGGGGGGTGGGGGGGGGGGGGGGTGGGGGGGGGGGGGGGTGGGGGGGGGGGGGGGTGGGGGGGGGGGGGGGTGGGGGGGGGGGGGGGTGGGGGGGGGGGGGGGTGGGGGGGGGGGGGGGTGGGGGGGGGGGGGGGTGGGGGGGGGGGGGGGTGGGGGGGGGGGGGGGTGGGGGGGGGGGGGGGTGGGGGGGGGGGGGGGTGGGGGGGGGGGGGGGTGGGGGGGGGGGGGGGTGGGGGGGGGGGGGGGTGGGGGGGGGGGGGGGTGGGGGGGGGGGGGGGTGGGGGGGGGGGGGGGTGGGGGGGGGGGGGGGTGGGGGGGGGGGGGGGTGGGGGGGGGGGGGGGTGGGGGGGGGGGGGGGTGGGGGGGGGGGGGGGTGGGGGGGGGGGGGGGTGGGGGGGGGGGGGGGTGGGGGGGGGGGGGGGTGGGGGGGGGGGGGGGTGGGGGGGGGGGGGGGTGGGGGGGGGGGGGGGTGGGGGGGGGGGGGGGTGGGGGGGGGGGGGGGTGGGGGGGGGGGGGGGTGGGGGGGGGGGGGGGTGGGGGGGGGGGGGGGTGGGGGGGGGGGGGGGTGGGGGGGGGGGGGGGTGGGGGGGGGGGGGGGTGGGGGGGGGGGGGGGTGGGGGGGGGGGGGGGTGGGGGGGGGGGGGGGTGGGGGGGGGGGGGGGTGGGGGGGGGGGGGGGTGGGGGGGGGGGGGGGTGGGGGGGGGGGGGGGTGGGGGGGGGGGGGGGTGGGGGGGGGGGGGGGTGGGGGGGGGGGGGGGTGGGGGGGGGGGGGGGTGGGGGGGGGGGGGGGTGGGGGGGGGGGGGGGTGGGGGGGGGGGGGGGTGGGGGGGGGGGGGGGTGGGGGGGGGGGGGGGTGGGGGGGGGGGGGGGTGGGGGGGGGGGGGGGTGGGGGGGGGGGGGGGTGGGGGGGGGGGGGGGTGGGGGGGGGGGGGGGTGGGGGGGGGGGGGGGTGGGGGGGGGGGGGGGTGGGGGGGGGGGGGGGTGGGGGGGGGGGGGGGTGGGGGGGGGGGGGGGTGGGGGGGGGGGGGGGTGGGGGGGGGGGGGGGTGGGGGGGGGGGGGGGTGGGGGGGGGGGGGGGTGGGGGGGGGGGGGGGTGGGGGGGGGGGGGGGTGGGGGGGGGGGGGGGTGGGGGGGGGGGGGGGTGGGGGGGGGGGGGGGTGGGGGGGGGGGGGGGTGGGGGGGGGGGGGGGTGGGGGGGGGGGGGGGTGGGGGGGGGGGGGGGTGGGGGGGGGGGGGGGTGGGGGGGGGGGGGGGTGGGGGGGGGGGGGGGTGGGGGGGGGGGGGGGTGGGGGGGGGGGGGGGTGGGGGGGGGGGGGGGTGGGGGGGGGGGGGGGTGGGGGGGGGGGGGGGTGGGGGGGGGGGGGGGTGGGGGGGGGGGGGGGTGGGGGGGGGGGGGGGTGGGGGGGGGGGGGGGTGGGGGGGGGGGGGGGTGGGGGGGGGGGGGGGTGGGGGGGGGGGGGGGTGGGGGGGGGGGGGGGTGGGGGGGGGGGGGGGTGGGGGGGGGGGGGGGTGGGGGGGGGGGGGGGTGGGGGGGGGGGGGGGTGGGGGGGGGGGGGGGTGGGGGGGGGGGGGGGTGGGGGGGGGGGGGGGTGGGGGGGGGGGGGGGTGGGGGGGGGGGGGGGTGGGGGGGGGGGGGGGTGGGGGGGGGGGGGGGTGGGGGGGGGGGGGGGTGGGGGGGGGGGGGGGTGGGGGGGGGGGGGGGTGGGGGGGGGGGGGGGTGGGGGGGGGGGGGGGTGGGGGGGGGGGGGGGTGGGGGGGGGGGGGGGTGGGGGGGGGGGGGGGTGGGGGGGGGGGGGGGTGGGGGGGGGGGGGGGTGGGGGGGGGGGGGGGTGGGGGGGGGGGGGGGTGGGGGGGGGGGGGGGTGGGGGGGGGGGGGGGTGGGGGGGGGGGGGGGTGGGGGGGGGGGGGGGTGGGGGGGGGGGGGGGTGGGGGGGGGGGGGGGTGGGGGGGGGGGGGGGTGGGGGGGGGGGGGGGTGGGGGGGGGGGGGGGTGGGGGGGGGGGGGGGTGGGGGGGGGGGGGGGTGGGGGGGGGGGGGGGTGGGGGGGGGGGGGGGTGGGGGGGGGGGGGGGTGGGGGGGGGGGGGGGTGGGGGGGGGGGGGGGTGGGGGGGGGGGGGGGTGGGGGGGGGGGGGGGTGGGGGGGGGGGGGGGTGGGGGGGGGGGGGGGTGGGGGGGGGGGGGGGTGGGGGGGGGGGGGGGTGGGGGGGGGGGGGGGTGGGGGGGGGGGGGGGTGGGGGGGGGGGGGGGTGGGGGGGGGGGGGGGTGGGGGGGGGGGGGGGTGGGGGGGGGGGGGGGTGGGGGGGGGGGGGGGTGGGGGGGGGGGGGGGTGGGGGGGGGGGGGGGTGGGGGGGGGGGGGGGTGGGGGGGGGGGGGGGTGGGGGGGGGGGGGGGTGGGGGGGGGGGGGGGTGGGGGGGGGGGGGGGTGGGGGGGGGGGGGGGTGGGGGGGGGGGGGGGTGGGGGGGGGGGGGGGTGGGGGGGGGGGGGGGTGGGGGGGGGGGGGGGTGGGGGGGGGGGGGGGTGGGGGGGGGGGGGGGTGGGGGGGGGGGGGGGTGGGGGGGGGGGGGGGTGGGGGGGGGGGGGGGTGGGGGGGGGGGGGGGTGGGGGGGGGGGGGGGTGGGGGGGGGGGGGGGTGGGGGGGGGGGGGGGTGGGGGGGGGGGGGGGTGGGGGGGGGGGGGGGTGGGGGGGGGGGGGGGTGGGGGGGGGGGGGGGTGGGGGGGGGGGGGGGTGGGGGGGGGGGGGGGTGGGGGGGGGGGGGGGTGGGGGGGGGGGGGGGTGGGGGGGGGGGGGGGTGGGGGGGGGGGGGGGTGGGGGGGGGGGGGGGTGGGGGGGGGGGGGGGTGGGGGGGGGGGGGGGTGGGGGGGGGGGGGGGTGGGGGGGGGGGGGGGTGGGGGGGGGGGGGGGTGGGGGGGGGGGGGGGTGGGGGGGGGGGGGGGTGGGGGGGGGGGGGGGTGGGGGGGGGGGGGGGTGGGGGGGGGGGGGGGTGGGGGGGGGGGGGGGTGGGGGGGGGGGGGGGTGGGGGGGGGGGGGGGTGGGGGGGGGGGGGGGTGGGGGGGGGGGGGGGTGGGGGGGGGGGGGGGTGGGGGGGGGGGGGGGTGGGGGGGGGGGGGGGTGGGGGGGGGGGGGGGTGGGGGGGGGGGGGGGTGGGGGGGGGGGGGGGTGGGGGGGGGGGGGGGTGGGGGGGGGGGGGGGTGGGGGGGGGGGGGGGTGGGGGGGGGGGGGGGTGGGGGGGGGGGGGGGTGGGGGGGGGGGGGGGTGGGGGGGGGGGGGGGTGGGGGGGGGGGGGGGTGGGGGGGGGGGGGGGTGGGGGGGGGGGGGGGTGGGGGGGGGGGGGGGTGGGGGGGGGGGGGGGTGGGGGGGGGGGGGGGTGGGGGGGGGGGGGGGTGGGGGGGGGGGGGGGTGGGGGGGGGGGGGGGTGGGGGGGGGGGGGGGTGGGGGGGGGGGGGGGTGGGGGGGGGGGGGGGTGGGGGGGGGGGGGGGTGGGGGGGGGGGGGGGTGGGGGGGGGGGGGGGTGGGGGGGGGGGGGGGTGGGGGGGGGGGGGGGTGGGGGGGGGGGGGGGTGGGGGGGGGGGGGGGTGGGGGGGGGGGGGGGTGGGGGGGGGGGGGGGTGGGGGGGGGGGGGGGTGGGGGGGGGGGGGGGTGGGGGGGGGGGGGGGTGGGGGGGGGGGGGGGTGGGGGGGGGGGGGGGTGGGGGGGGGGGGGGGTGGGGGGGGGGGGGGGTGGGGGGGGGGGGGGGTGGGGGGGGGGGGGGGTGGGGGGGGGGGGGGGTGGGGGGGGGGGGGGGTGGGGGGGGGGGGGGGTGGGGGGGGGGGGGGGTGGGGGGGGGGGGGGGTGGGGGGGGGGGGGGGTGGGGGGGGGGGGGGGTGGGGGGGGGGGGGGGTGGGGGGGGGGGGGGGTGGGGGGGGGGGGGGGTGGGGGGGGGGGGGGGTGGGGGGGGGGGGGGGTGGGGGGGGGGGGGGGTGGGGGGGGGGGGGGGTGGGGGGGGGGGGGGGTGGGGGGGGGGGGGGGTGGGGGGGGGGGGGGGTGGGGGGGGGGGGGGGTGGGGGGGGGGGGGGGTGGGGGGGGGGGGGGGTGGGGGGGGGGGGGGGTGGGGGGGGGGGGGGGTGGGGGGGGGGGGGGGTGGGGGGGGGGGGGGGTGGGGGGGGGGGGGGGTGGGGGGGGGGGGGGGTGGGGGGGGGGGGGGGTGGGGGGGGGGGGGGGTGGGGGGGGGGGGGGGTGGGGGGGGGGGGGGGTGGGGGGGGGGGGGGGTGGGGGGGGGGGGGGGTGGGGGGGGGGGGGGGTGGGGGGGGGGGGGGGTGGGGGGGGGGGGGGGTGGGGGGGGGGGGGGGTGGGGGGGGGGGGGGGTGGGGGGGGGGGGGGGTGGGGGGGGGGGGGGGTGGGGGGGGGGGGGGGTGGGGGGGGGGGGGGGTGGGGGGGGGGGGGGGTGGGGGGGGGGGGGGGTGGGGGGGGGGGGGGGTGGGGGGGGGGGGGGGTGGGGGGGGGGGGGGGTGGGGGGGGGGGGGGGTGGGGGGGGGGGGGGGTGGGGGGGGGGGGGGGTGGGGGGGGGGGGGGGTGGGGGGGGGGGGGGGTGGGGGGGGGGGGGGGTGGGGGGGGGGGGGGGTGGGGGGGGGGGGGGGTGGGGGGGGGGGGGGGTGGGGGGGGGGGGGGGTGGGGGGGGGGGGGGGTGGGGGGGGGGGGGGGTGGGGGGGGGGGGGGGTGGGGGGGGGGGGGGGTGGGGGGGGGGGGGGGTGGGGGGGGGGGGGGGTGGGGGGGGGGGGGGGTGGGGGGGGGGGGGGGTGGGGGGGGGGGGGGGTGGGGGGGGGGGGGGGTGGGGGGGGGGGGGGGTGGGGGGGGGGGGGGGTGGGGGGGGGGGGGGGTGGGGGGGGGGGGGGGTGGGGGGGGGGGGGGGTGGGGGGGGGGGGGGGTGGGGGGGGGGGGGGGTGGGGGGGGGGGGGGGTGGGGGGGGGGGGGGGTGGGGGGGGGGGGGGGTGGGGGGGGGGGGGGGTGGGGGGGGGGGGGGGTGGGGGGGGGGGGGGGTGGGGGGGGGGGGGGGTGGGGGGGGGGGGGGGTGGGGGGGGGGGGGGGTGGGGGGGGGGGGGGGTGGGGGGGGGGGGGGGTGGGGGGGGGGGGGGGTGGGGGGGGGGGGGGGTGGGGGGGGGGGGGGGTGGGGGGGGGGGGGGGTGGGGGGGGGGGGGGGTGGGGGGGGGGGGGGGTGGGGGGGGGGGGGGGTGGGGGGGGGGGGGGGTGGGGGGGGGGGGGGGTGGGGGGGGGGGGGGGTGGGGGGGGGGGGGGGTGGGGGGGGGGGGGGGTGGGGGGGGGGGGGGGTGGGGGGGGGGGGGGGTGGGGGGGGGGGGGGGTGGGGGGGGGGGGGGGTGGGGGGGGGGGGGGGTGGGGGGGGGGGGGGGTGGGGGGGGGGGGGGGTGGGGGGGGGGGGGGGTGGGGGGGGGGGGGGGTGGGGGGGGGGGGGGGTGGGGGGGGGGGGGGGTGGGGGGGGGGGGGGGTGGGGGGGGGGGGGGGTGGGGGGGGGGGGGGGTGGGGGGGGGGGGGGGTGGGGGGGGGGGGGGGTGGGGGGGGGGGGGGGTGGGGGGGGGGGGGGGTGGGGGGGGGGGGGGGTGGGGGGGGGGGGGGGTGGGGGGGGGGGGGGGTGGGGGGGGGGGGGGGTGGGGGGGGGGGGGGGTGGGGGGGGGGGGGGGTGGGGGGGGGGGGGGGTGGGGGGGGGGGGGGGTGGGGGGGGGGGGGGGTGGGGGGGGGGGGGGGTGGGGGGGGGGGGGGGTGGGGGGGGGGGGGGGTGGGGGGGGGGGGGGGTGGGGGGGGGGGGGGGTGGGGGGGGGGGGGGGTGGGGGGGGGGGGGGGTGGGGGGGGGGGGGGGTGGGGGGGGGGGGGGGTGGGGGGGGGGGGGGGTGGGGGGGGGGGGGGGTGGGGGGGGGGGGGGGTGGGGGGGGGGGGGGGTGGGGGGGGGGGGGGGTGGGGGGGGGGGGGGGTGGGGGGGGGGGGGGGTGGGGGGGGGGGGGGGTGGGGGGGGGGGGGGGTGGGGGGGGGGGGGGGTGGGGGGGGGGGGGGGTGGGGGGGGGGGGGGGTGGGGGGGGGGGGGGGTGGGGGGGGGGGGGGGTGGGGGGGGGGGGGGGTGGGGGGGGGGGGGGGTGGGGGGGGGGGGGGGTGGGGGGGGGGGGGGGTGGGGGGGGGGGGGGGTGGGGGGGGGGGGGGGTGGGGGGGGGGGGGGGTGGGGGGGGGGGGGGGTGGGGGGGGGGGGGGGTGGGGGGGGGGGGGGGTGGGGGGGGGGGGGGGTGGGGGGGGGGGGGGGTGGGGGGGGGGGGGGGTGGGGGGGGGGGGGGGTGGGGGGGGGGGGGGGTGGGGGGGGGGGGGGGTGGGGGGGGGGGGGGGTGGGGGGGGGGGGGGGTGGGGGGGGGGGGGGGTGGGGGGGGGGGGGGGTGGGGGGGGGGGGGGGTGGGGGGGGGGGGGGGTGGGGGGGGGGGGGGGTGGGGGGGGGGGGGGGTGGGGGGGGGGGGGGGTGGGGGGGGGGGGGGGTGGGGGGGGGGGGGGGTGGGGGGGGGGGGGGGTGGGGGGGGGGGGGGGTGGGGGGGGGGGGGGGTGGGGGGGGGGGGGGGTGGGGGGGGGGGGGGGTGGGGGGGGGGGGGGGTGGGGGGGGGGGGGGGTGGGGGGGGGGGGGGGTGGGGGGGGGGGGGGGTGGGGGGGGGGGGGGGTGGGGGGGGGGGGGGGTGGGGGGGGGGGGGGGTGGGGGGGGGGGGGGGTGGGGGGGGGGGGGGGTGGGGGGGGGGGGGGGTGGGGGGGGGGGGGGGTGGGGGGGGGGGGGGGTGGGGGGGGGGGGGGGTGGGGGGGGGGGGGGGTGGGGGGGGGGGGGGGTGGGGGGGGGGGGGGGTGGGGGGGGGGGGGGGTGGGGGGGGGGGGGGGTGGGGGGGGGGGGGGGTGGGGGGGGGGGGGGGTGGGGGGGGGGGGGGGTGGGGGGGGGGGGGGGTGGGGGGGGGGGGGGGTGGGGGGGGGGGGGGGTGGGGGGGGGGGGGGGTGGGGGGGGGGGGGGGTGGGGGGGGGGGGGGGTGGGGGGGGGGGGGGGTGGGGGGGGGGGGGGGTGGGGGGGGGGGGGGGTGGGGGGGGGGGGGGGTGGGGGGGGGGGGGGGTGGGGGGGGGGGGGGGTGGGGGGGGGGGGGGGTGGGGGGGGGGGGGGGTGGGGGGGGGGGGGGGTGGGGGGGGGGGGGGGTGGGGGGGGGGGGGGGTGGGGGGGGGGGGGGGTGGGGGGGGGGGGGGGTGGGGGGGGGGGGGGGTGGGGGGGGGGGGGGGTGGGGGGGGGGGGGGGTGGGGGGGGGGGGGGGTGGGGGGGGGGGGGGGTGGGGGGGGGGGGGGGTGGGGGGGGGGGGGGGTGGGGGGGGGGGGGGGTGGGGGGGGGGGGGGGTGGGGGGGGGGGGGGGTGGGGGGGGGGGGGGGTGGGGGGGGGGGGGGGTGGGGGGGGGGGGGGGTGGGGGGGGGGGGGGGTGGGGGGGGGGGGGGGTGGGGGGGGGGGGGGGTGGGGGGGGGGGGGGGTGGGGGGGGGGGGGGGTGGGGGGGGGGGGGGGTGGGGGGGGGGGGGGGTGGGGGGGGGGGGGGGTGGGGGGGGGGGGGGGTGGGGGGGGGGGGGGGTGGGGGGGGGGGGGGGTGGGGGGGGGGGGGGGTGGGGGGGGGGGGGGGTGGGGGGGGGGGGGGGTGGGGGGGGGGGGGGGTGGGGGGGGGGGGGGGTGGGGGGGGGGGGGGGTGGGGGGGGGGGGGGGTGGGGGGGGGGGGGGGTGGGGGGGGGGGGGGGTGGGGGGGGGGGGGGGTGGGGGGGGGGGGGGGTGGGGGGGGGGGGGGGTGGGGGGGGGGGGGGGTGGGGGGGGGGGGGGGTGGGGGGGGGGGGGGGTGGGGGGGGGGGGGGGTGGGGGGGGGGGGGGGTGGGGGGGGGGGGGGGTGGGGGGGGGGGGGGGTGGGGGGGGGGGGGGGTGGGGGGGGGGGGGGGTGGGGGGGGGGGGGGGTGGGGGGGGGGGGGGGTGGGGGGGGGGGGGGGTGGGGGGGGGGGGGGGTGGGGGGGGGGGGGGGTGGGGGGGGGGGGGGGTGGGGGGGGGGGGGGGTGGGGGGGGGGGGGGGTGGGGGGGGGGGGGGGTGGGGGGGGGGGGGGGTGGGGGGGGGGGGGGGTGGGGGGGGGGGGGGGTGGGGGGGGGGGGGGGTGGGGGGGGGGGGGGGTGGGGGGGGGGGGGGGTGGGGGGGGGGGGGGGTGGGGGGGGGGGGGGGTGGGGGGGGGGGGGGGTGGGGGGGGGGGGGGGTGGGGGGGGGGGGGGGTGGGGGGGGGGGGGGGTGGGGGGGGGGGGGGGTGGGGGGGGGGGGGGGTGGGGGGGGGGGGGGGTGGGGGGGGGGGGGGGTGGGGGGGGGGGGGGGTGGGGGGGGGGGGGGGTGGGGGGGGGGGGGGGTGGGGGGGGGGGGGGGTGGGGGGGGGGGGGGGTGGGGGGGGGGGGGGGTGGGGGGGGGGGGGGGTGGGGGGGGGGGGGGGTGGGGGGGGGGGGGGGTGGGGGGGGGGGGGGGTGGGGGGGGGGGGGGGTGGGGGGGGGGGGGGGTGGGGGGGGGGGGGGGTGGGGGGGGGGGGGGGTGGGGGGGGGGGGGGGTGGGGGGGGGGGGGGGTGGGGGGGGGGGGGGGTGGGGGGGGGGGGGGGTGGGGGGGGGGGGGGGTGGGGGGGGGGGGGGGTGGGGGGGGGGGGGGGTGGGGGGGGGGGGGGGTGGGGGGGGGGGGGGGTGGGGGGGGGGGGGGGTGGGGGGGGGGGGGGGTGGGGGGGGGGGGGGGTGGGGGGGGGGGGGGGTGGGGGGGGGGGGGGGTGGGGGGGGGGGGGGGTGGGGGGGGGGGGGGGTGGGGGGGGGGGGGGGTGGGGGGGGGGGGGGGTGGGGGGGGGGGGGGGTGGGGGGGGGGGGGGGTGGGGGGGGGGGGGGGTGGGGGGGGGGGGGGGTGGGGGGGGGGGGGGGTGGGGGGGGGGGGGGGTGGGGGGGGGGGGGGGTGGGGGGGGGGGGGGGTGGGGGGGGGGGGGGGTGGGGGGGGGGGGGGGTGGGGGGGGGGGGGGGTGGGGGGGGGGGGGGGTGGGGGGGGGGGGGGGTGGGGGGGGGGGGGGGTGGGGGGGGGGGGGGGTGGGGGGGGGGGGGGGTGGGGGGGGGGGGGGGTGGGGGGGGGGGGGGGTGGGGGGGGGGGGGGGTGGGGGGGGGGGGGGGTGGGGGGGGGGGGGGGTGGGGGGGGGGGGGGGTGGGGGGGGGGGGGGGTGGGGGGGGGGGGGGGTGGGGGGGGGGGGGGGTGGGGGGGGGGGGGGGTGGGGGGGGGGGGGGGTGGGGGGGGGGGGGGGTGGGGGGGGGGGGGGGTGGGGGGGGGGGGGGGTGGGGGGGGGGGGGGGTGGGGGGGGGGGGGGGTGGGGGGGGGGGGGGGTGGGGGGGGGGGGGGGTGGGGGGGGGGGGGGGTGGGGGGGGGGGGGGGTGGGGGGGGGGGGGGGTGGGGGGGGGGGGGGGTGGGGGGGGGGGGGGGTGGGGGGGGGGGGGGGTGGGGGGGGGGGGGGGTGGGGGGGGGGGGGGGTGGGGGGGGGGGGGGGTGGGGGGGGGGGGGGGTGGGGGGGGGGGGGGGTGGGGGGGGGGGGGGGTGGGGGGGGGGGGGGGTGGGGGGGGGGGGGGGTGGGGGGGGGGGGGGGTGGGGGGGGGGGGGGGTGGGGGGGGGGGGGGGTGGGGGGGGGGGGGGGTGGGGGGGGGGGGGGGTGGGGGGGGGGGGGGGTGGGGGGGGGGGGGGGTGGGGGGGGGGGGGGGTGGGGGGGGGGGGGGGTGGGGGGGGGGGGGGGTGGGGGGGGGGGGGGGTGGGGGGGGGGGGGGGTGGGGGGGGGGGGGGGTGGGGGGGGGGGGGGGTGGGGGGGGGGGGGGGTGGGGGGGGGGGGGGGTGGGGGGGGGGGGGGGTGGGGGGGGGGGGGGGTGGGGGGGGGGGGGGGTGGGGGGGGGGGGGGGTGGGGGGGGGGGGGGGTGGGGGGGGGGGGGGGTGGGGGGGGGGGGGGGTGGGGGGGGGGGGGGGTGGGGGGGGGGGGGGGTGGGGGGGGGGGGGGGTGGGGGGGGGGGGGGGTGGGGGGGGGGGGGGGTGGGGGGGGGGGGGGGTGGGGGGGGGGGGGGGTGGGGGGGGGGGGGGGTGGGGGGGGGGGGGGGTGGGGGGGGGGGGGGGTGGGGGGGGGGGGGGGTGGGGGGGGGGGGGGGTGGGGGGGGGGGGGGGTGGGGGGGGGGGGGGGTGGGGGGGGGGGGGGGTGGGGGGGGGGGGGGGTGGGGGGGGGGGGGGGTGGGGGGGGGGGGGGGTGGGGGGGGGGGGGGGTGGGGGGGGGGGGGGGTGGGGGGGGGGGGGGGTGGGGGGGGGGGGGGGTGGGGGGGGGGGGGGGTGGGGGGGGGGGGGGGTGGGGGGGGGGGGGGGTGGGGGGGGGGGGGGGTGGGGGGGGGGGGGGGTGGGGGGGGGGGGGGGTGGGGGGGGGGGGGGGTGGGGGGGGGGGGGGGTGGGGGGGGGGGGGGGTGGGGGGGGGGGGGGGTGGGGGGGGGGGGGGGTGGGGGGGGGGGGGGGTGGGGGGGGGGGGGGGTGGGGGGGGGGGGGGGTGGGGGGGGGGGGGGGTGGGGGGGGGGGGGGGTGGGGGGGGGGGGGGGTGGGGGGGGGGGGGGGTGGGGGGGGGGGGGGGTGGGGGGGGGGGGGGGTGGGGGGGGGGGGGGGTGGGGGGGGGGGGGGGTGGGGGGGGGGGGGGGTGGGGGGGGGGGGGGGTGGGGGGGGGGGGGGGTGGGGGGGGGGGGGGGTGGGGGGGGGGGGGGGTGGGGGGGGGGGGGGGTGGGGGGGGGGGGGGGTGGGGGGGGGGGGGGGTGGGGGGGGGGGGGGGTGGGGGGGGGGGGGGGTGGGGGGGGGGGGGGGTGGGGGGGGGGGGGGGTGGGGGGGGGGGGGGGTGGGGGGGGGGGGGGGTGGGGGGGGGGGGGGGTGGGGGGGGGGGGGGGTGGGGGGGGGGGGGGGTGGGGGGGGGGGGGGGTGGGGGGGGGGGGGGGTGGGGGGGGGGGGGGGTGGGGGGGGGGGGGGGTGGGGGGGGGGGGGGGTGGGGGGGGGGGGGGGTGGGGGGGGGGGGGGGTGGGGGGGGGGGGGGGTGGGGGGGGGGGGGGGTGGGGGGGGGGGGGGGTGGGGGGGGGGGGGGGTGGGGGGGGGGGGGGGTGGGGGGGGGGGGGGGTGGGGGGGGGGGGGGGTGGGGGGGGGGGGGGGTGGGGGGGGGGGGGGGTGGGGGGGGGGGGGGGTGGGGGGGGGGGGGGGTGGGGGGGGGGGGGGGTGGGGGGGGGGGGGGGTGGGGGGGGGGGGGGGTGGGGGGGGGGGGGGGTGGGGGGGGGGGGGGGTGGGGGGGGGGGGGGGTGGGGGGGGGGGGGGGTGGGGGGGGGGGGGGGTGGGGGGGGGGGGGGGTGGGGGGGGGGGGGGGTGGGGGGGGGGGGGGGTGGGGGGGGGGGGGGGTGGGGGGGGGGGGGGGTGGGGGGGGGGGGGGGTGGGGGGGGGGGGGGGTGGGGGGGGGGGGGGGTGGGGGGGGGGGGGGGTGGGGGGGGGGGGGGGTGGGGGGGGGGGGGGGTGGGGGGGGGGGGGGGTGGGGGGGGGGGGGGGTGGGGGGGGGGGGGGGTGGGGGGGGGGGGGGGTGGGGGGGGGGGGGGGTGGGGGGGGGGGGGGGTGGGGGGGGGGGGGGGTGGGGGGGGGGGGGGGTGGGGGGGGGGGGGGGTGGGGGGGGGGGGGGGTGGGGGGGGGGGGGGGTGGGGGGGGGGGGGGGTGGGGGGGGGGGGGGGTGGGGGGGGGGGGGGGTGGGGGGGGGGGGGGGTGGGGGGGGGGGGGGGTGGGGGGGGGGGGGGGTGGGGGGGGGGGGGGGTGGGGGGGGGGGGGGGTGGGGGGGGGGGGGGGTGGGGGGGGGGGGGGGTGGGGGGGGGGGGGGGTGGGGGGGGGGGGGGGTGGGGGGGGGGGGGGGTGGGGGGGGGGGGGGGTGGGGGGGGGGGGGGGTGGGGGGGGGGGGGGGTGGGGGGGGGGGGGGGTGGGGGGGGGGGGGGGTGGGGGGGGGGGGGGGTGGGGGGGGGGGGGGGTGGGGGGGGGGGGGGGTGGGGGGGGGGGGGGGTGGGGGGGGGGGGGGGTGGGGGGGGGGGGGGGTGGGGGGGGGGGGGGGTGGGGGGGGGGGGGGGTGGGGGGGGGGGGGGGTGGGGGGGGGGGGGGGTGGGGGGGGGGGGGGGTGGGGGGGGGGGGGGGTGGGGGGGGGGGGGGGTGGGGGGGGGGGGGGGTGGGGGGGGGGGGGGGTGGGGGGGGGGGGGGGTGGGGGGGGGGGGGGGTGGGGGGGGGGGGGGGTGGGGGGGGGGGGGGGTGGGGGGGGGGGGGGGTGGGGGGGGGGGGGGGTGGGGGGGGGGGGGGGTGGGGGGGGGGGGGGGTGGGGGGGGGGGGGGGTGGGGGGGGGGGGGGGTGGGGGGGGGGGGGGGTGGGGGGGGGGGGGGGTGGGGGGGGGGGGGGGTGGGGGGGGGGGGGGGTGGGGGGGGGGGGGGGTGGGGGGGGGGGGGGGTGGGGGGGGGGGGGGGTGGGGGGGGGGGGGGGTGGGGGGGGGGGGGGGTGGGGGGGGGGGGGGGTGGGGGGGGGGGGGGGTGGGGGGGGGGGGGGGTGGGGGGGGGGGGGGGTGGGGGGGGGGGGGGGTGGGGGGGGGGGGGGGTGGGGGGGGGGGGGGGTGGGGGGGGGGGGGGGTGGGGGGGGGGGGGGGTGGGGGGGGGGGGGGGTGGGGGGGGGGGGGGGTGGGGGGGGGGGGGGGTGGGGGGGGGGGGGGGTGGGGGGGGGGGGGGGTGGGGGGGGGGGGGGGTGGGGGGGGGGGGGGGTGGGGGGGGGGGGGGGTGGGGGGGGGGGGGGGTGGGGGGGGGGGGGGGTGGGGGGGGGGGGGGGTGGGGGGGGGGGGGGGTGGGGGGGGGGGGGGGTGGGGGGGGGGGGGGGTGGGGGGGGGGGGGGGTGGGGGGGGGGGGGGGTGGGGGGGGGGGGGGGTGGGGGGGGGGGGGGGTGGGGGGGGGGGGGGGTGGGGGGGGGGGGGGGTGGGGGGGGGGGGGGGTGGGGGGGGGGGGGGGTGGGGGGGGGGGGGGGTGGGGGGGGGGGGGGGTGGGGGGGGGGGGGGGTGGGGGGGGGGGGGGGTGGGGGGGGGGGGGGGTGGGGGGGGGGGGGGGTGGGGGGGGGGGGGGGTGGGGGGGGGGGGGGGTGGGGGGGGGGGGGGGTGGGGGGGGGGGGGGGTGGGGGGGGGGGGGGGTGGGGGGGGGGGGGGGTGGGGGGGGGGGGGGGTGGGGGGGGGGGGGGGTGGGGGGGGGGGGGGGTGGGGGGGGGGGGGGGTGGGGGGGGGGGGGGGTGGGGGGGGGGGGGGGTGGGGGGGGGGGGGGGTGGGGGGGGGGGGGGGTGGGGGGGGGGGGGGGTGGGGGGGGGGGGGGGTGGGGGGGGGGGGGGGTGGGGGGGGGGGGGGGTGGGGGGGGGGGGGGGTGGGGGGGGGGGGGGGTGGGGGGGGGGGGGGGTGGGGGGGGGGGGGGGTGGGGGGGGGGGGGGGTGGGGGGGGGGGGGGGTGGGGGGGGGGGGGGGTGGGGGGGGGGGGGGGTGGGGGGGGGGGGGGGTGGGGGGGGGGGGGGGTGGGGGGGGGGGGGGGTGGGGGGGGGGGGGGGTGGGGGGGGGGGGGGGTGGGGGGGGGGGGGGGTGGGGGGGGGGGGGGGTGGGGGGGGGGGGGGGTGGGGGGGGGGGGGGGTGGGGGGGGGGGGGGGTGGGGGGGGGGGGGGGTGGGGGGGGGGGGGGGTGGGGGGGGGGGGGGGTGGGGGGGGGGGGGGGTGGGGGGGGGGGGGGGTGGGGGGGGGGGGGGGTGGGGGGGGGGGGGGGTGGGGGGGGGGGGGGGTGGGGGGGGGGGGGGGTGGGGGGGGGGGGGGGTGGGGGGGGGGGGGGGTGGGGGGGGGGGGGGGTGGGGGGGGGGGGGGGTGGGGGGGGGGGGGGGTGGGGGGGGGGGGGGGTGGGGGGGGGGGGGGGTGGGGGGGGGGGGGGGTGGGGGGGGGGGGGGGTGGGGGGGGGGGGGGGTGGGGGGGGGGGGGGGTGGGGGGGGGGGGGGGTGGGGGGGGGGGGGGGTGGGGGGGGGGGGGGGTGGGGGGGGGGGGGGGTGGGGGGGGGGGGGGGTGGGGGGGGGGGGGGGTGGGGGGGGGGGGGGGTGGGGGGGGGGGGGGGTGGGGGGGGGGGGGGGTGGGGGGGGGGGGGGGTGGGGGGGGGGGGGGGTGGGGGGGGGGGGGGGTGGGGGGGGGGGGGGGTGGGGGGGGGGGGGGGTGGGGGGGGGGGGGGGTGGGGGGGGGGGGGGGTGGGGGGGGGGGGGGGTGGGGGGGGGGGGGGGTGGGGGGGGGGGGGGGTGGGGGGGGGGGGGGGTGGGGGGGGGGGGGGGTGGGGGGGGGGGGGGGTGGGGGGGGGGGGGGGTGGGGGGGGGGGGGGGTGGGGGGGGGGGGGGGTGGGGGGGGGGGGGGGTGGGGGGGGGGGGGGGTGGGGGGGGGGGGGGGTGGGGGGGGGGGGGGGTGGGGGGGGGGGGGGGTGGGGGGGGGGGGGGGTGGGGGGGGGGGGGGGTGGGGGGGGGGGGGGGTGGGGGGGGGGGGGGGTGGGGGGGGGGGGGGGTGGGGGGGGGGGGGGGTGGGGGGGGGGGGGGGTGGGGGGGGGGGGGGGTGGGGGGGGGGGGGGGTGGGGGGGGGGGGGGGTGGGGGGGGGGGGGGGTGGGGGGGGGGGGGGGTGGGGGGGGGGGGGGGTGGGGGGGGGGGGGGGTGGGGGGGGGGGGGGGTGGGGGGGGGGGGGGGTGGGGGGGGGGGGGGGTGGGGGGGGGGGGGGGTGGGGGGGGGGGGGGGTGGGGGGGGGGGGGGGTGGGGGGGGGGGGGGGTGGGGGGGGGGGGGGGTGGGGGGGGGGGGGGGTGGGGGGGGGGGGGGGTGGGGGGGGGGGGGGGTGGGGGGGGGGGGGGGTGGGGGGGGGGGGGGGTGGGGGGGGGGGGGGGTGGGGGGGGGGGGGGGTGGGGGGGGGGGGGGGTGGGGGGGGGGGGGGGTGGGGGGGGGGGGGGGTGGGGGGGGGGGGGGGTGGGGGGGGGGGGGGGTGGGGGGGGGGGGGGGTGGGGGGGGGGGGGGGTGGGGGGGGGGGGGGGTGGGGGGGGGGGGGGGTGGGGGGGGGGGGGGGTGGGGGGGGGGGGGGGTGGGGGGGGGGGGGGGTGGGGGGGGGGGGGGGTGGGGGGGGGGGGGGGTGGGGGGGGGGGGGGGTGGGGGGGGGGGGGGGTGGGGGGGGGGGGGGGTGGGGGGGGGGGGGGGTGGGGGGGGGGGGGGGTGGGGGGGGGGGGGGGTGGGGGGGGGGGGGGGTGGGGGGGGGGGGGGGTGGGGGGGGGGGGGGGTGGGGGGGGGGGGGGGTGGGGGGGGGGGGGGGTGGGGGGGGGGGGGGGTGGGGGGGGGGGGGGGTGGGGGGGGGGGGGGGTGGGGGGGGGGGGGGGTGGGGGGGGGGGGGGGTGGGGGGGGGGGGGGGTGGGGGGGGGGGGGGGTGGGGGGGGGGGGGGGTGGGGGGGGGGGGGGGTGGGGGGGGGGGGGGGTGGGGGGGGGGGGGGGTGGGGGGGGGGGGGGGTGGGGGGGGGGGGGGGTGGGGGGGGGGGGGGGTGGGGGGGGGGGGGGGTGGGGGGGGGGGGGGGTGGGGGGGGGGGGGGGTGGGGGGGGGGGGGGGTGGGGGGGGGGGGGGGTGGGGGGGGGGGGGGGTGGGGGGGGGGGGGGGTGGGGGGGGGGGGGGGTGGGGGGGGGGGGGGGTGGGGGGGGGGGGGGGTGGGGGGGGGGGGGGGTGGGGGGGGGGGGGGGTGGGGGGGGGGGGGGGTGGGGGGGGGGGGGGGTGGGGGGGGGGGGGGGTGGGGGGGGGGGGGGGTGGGGGGGGGGGGGGGTGGGGGGGGGGGGGGGTGGGGGGGGGGGGGGGTGGGGGGGGGGGGGGGTGGGGGGGGGGGGGGGTGGGGGGGGGGGGGGGTGGGGGGGGGGGGGGGTGGGGGGGGGGGGGGGTGGGGGGGGGGGGGGGTGGGGGGGGGGGGGGGTGGGGGGGGGGGGGGGTGGGGGGGGGGGGGGGTGGGGGGGGGGGGGGGTGGGGGGGGGGGGGGGTGGGGGGGGGGGGGGGTGGGGGGGGGGGGGGGTGGGGGGGGGGGGGGGTGGGGGGGGGGGGGGGTGGGGGGGGGGGGGGGTGGGGGGGGGGGGGGGTGGGGGGGGGGGGGGGTGGGGGGGGGGGGGGGTGGGGGGGGGGGGGGGTGGGGGGGGGGGGGGGTGGGGGGGGGGGGGGGTGGGGGGGGGGGGGGGTGGGGGGGGGGGGGGGTGGGGGGGGGGGGGGGTGGGGGGGGGGGGGGGTGGGGGGGGGGGGGGGTGGGGGGGGGGGGGGGTGGGGGGGGGGGGGGGTGGGGGGGGGGGGGGGTGGGGGGGGGGGGGGGTGGGGGGGGGGGGGGGTGGGGGGGGGGGGGGGTGGGGGGGGGGGGGGGTGGGGGGGGGGGGGGGTGGGGGGGGGGGGGGGTGGGGGGGGGGGGGGGTGGGGGGGGGGGGGGGTGGGGGGGGGGGGGGGTGGGGGGGGGGGGGGGTGGGGGGGGGGGGGGGTGGGGGGGGGGGGGGGTGGGGGGGGGGGGGGGTGGGGGGGGGGGGGGGTGGGGGGGGGGGGGGGTGGGGGGGGGGGGGGGTGGGGGGGGGGGGGGGTGGGGGGGGGGGGGGGTGGGGGGGGGGGGGGGTGGGGGGGGGGGGGGGTGGGGGGGGGGGGGGGTGGGGGGGGGGGGGGGTGGGGGGGGGGGGGGGTGGGGGGGGGGGGGGGTGGGGGGGGGGGGGGGTGGGGGGGGGGGGGGGTGGGGGGGGGGGGGGGTGGGGGGGGGGGGGGGTGGGGGGGGGGGGGGGTGGGGGGGGGGGGGGGTGGGGGGGGGGGGGGGTGGGGGGGGGGGGGGGTGGGGGGGGGGGGGGGTGGGGGGGGGGGGGGGTGGGGGGGGGGGGGGGTGGGGGGGGGGGGGGGTGGGGGGGGGGGGGGGTGGGGGGGGGGGGGGGTGGGGGGGGGGGGGGGTGGGGGGGGGGGGGGGTGGGGGGGGGGGGGGGTGGGGGGGGGGGGGGGTGGGGGGGGGGGGGGGTGGGGGGGGGGGGGGGTGGGGGGGGGGGGGGGTGGGGGGGGGGGGGGGTGGGGGGGGGGGGGGGTGGGGGGGGGGGGGGGTGGGGGGGGGGGGGGGTGGGGGGGGGGGGGGGTGGGGGGGGGGGGGGGTGGGGGGGGGGGGGGGTGGGGGGGGGGGGGGGTGGGGGGGGGGGGGGGTGGGGGGGGGGGGGGGTGGGGGGGGGGGGGGGTGGGGGGGGGGGGGGGTGGGGGGGGGGGGGGGTGGGGGGGGGGGGGGGTGGGGGGGGGGGGGGGTGGGGGGGGGGGGGGGTGGGGGGGGGGGGGGGTGGGGGGGGGGGGGGGTGGGGGGGGGGGGGGGTGGGGGGGGGGGGGGGTGGGGGGGGGGGGGGGTGGGGGGGGGGGGGGGTGGGGGGGGGGGGGGGTGGGGGGGGGGGGGGGTGGGGGGGGGGGGGGGTGGGGGGGGGGGGGGGTGGGGGGGGGGGGGGGTGGGGGGGGGGGGGGGTGGGGGGGGGGGGGGGTGGGGGGGGGGGGGGGTGGGGGGGGGGGGGGGTGGGGGGGGGGGGGGGTGGGGGGGGGGGGGGGTGGGGGGGGGGGGGGGTGGGGGGGGGGGGGGGTGGGGGGGGGGGGGGGTGGGGGGGGGGGGGGGTGGGGGGGGGGGGGGGTGGGGGGGGGGGGGGGTGGGGGGGGGGGGGGGTGGGGGGGGGGGGGGGTGGGGGGGGGGGGGGGTGGGGGGGGGGGGGGGTGGGGGGGGGGGGGGGTGGGGGGGGGGGGGGGTGGGGGGGGGGGGGGGTGGGGGGGGGGGGGGGTGGGGGGGGGGGGGGGTGGGGGGGGGGGGGGGTGGGGGGGGGGGGGGGTGGGGGGGGGGGGGGGTGGGGGGGGGGGGGGGTGGGGGGGGGGGGGGGTGGGGGGGGGGGGGGGTGGGGGGGGGGGGGGGTGGGGGGGGGGGGGGGTGGGGGGGGGGGGGGGTGGGGGGGGGGGGGGGTGGGGGGGGGGGGGGGTGGGGGGGGGGGGGGGTGGGGGGGGGGGGGGGTGGGGGGGGGGGGGGGTGGGGGGGGGGGGGGGTGGGGGGGGGGGGGGGTGGGGGGGGGGGGGGGTGGGGGGGGGGGGGGGTGGGGGGGGGGGGGGGTGGGGGGGGGGGGGGGTGGGGGGGGGGGGGGGTGGGGGGGGGGGGGGGTGGGGGGGGGGGGGGGTGGGGGGGGGGGGGGGTGGGGGGGGGGGGGGGTGGGGGGGGGGGGGGGTGGGGGGGGGGGGGGGTGGGGGGGGGGGGGGGTGGGGGGGGGGGGGGGTGGGGGGGGGGGGGGGTGGGGGGGGGGGGGGGTGGGGGGGGGGGGGGGTGGGGGGGGGGGGGGGTGGGGGGGGGGGGGGGTGGGGGGGGGGGGGGGTGGGGGGGGGGGGGGGTGGGGGGGGGGGGGGGTGGGGGGGGGGGGGGGTGGGGGGGGGGGGGGGTGGGGGGGGGGGGGGGTGGGGGGGGGGGGGGGTGGGGGGGGGGGGGGGTGGGGGGGGGGGGGGGTGGGGGGGGGGGGGGGTGGGGGGGGGGGGGGGTGGGGGGGGGGGGGGGTGGGGGGGGGGGGGGGTGGGGGGGGGGGGGGGTGGGGGGGGGGGGGGGTGGGGGGGGGGGGGGGTGGGGGGGGGGGGGGGTGGGGGGGGGGGGGGGTGGGGGGGGGGGGGGGTGGGGGGGGGGGGGGGTGGGGGGGGGGGGGGGTGGGGGGGGGGGGGGGTGGGGGGGGGGGGGGGTGGGGGGGGGGGGGGGTGGGGGGGGGGGGGGGTGGGGGGGGGGGGGGGTGGGGGGGGGGGGGGGTGGGGGGGGGGGGGGGTGGGGGGGGGGGGGGGTGGGGGGGGGGGGGGGTGGGGGGGGGGGGGGGTGGGGGGGGGGGGGGGTGGGGGGGGGGGGGGGTGGGGGGGGGGGGGGGTGGGGGGGGGGGGGGGTGGGGGGGGGGGGGGGTGGGGGGGGGGGGGGGTGGGGGGGGGGGGGGGTGGGGGGGGGGGGGGGTGGGGGGGGGGGGGGGTGGGGGGGGGGGGGGGTGGGGGGGGGGGGGGGTGGGGGGGGGGGGGGGTGGGGGGGGGGGGGGGTGGGGGGGGGGGGGGGTGGGGGGGGGGGGGGGTGGGGGGGGGGGGGGGTGGGGGGGGGGGGGGGTGGGGGGGGGGGGGGGTGGGGGGGGGGGGGGGTGGGGGGGGGGGGGGGTGGGGGGGGGGGGGGGTGGGGGGGGGGGGGGGTGGGGGGGGGGGGGGGTGGGGGGGGGGGGGGGTGGGGGGGGGGGGGGGTGGGGGGGGGGGGGGGTGGGGGGGGGGGGGGGTGGGGGGGGGGGGGGGTGGGGGGGGGGGGGGGTGGGGGGGGGGGGGGGTGGGGGGGGGGGGGGGTGGGGGGGGGGGGGGGTGGGGGGGGGGGGGGGTGGGGGGGGGGGGGGGTGGGGGGGGGGGGGGGTGGGGGGGGGGGGGGGTGGGGGGGGGGGGGGGTGGGGGGGGGGGGGGGTGGGGGGGGGGGGGGGTGGGGGGGGGGGGGGGTGGGGGGGGGGGGGGGTGGGGGGGGGGGGGGGTGGGGGGGGGGGGGGGTGGGGGGGGGGGGGGGTGGGGGGGGGGGGGGGTGGGGGGGGGGGGGGGTGGGGGGGGGGGGGGGTGGGGGGGGGGGGGGGTGGGGGGGGGGGGGGGTGGGGGGGGGGGGGGGTGGGGGGGGGGGGGGGTGGGGGGGGGGGGGGGTGGGGGGGGGGGGGGGTGGGGGGGGGGGGGGGTGGGGGGGGGGGGGGGTGGGGGGGGGGGGGGGTGGGGGGGGGGGGGGGTGGGGGGGGGGGGGGGTGGGGGGGGGGGGGGGTGGGGGGGGGGGGGGGTGGGGGGGGGGGGGGGTGGGGGGGGGGGGGGGTGGGGGGGGGGGGGGGTGGGGGGGGGGGGGGGTGGGGGGGGGGGGGGGTGGGGGGGGGGGGGGGTGGGGGGGGGGGGGGGTGGGGGGGGGGGGGGGTGGGGGGGGGGGGGGGTGGGGGGGGGGGGGGGTGGGGGGGGGGGGGGGTGGGGGGGGGGGGGGGTGGGGGGGGGGGGGGGTGGGGGGGGGGGGGGGTGGGGGGGGGGGGGGGTGGGGGGGGGGGGGGGTGGGGGGGGGGGGGGGTGGGGGGGGGGGGGGGTGGGGGGGGGGGGGGGTGGGGGGGGGGGGGGGTGGGGGGGGGGGGGGGTGGGGGGGGGGGGGGGTGGGGGGGGGGGGGGGTGGGGGGGGGGGGGGGTGGGGGGGGGGGGGGGTGGGGGGGGGGGGGGGTGGGGGGGGGGGGGGGTGGGGGGGGGGGGGGGTGGGGGGGGGGGGGGGTGGGGGGGGGGGGGGGTGGGGGGGGGGGGGGGTGGGGGGGGGGGGGGGTGGGGGGGGGGGGGGGTGGGGGGGGGGGGGGGTGGGGGGGGGGGGGGGTGGGGGGGGGGGGGGGTGGGGGGGGGGGGGGGTGGGGGGGGGGGGGGGTGGGGGGGGGGGGGGGTGGGGGGGGGGGGGGGTGGGGGGGGGGGGGGGTGGGGGGGGGGGGGGGTGGGGGGGGGGGGGGGTGGGGGGGGGGGGGGGTGGGGGGGGGGGGGGGTGGGGGGGGGGGGGGGTGGGGGGGGGGGGGGGTGGGGGGGGGGGGGGGTGGGGGGGGGGGGGGGTGGGGGGGGGGGGGGGTGGGGGGGGGGGGGGGTGGGGGGGGGGGGGGGTGGGGGGGGGGGGGGGTGGGGGGGGGGGGGGGTGGGGGGGGGGGGGGGTGGGGGGGGGGGGGGGTGGGGGGGGGGGGGGGTGGGGGGGGGGGGGGGTGGGGGGGGGGGGGGGTGGGGGGGGGGGGGGGTGGGGGGGGGGGGGGGTGGGGGGGGGGGGGGGTGGGGGGGGGGGGGGGTGGGGGGGGGGGGGGGTGGGGGGGGGGGGGGGTGGGGGGGGGGGGGGGTGGGGGGGGGGGGGGGTGGGGGGGGGGGGGGGTGGGGGGGGGGGGGGGTGGGGGGGGGGGGGGGTGGGGGGGGGGGGGGGTGGGGGGGGGGGGGGGTGGGGGGGGGGGGGGGTGGGGGGGGGGGGGGGTGGGGGGGGGGGGGGGTGGGGGGGGGGGGGGGTGGGGGGGGGGGGGGGTGGGGGGGGGGGGGGGTGGGGGGGGGGGGGGGTGGGGGGGGGGGGGGGTGGGGGGGGGGGGGGGTGGGGGGGGGGGGGGGTGGGGGGGGGGGGGGGTGGGGGGGGGGGGGGGTGGGGGGGGGGGGGGGTGGGGGGGGGGGGGGGTGGGGGGGGGGGGGGGTGGGGGGGGGGGGGGGTGGGGGGGGGGGGGGGTGGGGGGGGGGGGGGGTGGGGGGGGGGGGGGGTGGGGGGGGGGGGGGGTGGGGGGGGGGGGGGGTGGGGGGGGGGGGGGGTGGGGGGGGGGGGGGGTGGGGGGGGGGGGGGGTGGGGGGGGGGGGGGGTGGGGGGGGGGGGGGGTGGGGGGGGGGGGGGGTGGGGGGGGGGGGGGGTGGGGGGGGGGGGGGGTGGGGGGGGGGGGGGGTGGGGGGGGGGGGGGGTGGGGGGGGGGGGGGGTGGGGGGGGGGGGGGGTGGGGGGGGGGGGGGGTGGGGGGGGGGGGGGGTGGGGGGGGGGGGGGGTGGGGGGGGGGGGGGGTGGGGGGGGGGGGGGGTGGGGGGGGGGGGGGGTGGGGGGGGGGGGGGGTGGGGGGGGGGGGGGGTGGGGGGGGGGGGGGGTGGGGGGGGGGGGGGGTGGGGGGGGGGGGGGGTGGGGGGGGGGGGGGGTGGGGGGGGGGGGGGGTGGGGGGGGGGGGGGGTGGGGGGGGGGGGGGGTGGGGGGGGGGGGGGGTGGGGGGGGGGGGGGGTGGGGGGGGGGGGGGGTGGGGGGGGGGGGGGGTGGGGGGGGGGGGGGGTGGGGGGGGGGGGGGGTGGGGGGGGGGGGGGGTGGGGGGGGGGGGGGGTGGGGGGGGGGGGGGGTGGGGGGGGGGGGGGGTGGGGGGGGGGGGGGGTGGGGGGGGGGGGGGGTGGGGGGGGGGGGGGGTGGGGGGGGGGGGGGGTGGGGGGGGGGGGGGGTGGGGGGGGGGGGGGGTGGGGGGGGGGGGGGGTGGGGGGGGGGGGGGGTGGGGGGGGGGGGGGGTGGGGGGGGGGGGGGGTGGGGGGGGGGGGGGGTGGGGGGGGGGGGGGGTGGGGGGGGGGGGGGGTGGGGGGGGGGGGGGGTGGGGGGGGGGGGGGGTGGGGGGGGGGGGGGGTGGGGGGGGGGGGGGGTGGGGGGGGGGGGGGGTGGGGGGGGGGGGGGGTGGGGGGGGGGGGGGGTGGGGGGGGGGGGGGGTGGGGGGGGGGGGGGGTGGGGGGGGGGGGGGGTGGGGGGGGGGGGGGGTGGGGGGGGGGGGGGGTGGGGGGGGGGGGGGGTGGGGGGGGGGGGGGGTGGGGGGGGGGGGGGGTGGGGGGGGGGGGGGGTGGGGGGGGGGGGGGGTGGGGGGGGGGGGGGGTGGGGGGGGGGGGGGGTGGGGGGGGGGGGGGGTGGGGGGGGGGGGGGGTGGGGGGGGGGGGGGGTGGGGGGGGGGGGGGGTGGGGGGGGGGGGGGGTGGGGGGGGGGGGGGGTGGGGGGGGGGGGGGGTGGGGGGGGGGGGGGGTGGGGGGGGGGGGGGGTGGGGGGGGGGGGGGGTGGGGGGGGGGGGGGGTGGGGGGGGGGGGGGGTGGGGGGGGGGGGGGGTGGGGGGGGGGGGGGGTGGGGGGGGGGGGGGGTGGGGGGGGGGGGGGGTGGGGGGGGGGGGGGGTGGGGGGGGGGGGGGGTGGGGGGGGGGGGGGGTGGGGGGGGGGGGGGGTGGGGGGGGGGGGGGGTGGGGGGGGGGGGGGGTGGGGGGGGGGGGGGGTGGGGGGGGGGGGGGGTGGGGGGGGGGGGGGGTGGGGGGGGGGGGGGGTGGGGGGGGGGGGGGGTGGGGGGGGGGGGGGGTGGGGGGGGGGGGGGGTGGGGGGGGGGGGGGGTGGGGGGGGGGGGGGGTGGGGGGGGGGGGGGGTGGGGGGGGGGGGGGGTGGGGGGGGGGGGGGGTGGGGGGGGGGGGGGGTGGGGGGGGGGGGGGGTGGGGGGGGGGGGGGGTGGGGGGGGGGGGGGGTGGGGGGGGGGGGGGGTGGGGGGGGGGGGGGGTGGGGGGGGGGGGGGGTGGGGGGGGGGGGGGGTGGGGGGGGGGGGGGGTGGGGGGGGGGGGGGGTGGGGGGGGGGGGGGGTGGGGGGGGGGGGGGGTGGGGGGGGGGGGGGGTGGGGGGGGGGGGGGGTGGGGGGGGGGGGGGGTGGGGGGGGGGGGGGGTGGGGGGGGGGGGGGGTGGGGGGGGGGGGGGGTGGGGGGGGGGGGGGGTGGGGGGGGGGGGGGGTGGGGGGGGGGGGGGGTGGGGGGGGGGGGGGGTGGGGGGGGGGGGGGGTGGGGGGGGGGGGGGGTGGGGGGGGGGGGGGGTGGGGGGGGGGGGGGGTGGGGGGGGGGGGGGGTGGGGGGGGGGGGGGGTGGGGGGGGGGGGGGGTGGGGGGGGGGGGGGGTGGGGGGGGGGGGGGGTGGGGGGGGGGGGGGGTGGGGGGGGGGGGGGGTGGGGGGGGGGGGGGGTGGGGGGGGGGGGGGGTGGGGGGGGGGGGGGGTGGGGGGGGGGGGGGGTGGGGGGGGGGGGGGGTGGGGGGGGGGGGGGGTGGGGGGGGGGGGGGGTGGGGGGGGGGGGGGGTGGGGGGGGGGGGGGGTGGGGGGGGGGGGGGGTGGGGGGGGGGGGGGGTGGGGGGGGGGGGGGGTGGGGGGGGGGGGGGGTGGGGGGGGGGGGGGGTGGGGGGGGGGGGGGGTGGGGGGGGGGGGGGGTGGGGGGGGGGGGGGGTGGGGGGGGGGGGGGGTGGGGGGGGGGGGGGGTGGGGGGGGGGGGGGGTGGGGGGGGGGGGGGGTGGGGGGGGGGGGGGGTGGGGGGGGGGGGGGGTGGGGGGGGGGGGGGGTGGGGGGGGGGGGGGGTGGGGGGGGGGGGGGGTGGGGGGGGGGGGGGGTGGGGGGGGGGGGGGGTGGGGGGGGGGGGGGGTGGGGGGGGGGGGGGGTGGGGGGGGGGGGGGGTGGGGGGGGGGGGGGGTGGGGGGGGGGGGGGGTGGGGGGGGGGGGGGGTGGGGGGGGGGGGGGGTGGGGGGGGGGGGGGGTGGGGGGGGGGGGGGGTGGGGGGGGGGGGGGGTGGGGGGGGGGGGGGGTGGGGGGGGGGGGGGGTGGGGGGGGGGGGGGGTGGGGGGGGGGGGGGGTGGGGGGGGGGGGGGGTGGGGGGGGGGGGGGGTGGGGGGGGGGGGGGGTGGGGGGGGGGGGGGGTGGGGGGGGGGGGGGGTGGGGGGGGGGGGGGGTGGGGGGGGGGGGGGGTGGGGGGGGGGGGGGGTGGGGGGGGGGGGGGGTGGGGGGGGGGGGGGGTGGGGGGGGGGGGGGGTGGGGGGGGGGGGGGGTGGGGGGGGGGGGGGGTGGGGGGGGGGGGGGGTGGGGGGGGGGGGGGGTGGGGGGGGGGGGGGGTGGGGGGGGGGGGGGGTGGGGGGGGGGGGGGGTGGGGGGGGGGGGGGGTGGGGGGGGGGGGGGGTGGGGGGGGGGGGGGGTGGGGGGGGGGGGGGGTGGGGGGGGGGGGGGGTGGGGGGGGGGGGGGGTGGGGGGGGGGGGGGGTGGGGGGGGGGGGGGGTGGGGGGGGGGGGGGGTGGGGGGGGGGGGGGGTGGGGGGGGGGGGGGGTGGGGGGGGGGGGGGGGGGGGGGGGGGGACATGGTGGCGAACCTTTGGCACTCCAGATGTTATGGACTACAATTCCCATCAGTCACTGCCAGCACGGCCAATTGGCCATGCTGGCAGGGGCTGATGGGAATTGTAGTCCATAACATCTGGAGTGCCAAAGGTTCGCCATCACTGTACTAAAGTATGTGATATGTTATATGTGATATGTTATGCAGGTGCTTACTGTAGATGCTGAATTTTATTGTACGCTATGTATTATGCTGTCACGCTATTATGTTGTATGCCATTGAAAAATTCATTATGTGCTATGTGGATTATGTTGTTAGTAATTAACCTGAGATAGGAATGTTATCGTTAGTTATATTTAGCTGTTGTTGGATTGTTGCCAGGGTCTGGTGCAAAAGTTGTATTATTATGCTTGGCCTTGTTGTATTGCTGTTGTTGTCATTTACCATGTTGTACACCACCCTGAACCCTCCGGGGGAGGGCAGTATATAAATTAAATTAAATTTCAAATTTAAAAAATCAAATCAAAAGATCACCCAGCAAGCTTCACGGCCAAGCGGAGATTTCCTCGATCTGAGTCTCATACTCACAACCCGACATAACACTTAAGAGCCAGCGTGGTGTAGGGGTTAAGAGTAGGATTCTAATCTGGAGAATCAGGTTTGATTCCCCGCTCGGCCACTTGAGCTGTGGAGGCTCATCTGGTGAACCAGATTAGCTTGTGCACTCCAACACATGCCAGCTGGGTGACCCTGGGCTAGTCACAGTTCTTTGGAGCTCTCTCAGCCCCACCCATCTCACAAGGCGTTTGTTGTGGGGGTGGAGGTGGAAGGGAAAGGAGGGGGGGAAGGGAAAGGTGATTGTAAGCCCCTTTGAGTCTCCTTACAGGAGAGAAAGGGGGAATATAAATCCAAACTCTTCTTCTTCTATCAGCAGCTGCTTATCCGCCCACTAAGCGTTTTGTAATGTTCAAAATATACGCTACTCATACCTGCATTGCCGGGAACACTCAGCAGAGTCCCGATGGATATCAAGATGGGGTACGTCAGCACGACGCCAACATTCACCAAAATGTTAAAAGCTGCAACAAGAAAGAGCCAAGCGTGAGATTCTGAAATAGGCATTTCTGCATCCTTCTGTCGACATTGGAACGGCAGATGCAATACTTTTCCATCGGCCATTACAAAGGGTCGCTACCTATCTGTCCCTCTCCAGGATCGGGTCTGTCCACACTGTAAAAACCAAGTGGAGACTCTTGCTCACATTATACTTGACAGTCCGAGATATGTGGGTTTTAGGAATTTCTCTCCTGGGCGGGTCTTAGACAAATCTGAAAGAGACTCTGACAACTCTGTTGTGGAGCTTTTGTTAAATAACTCTTGGGAAAAGTAGCAAAATTTATTTTACAAGTGACAGAATTTTCTAAGTAACGTCCAATGCTAGATACAGTTTATCTGTCTGTGTTTTGAATGTACTTTTGATTTGTACTTCAGAAATGTCTGTAATGCTCTGGAACCTATTTTAATATGCCTAATAAAAGTTGTTGTATTGTATTGTATTGGAACGGTTAAGCTTAAAAGAAATCCACAAAGGATGATATTGTGGGACACCGACTATATATCCCAGTATCTTCTGTGTTTATTTTAAATTACTTCTGTTCCTGCTGCCAATTGATTGACCAGGACAGTTAGACCAAAGAGGAGGATGGAGTGGAGAAGAAGGATATTTCAATTCTCTCCTCTCTTGCACTTTTCTCTCTGGGGCCCCTTCCGCACATGCAGAATAATGCACTTTCAATCCACTTTCACAATTGTTTGCAAGTGGATTTTGCTATTCCGCACAGTCAACTCCAGCTGCAAAGTGCATTGAAAGCGGATTTAAAGTGCCTTATATGCGGAAGGGCCCTGAGTTGCTCTTACTCCTGTTGGACAACCAATATTTTTTCCCCAGCAGGTGTAAGAAGGACTTAAGGGGCAGCTTTTTGGGGCAAGAAAACACTCTTCCGTGTTGTTCTACTCCTTGGTAAAGCAATCCCCGAAGCTGCATTTGAAAAGCAGAAAAAGCGCAGTCAAAGTAAACATGGAAAGCGCAATACTAGAGCCACAATACTAGAACCAGGGGGCATCCATTGAAAATGATGGGGGGAAGAATTAGGACTAATAAAAGGAAACACTTCTTCACGCAACGTGTGATTGGTTTTTGGAATATGCTGCCACAGGAGGTGGTGATGGCCAGCTGGATCAGACCAGAGTCCATCTAGTCCAGCTCTCTGCTACTCGCAGTGGCCCACCAGATGCCATTGGGAGCTCACATGCAGGATGTGAAAGCAAGGGCCTTCTGCAGCTGTTGCTCCCGATCACCTGGTCTGTTAAGGCATTTGCAATCTCAGATCAAAGAGGATCAAGATTGGTAGCCAGAGATCGACTTCTCCTCCATACATCTGTCCAAGCCCCTTTTAAAGCTATCCAGGTTAGTGGCCATCACCACCTCCTGTGGCAGCATATTCCAAACACCAACCACACGTTGTGTGAAGAAGTGTTTCCTTTTATTAGTCCTAATTCTTCCCCCCAGCAATAAAATTTGTTCCCCCCAGGAACAAATTGGAACAAACATGTAAGGTGAATATTTCCTTCCCCTGAACATAGTATTGCAAATTACAAGTTAGGGACTGGAGTTCTTGCAGAATTCAACTGATCTCCAGACTAGAGCAGTCCGTTTCCCTACAGAAGGGGCCTGCAAACTTTGGTTCTCCAGATGTTCATGGACTACAATTCCTATGAGCCCCTGCCACTGGGCCCTACCTGCAAAACCATGGGAAAAGAAATTCATAAAGAGAAACTTAGAAATATAGAGCTGGAAGGGACATCAAGGATCTTCCAGTCCAACCCCTTGAACAATACAGTAAATTCACATCCACCTGCCCCCCACTCCTCTAGTGACCCCTGCCCAGACGAAGGCCAAAAACCTACAGGATCCCTGGCCAGTCTGCCTTGGAGAAAAATTCTTTCCTGACCTGGAAGGGGCGATCTGCATCACCTAAGAAAGGACTACCAGAGCCAAGCACCGACTCATACCTTCCTGACTCATACCACTAGAGCAGTGACGGCGAACCTTTTTCAAGACCGAGTGCCCAAACTGCAACCCAAAACCCACTCATTTATCACAAAGTGCCAACATGGCAATTTAACCTGAATGCTGAGGTTTTAGTTTAGAAAAAACAGTTGGCTCCGAGGCGCGTTACTTGGGAGTAAGCTTGGTGGTAGTCGGTGGCTTTGCTTTGAAGCAACTGTGCAACGCTTCGAACAGGTGAATCACGACCCTAGGAGGGTTTACTCAGAAGCAAACCTCATCGCCAGCAACCGAGCTGACTCCCAGGTAAAGGATCATGCTTTCGTTCTTCTCATGAAAATCAGCAGGGTTTAACAGCGCTTAACAGGGTTACCTACACTGCTTCCCCAAAACTAGGTCTTAGGTTCAATGCTAATAATCTCCCTGAAATAATTAAACTATTATCACATGATGAACTCTGTGCATGCGTGCCCACAGAGAGGGCTCTGAGTGCCACCTCTGGCACCCGTGCCATAGGTTTGCCACCACTGTACTAGAGCCAAGCACTGACTCATATCAGTCCTGCCCAACTTCTCACAATCACAATAGACCTTTATTGGCATAAGCTATACAAACGTGAATATAAACTGTTATTAAATTTAAAAGAGTTGTACATGCCGTCTATGAGTAGTTTTACATTCTAAAATCACACTTCATTTATAAAAATATAACATAGATTAAAAAATTTTGACCATTCCATTGTACACGGAATTGTGAACAGATATAGTACAACTACACTTAAAAGGCAGGATTAAGATATTTCTAGCCATTCGTTATTCACCCAACTTCTCATGATCCACCAAAGTTCACACTATCAGCGTTGCTATCAGATGAGCGTCTAACCTTGGCTGAAATTTCAAAAATAAAACAAAAAAGCTAGGCGCCTTGTCGGCTTCCTGAAAGCGAAATGAGGCCGAGAATCTCGCTGCAAAGGCCGCGGGAACCATTGCTTGCTCGATACCTACCCAGCCAGAGTCCTGCTATTCCGCACAGGTAGCCCCACGGCACAGCGGAAAAGGGCGACCAGTATTCCACTTTTGTGAAATACAGGATGACGGGGGTAATAGAGAGGAAGACCAAGTTGAAGAAGCCGAGGGTGGACACGAAGTGGGCGGCTTCCCCGAAGTTGGCGCTCCCGAGGAACATCTTGAACAAAACCTACGGGGAAAGGCACAAACAAAAAATGAAATTTACAGAAAGAAAAAAACAAACGATCAGCATATTGGCAACGCTTCATCCATTATGCTGAGATGCACACAGTCTTTTGAAAATATTTTTGGGCTAGATGCCTTGTCACTTTCTGTATACAATTAAGAACCTAAGAACATAAGAACTAGCCTGCTGGATCAGACCAGAGTCCATCTAGTCCAGCGCTCTGCTACTCGCAGTGGCCCACCAGGTGCCTTTGGGAACTCACTTGCAGGAGGTGAAAGCAATGGCCTTCTGCTGCTGCTGCTCCTGAGCACCTGGTCTGCCAAGGCATTTGCAATCTGAGATCAAGGAGGATCAAGATTGGTAGTCATAGACCGACTTCTCCTCCATAAATCTGTCCAAGCCCCTTTTTAAAGCTATCCAGGTTAGTGGCCATCATCACCACCTCCTGTGGCAGCGTATTCCAAACACCCATCACCCGTTGCGTGAAGAAGTGTTTCCTTTTATTAGTCCTCATTCTTCCCCCCAGCATTTTCAATGGATGCCCCCCTGGTTCTAGTATTGCGAGAAAGAGAGAAAAATTTCTCTCTGTCAAAATTTTCTACCCCATGCACAATTGTTTAGACTTCAATCATATCCCCTCTCAGACGTCTCCTCTCCAAACTAAATTGTTGTGGCTGAAGAAGACCAAGGTGGAAAGTACTGAACTCACCCGGGTTAACACTACCACCAACTGATGTTTGTATGTGGCCTATTTCCTGAAGCGGAATTGTAAGGGTCTGTTACTCCAGTCAACAATTGAGACTCCAGAATATTTCAAGAGCTTTTTTGAAACTGTGTCAGATCCTGGGTTTCAAGAAGCCAAAGCAGTGTGAAGGGAAAGAGATTCCACCTAAACATCATGAAAACTTCCTGACCGTCAGGGCCGTTCGACAGTGGCATTCGCTGCCTCTGAGTGTGGTGGAGTCTCCTTCTCGGGAGGTTTTTAAAGAGAGGCTGGATGGCCATCTGTCGGGAGTGTTTTGATTGTGTGTTCCTGAATTGCAGGGGGTTGGGCTTGATGACTCCTATGCAGTGGTGGGATTTAAATAATTTAACAACTGGTTGTTTACAAGCACCATTTTAACAACCGGTTCTGCCAAAGTGGTGCGAACCTGCTGAATCCCACCACTGCTCCTGTTGGTCTCTTCCAACTCTATGATTCTAGGACAAGAAATCTTGCCTCCTCTCTTGGAGCAGCAGTGGCGTAGGAGGTTAAGAGCTCGTGTATCTAATCTGGAGGAACTGGATTTGGTTCCCAGCTCTGCCGCCTGAGCTGTGGAGGCTCATCTGGGGAATTCAGATTAGCCTGTGCACTCCCACGCACGCCAGCTGGGTGACCTGGGGCTAGTCACAGCTTCTGGGAGCTCTCTCAGCCCCACCTACCTCACAGGGTGTTTGTTGTGAGGGGGGAAGGGCAAGGAGATTGTCAGCCCCTTTGAGTCTCCTGCAGGAGAGAAAGGGGGGATATAAATCCAAACTCTTCTTCTTCTTCTTGGGGCACCGCAAAGAGGAAGCGCATTGGGGCAAGAAATCTTGCCCTGATGTGCTTCGGTCCCACCGTGCGCCAGAGCGCTGGTAGGGAATAGGCCAGAGAGCGCCCTGAAGTGGATAGCCCAAGCTAGCCCATATTGTCAGATCTCAGAAGATTTGAAGGGTCAGCCCAGGTTAGCAATTTGAGTGGGGGATCCCCAAGGAAATCTATGGTTGTTGTGCTGAATGAGGCAATGGAAAATCTTCTCTGCCCTTGCCTCGAAAACCCAACGAGAGGCCCCCATAAGTCAGCTGCAACTTGATGGCCGAAAAAAATCTGAAAAAAACAAGAAGTTAAGAAAACGAGATGACCTACCTTGTACAGCGCTGAGGTCGAGGCGGATCCGACAGCGTAGGCCACACCGAGAATCGAATCGCCGGGGAAATCGTCCACGTAGGCCATCATCACAATCCCAGTGATGGCCATTATTGCAGCCACAATCTGTGGGACCCGAAAGCAAAGACACGTAAGTACCTCTTGGTTGTTCAGAAAAAAACAGGAGAGGCATACAGATTTAGGACGGTCAACTTCAAGGGGGTTGATGGAGATCTCCCGAGATTACAACTGCTTTCCAGGCACTAGAGATCAGCAGTGCTGTAGTGGTTAAGAGCAGGTGTACTCTAATCTGGAGGAACCAGGTTTGATTCCCAGCTCTGCCGCCTGAGCTGTGGAGGCTTATCTGGTGAACCAGATCAGCCTGTGCACTCCAACACACGTCAGCTGGGTGACCTTGGGCTAGTCACAGCTTCTCGGAGCTCTCTCAGCCCCACCTACCTCACAGGGTGTTTGTTGTGAGGGGGGAAGGGAAAGGAGATTGTGAGCCCCTTTGAGTCTCCTTACAGGAGAGAAAGGGGGGGATATAAATCCAACTCTTCTTTTTCATCCTCTGGAGAAAATGGCTGCTTTGGAAGGAGGGCTCTATGAATTTATATTCCCAAACTCCTTCCCGAACTCTGTCCTCTTCAGACTCTACCCCCAAATCTACAGGTATTTTCTAACTCTGAGCTGGCGACCTCTTCATCAGGAACGGTACTTGGTGACTGAGGGGACATTCCTACCTTAATGATTTTGTAACAAATTATATTGACAGGGACGACATCTGGGTGATGGGAGGTGTACTTTCAACTCAGTGTAATTGCTGCAAGAGATATGTAACCAGCCTGTTTTATGTACTGGGACTTTCCCTTGATGGCTTCACTACACTAACAAGAAATCTAAGAATAGCTTATCCTTCTATTAGATTTCAATCAATGCCTTCAGCAGTGCTTAGTGGCAGATACACACGAGTACCATTTTCTCAGCGCTTTTGTATCTGTGGAAAACAAGAGCCTGAGGATCTCTTCCACTACATACTCTCCTGTCCTTTATATACTGAAATAAGGAAAAGGTTTTTGGAGCCAATGCTACCTAGGACAGCTTTTTTGTCCGATGATGAGAAACTGATTTTCTTATTATCTGATATTGATTCCTATGTTTCTTATAAGATGGCTCTGTTTACCCTGGCGGCTAGGAAACTACGAGCAAAGTATTTAAAGCGCTGTTTGAACTAATGTTGTAAAGTACTGGAGATTAACTTAGACTAGCTGAAGAAGCTGCAAAAACATCTGACGTATTTGATGGGGCATTTTAATTTAGAGATTGCGAACACTAATAATTAATATTTTAATGTAAAACTAAATTATTGTTTTAATTGAAATTATTGTTTTAAATAAGTTACTGTTTTAACTGCATGTATTTTTGTATTGTTATAGCCAATGGCTCAAACAATAAATACTTGACTGACTGACTGACTGACTGACATTTGTTGATAAGGAGGCTGATCTGGCAGGTTGCTCCCAAGGGGAAATAGGTCTGTTACCCTGTGGGGGTAAACAAGCCAGGTGGCTGTATCTTCCCCTATTGCTGACCTTGGGGCGCCTAAGCTCCAAAATAACTCTTTTTCACGCATTTCTGGGGGAAACGGGGAAGGGGGACTCCTTGGGGAATCAATGGCCTAGCACCGTGGTGGCGAACCTTTGGCACTCCAGATGTTATGGACTACAATTCCCATCAGCCCCTTCCAGCATGGTCAATTGGCCATGCTGGCAGGGGCTGATGGGAATTGTAGTCCATAACATCTGGAGTACCAAAGGTTCACCACCACTGGCCGAGCAAAACCCAGGTCTGGTAGAACTGGTTTTCTCAAGCTGGGTCCTTCACTGCCTTTCGATAAGCGCTACTGATCAGGAATCCAGAGTCTGTTTATTGGCTGAAGGTCCGAGACCTACCACTTTTCTACTTAATGCAGTTTGCTCCGTGGAGAGGTTTGTCAGTCTCCAGGTGGGACGTTAGCAGGCAATGAGAGAATTTCAGCCTAAATTGCTGTCCTGAATGATATTTGCAAAGACATCGTTAAGAAAAATGTCTGCTTTCCAGGAGCCTTGTTCTTTGAGCCGAGAAGACGACGAGATCAGGTCCGAAATGGATGGCTGATTAGCTTGAAGGATTATCGGTCTAATATTATTGTGCTTAAAGGATTATTGGCTTAATATTATTGTATATAAGAGGGGCATAACAGCTTGTGAAGATGCTTAAGAGCATCTTAAGAAAAATGATAAGAGCATCTACAATACTGAGTTTCTTAGAGTATTGATTAAACTGGTGTTGGAAGACACGTAGAGTGTTGAGAATAAATTGGTTTTATGTTATTCAGTACTAGGGTACTGATAGGTGCAAAGTGGTGGTTTGTCTAATCTCCAGGTGGGTCCAAAGTTCTCCCAGACAGCAGCAGCAGCAGCAGCAGCAGCAGCAGAAGAAGAAGAAGAAGAAGAAGAAGAAGAAGAAGAAGAAGAAGAAGAAGAAGAAGAAGAAGAAGAGGAGGAGGAGGAGGAGGAGGAGGAGGTGGTGGTGGTGGTGGTGCACAGGCTAATCTGAATTCCCCAGATAAGCCTCCACAGCTCAGGTGGCAGAGTGGGGAATCAAACCCGGTTCCTCCAGATTAGATACATGAACTCCTAACCTCCTACGCCACTGCTGCTCAGTGCTTTGGGGAAGTTGTGTCATCTTTTGAGAAGAAAAAGACCACTGCAAATGCACTATTTTACCCTTTCAAGGATGCAGATTTCAGCTTTTCTCAGAATAAACCATAACCTCCTCTCCTGTAAACATCCTTTGCATTCCGCTATGCATGCAAAAAAACAAACAAACCCATTTCTGTTGGCTAAAATGCTTATGGATAAAAGTATCAGCCTTAAACAATAATGACTTAGGCTCCTTCCGCACATGCAGAATAAAGCACTTTCAATCCATTTTCACAACCGTTTGCAAGTGGGTTTTGCCATTCCACACAGTAAAATCCAGCTACAAAGTACGTTGAAAGTGGATTGAAAGTGCATTATTCTGCATGTGCGGAAGGGGCCTAAGTTTTAAAGCTATTCCCTTGTCAAATAGATGTGCTGGTTTTCTCCCAAAGAAAAGTCCTGTCAACATAACAAAGCTATTGTTAGAGATAGGAGGAGAAGCGGATGTTTGTCACGCTCAAAACTTCCTTGGGTGGCTCACATCGATTCTGGCCTAAAAGGCCTCCTGTCACCAGAGGTGGGATCCAGCAGGTTCTCCCAGGTTCCCGAGAGTAGGTTACTAATTATTTGTGTGTGCCGAGAGGGGGTTACTAATTGGTGAGTTTGCCACGTGATTTTTGCCTTAGTTACGCCCCTCCTCTCAGCAGTAGCACGCAGAACTTGAAGCAGTCTAGCAGGAGGTGCACCGGCGTGCGTGGCAGCCTGCGCCTGCGTGCATTCGTTTCCCGCCCAAGGACCAGCACAGCGGCTGCGTCCTTGCCACAGCCTCGCCCAGGAATGCCCCGCCCCCGGAATGCCCAGCCACGCCCCTGTCATGCCCCGCCCAGCCCCATTGGCGCTACGCCACAGTTTGAATCCCACCACCATGGGAACCTGTTACTAAAATTTTTGGATCCCACCACTGCCTGTCACCCTCTGCATTCCTGCAAAGTATTAATAATGCCAAATGCACTTTGATCGGCACTTGGAGGATGAGAACCATATATTCTTGTGCAAACATCTCCCGGATTCTGGAATAAACAAGGTATCCCATGGAATCAAGCTGGACCCTGAATGACCTTGTCGCCTCATTTTCGTTAGAATATTTGGCATCTCTTGCGTGAGTAATTGCAGGAGCAAGATAGTCGCACCATTTGGTGACACTATGTTAATGCAGGACAGCTGGGCAGATAATTGGTTGATTGAGGGTGACCTTTGAAGTCTGCATATTATGGTGTAGCTTTTCCATGCTCTTTATCTCTCTTTCATTTTCCCTCTACCTTTTGCTCCTTGTCCTCATGCTGTGTTATTGTATGTGTGTTGTGCTACTGTATTTTTTCCTTGTTTGCTTCTTTGTGTAAGCTTGGTTGCTGGCCAATGCTTTGTAGCACATGATTATTTTGGTCTTCCTCTTTTGCAAATATATTTTTATACTTAAGAACTTTATTAAAGGATAACTCTGCCGTGGTTTTTTCTTCTTTTTTCTTTTTACTCTGCTAAAGAACTGGGTAGTTTCAGTTCTCCTATCAATTTTAATGCAAAATTCCACTCGGGGAGGTACCAAAGTTACGGTGACCAGACGTCCCGCTTTTGGCGGGACAGTCCTGCCTTAAGACAATTTGTCCCGCGTCCTGCAGGTTTTTTGAAGTGTCCCAATTTTTGAAAGGCTGCCGCGCTGCCTTCTGGGGCGCGCTGCAGGAGTGCCCCAGAAGGCAGTGCTCCTACGTCCGCGTGTGCGGGAGGCTGCCGCACTGCCTTCTGGGGCGCAAGGCAGTGCGGCAGCCTCCCGCGCACGCGGCCGCAGGAGCAATGCCTTCTGGGGCGCTCCCGTTTCCCGCCCTGTCACCTACCCGCCCGTCCCGGTTTACAAAGGTGACCATCTGGTCACCTTAACCAAAGTGCGTCTTTTAAATCATGGGTTGTACGAAGAGGACTTCTGTAAGGTCTCGATCCTTCAATCAATAAATAGACTCTGGCTTGTTGAAGATGTCACGAAGTTGATGTGGGTTTTCTGGGTTGTATGGCCGTGTTCCAGTGGCATTTTCTGCTGACATTTCGCCTGCATCTGTGGCTGGCATCTTCCTCTGAAAATGCCATTGGAACACGGCCATACAACCCAGAAAACCCACAACACCATAGGACTCTGGATTGCTGATCAGCAGCATTTATTGGAAAGGTAACAAAGAACCCAGCTTGCAAGAAGCCGGTTCTGGCGAATCTGGTTTCTGCTATCCCCTTTTATCCAGGAAAAACCCCTCCCATTTTCCCAAAGAATGTGTGAAAGAGTTACTTCCGAGCCGAAGTGCCCCAAGATCAGCAACAGAGATAAAGCCACCTGGTCTCCTACCCCCACAGAGCAACAGAAACATCCCATTTCCCATGGGAGTAGAGAGTGTCAGGGACAAGCCTAGTTATCTACCAAGCGTGTGAAGCCATAAAAGAAAGATCAAGGAAGGAACGTTCCCTTACAGCAGTGGTAACTTATAGAAGACAAAGTACATGTATATAAAGGCAGTTACATTGACATGAATGCATCTCCATCACCCAGATGCCATCACTGCCCATATATTACGTAGCCATTACATGGAGTTAGGAATGCAGCTCTATCCACTAGGTGCCATCCCTGACAGCTTCACGTGTGCTAGCAGGTGAAGGAAGGGTCCATTTGGCCTCACCCAGGATGCTGTGAGGATGCTAACTTTATGACTCTGTACACACTACAAAACCTGGAAACCTTCTGAATTCTTCTCTTCTGCATCAAAGAAAATTGGTGCTGCAGCCACAACAAACAATTCTTTTATTTCACCGTACCTCTAGCCTCTTGAGTCCTCATTGGGCCAGGGCTCAGGAAAACATAATTGGTGAAAATCCCTAGACAAATCAACGGGAAAGGAGGAGGAGGAGGAGGAGGGGGAGGAGGAAGAACGAAGAAGAAGAAGAAGAAGAAGAGGAGGAGGAGGAGGAGGAGGAGGAAGAGGAGGAGGAGGAGGAAGAAGAAGAAGAGGAGGAGGAGGAGGAGGACAGGAGGAGGAGGAGGAGGAGGAGGCGGAGTAGTTTGGATTTATATTCCCCCTTTCTCTCCTGTAAGGAGACTCAAAGGGGCTTACAATCTCTTTTCCCTTCTCCCCCACCCCCCCCACAACAAACACCCAGTGAGGTGGGTGGGGCTGAGAGAGTAAAACAAATGTCCCCTAATGGCTAAAATCCTATTAAAAAATGCCATTAGCAACTAAATGAGCTAAAATATACTTAAGATAAATTTCAGAAACAGATAAAACAGACAGTCATAACAGTGAAATAATATAACATACAGACTGCTCTGCAAAATTTAACTTAATTTTCCTTGCAGTGTGCGCGGACAGCGCGACTCGATTTGAGACATAAGGATCCATGTCTGACAGTATATAAATCAAATTTTCAGAGTGTTCACACTGCCTACAGCAGTTGGTGAGATTTTCTGAATAAATTTGGTTCTTAGTTCTGTGTGTAGAAGGCACTCCAAGGCACAGTGTCAAAAGGCCTTAATTGTCTCATTACAACAAACACAGGCAATTGTATTGGCCTGTTCATGACCATAATTAAAGCAAAAAAAAGAAAACGCTTTGCTTCATAATGCCGTTCTTCACCTTACTGAAATAAAGGAAATGTTTCAAGAAGAAGAAGAGTTTGGATTTATACCCCACCTTTCTAAGAACATAAGAACAAGCCAGCTGGATCAGACCAGAGTCCATCTAGTCCAGCACTCTGCTACTCGCAGTGGCCCACCAGGTGCCTTTGGGAGCTCACCTGCAGGAGGTGCCAATGGCCTTCTGCTCAAGCTGCTGCTGCTGCTGCTCCTGAGCACCTGGTCTGCTAAGGCATTTGCAATCTCAGATCAAAGAGGATCAAGATTGGTAGCCATAAATCAACTTCTCCTCCATAAATCTGACCAAGCCCCTTTTAAAGCTATTCAGGTGAGTGGCCATCACCACCCTCCCTGCAGTATTGTTCCAAACACCAATCACACCGCCATGTGAAGTTAAGTGTTTCCTTCTTTATTAGTCCCAATTCTTTTCCCCCAGCATTTTCACCGGATGCCCCTCCCCTGGAGTTCTGTGAGAAAGAGAGAAAATTTCTCTGGTCGTCAACATTTTCTCACCTAATGCATAATTCTTTTATAGGACTTCGATCACATCCCCTCAGATTCCTCCAAACTAAAGAGTCCCAACGCCGCAGCCTCTCCTCATAAGGAAGAAGGCCCAGTCCCTCACAATAATCATCCTTGCTGCCCTTCTCTCGCACTTTTTCTATCTCTCTCTCAATATCCTTTTGAGATGTGGCTTACCGCAAATCCGCAAACAGTACTCCAAGTGCGGTCGGACCCACGGGCTTTATAAAAAAAGGCATGTAAATTCCTGCAGTTTTATTCTCAATTCCTCTTCCTAATTATCCCCAGCATACAGTTTTGCCTTTTCTTTCACATTAGTCATGCATTGAGTTGACATTCCCATGGAACTATCAACTAAGACACAAGGAGACTTAAGGGGGCTTACAAGCTCCTTTCCCTTCCTCTCCCCATAACAAACAGACACCTTGTGAGGTGGGTTTTGAGAGAGTTTTGAGAGAGCTGTAGACGAAACGGCAAGGTCACCCAGCAGGAATGTAGGAGTGCGGAAACACATCTGGTTCACCAGATAAAGCCTCAGCCACTGGGTGAGCTTTTAAGCAGGGAATCAAACCTGATTCTCCAGATTAGAATCCACCTGCTCTTAACCACTACGCCAGGATATCTCCAGTCGCCACCTGGATTTTGGCAACCCTATTTTTGGAGCAAACACTGCTTTCCCTGGCCTTTATTTTATTTATGTTAGTTAGAAGTTGCCTTTCCTAATTGGGGCCAATGATTGCAAAGAGAAAGCCACGCCGGGATGGGAAAATGTTATGTCAGGATGGTATCTGTAAAGCAGAACGGAAATATAAAATTATTCTGTGCAACCAGGGAATCCGTAAAGCTGTGGCAAAATAAAACGATGTTTACTGAACCATCAGAGACTTACCTGATTTTTTTAATTGGAGATTGCTTTTCCTGAGCGGTTGCAAGGTGCCCAGAATAATAAACAGGGAAAAACATAATGTTCCAGTTTGTTGAAAACCAAGTCATGAAAAACGGATAATCGAGTAATTGTAACAGATTTTAATAAATCTCGGGGTGGTTCCACCCAAGAGGAAGAGAGACCGCATAAAATGATCGTAGAATCCTCGCAGACGCATCTTGAGGAATCCGTGGACTTGCAGGATTCGCAGAAGCTGGTCTGTGCGCCGTGCTCTCTCTTGGTTAGCGGTTTCGCCAGGTTTGGGTCCATCTTCTTCCTGCAAAACAGAGACAACAACAGAGTCGTATTATCCATCACGCTAGCCCTGGGTTTTATTTTTATTTATTTATACTTTAGATCTTTATACCGTCCCTTGGGGCTCTGGGCGCACAATATATAAACGTGGAACACACCTCATAAAATAACCAAAACCTTTAAAAGCAGCTTTTACAAGCAGTCAATAAAACCAAGTATACAGATGCAGGGAAATACAAGTTTCAGCCGTAAGTGGCATCCAGCAACTCAATTTTCAAAGTCCTTTTCCCCTAGAGGGAGGAGCGGCAAGTCCCATTCGATGACAAGCGGCCCAGATGTAAGGGCCTAAAGAGGGGGGGGGGGGGCACTGTCAGCGGCTGTATGTATAAAATTGTATGTATGTATAAAAATAAGTTGTATGTATAAAAAATAAGTACAGCGGTCTTGGCTGGTACTGAGCTGAAAATTGCCATCTGATTTTTTTGCTTTTGAAGGTCATGGTTTTGGCTGGTTGAAATCCTCTGGAAAAAGCCCTTAATCCTAGCTTTTTAATGGCTGTTAGTAACTCTTCAGTGCCCTAACTTTCTAGTTTCCTGTCCCTGTTGTTAATGGCTTCAATGGGCTAATATTTTACCATCTCTATTTCGAAGTTCTCAACATTCCAAATCCAGATCATACAATCAGGACCAGATGAAATCCACTAAAAAAATCTCATTTGGAGCTATGTGCAAACATGCCACTCAAGGAAAATTAACCTAGTCGGTAAATGTTTCCCGTGTGGGGTACAAAGGTCGTCCTAGCCACTTTTTAGCTGTTTCTTTTGTGATTCCTGGGGAAAAAATAACCGAAAGGGAGAGGGGCTTTCTAAGCATGGGCTTAAAATATTTTTATGAAAACTGCAAACTGGCTCCCTAGTTTGATCTCCAGTTGCCTCTAAACCAGGGTGGTCAAACTTATGGTGTGCTCCGTGATGTTCATCGGACTACAATTCTTTATCAGTCCCTGCCAGGGTTGGGTCGTTCCCCAAGTAGCTCCACACATAGTACTAACTCCGGGCATGCAAATGGTCCAGGGCTAGGTCTGGATCTCTAAGCTTGATCTCTTTGGGAGGCTAAGCAGGGCTTCTGCCTCCATGACATTTCGGATTGAGACCACCAAGGAAGTTCAGGGTCTTAACACTATAGATGCCAGCCTCCAGGTGGGATCTGGAGATCCTCCAGAATCACAGTCCTCCAGATGACAAAATTCAGCTCCCTTGGAGAAAAGGGATGCTTTGGAGGATGGACTCTATGATTTTGTACCCCGCTGAGGTCCATTTCCTCCCCACGCTCCATCCCCAATGGACATCTTGTTGTCCGAGGCTGGGAAGCTTCTCGGGTCATCTGCCCACTTTATCTACAATCCGCGGTGTAGAAACGACCAACACCAAGGCGCGATAGAGGCACACGAGGGAGTATGAGAAGAGAGCCCCAGCCATGGTCAACCCACAGTCCATATCAAACTGGGTTGCTATGTCAAGCAGAGTACTCTTCAACACACTGGACCATTCAGGAACCGGTGGTTCTGACACTAGAAGTCCAGGGCTGCTACGGCAGGAAAAGGCAATGGCAAAATGACTCCTTTGAATGTTCCTTGTTCTGGAATGACCCTCCAGGTCACCATATAAGTCCACTGTGACTTGGCTACGCCACTTCTCACACACACATGCACACACATAATGTTCGAACACAACAAGAGCTCTGAAGTGATGTAGCCAGGCATGTAATATGTGCAAAGACAAATAGATTTCTTTCACACTAGCACAGAGGTCAGCAACCTTTACCACCCAAAGAGCCATTTGGACCCGTTTGTCACGGCCCCAAAAGCATCTACTGAGCCAGAGAGGTACGCCTCCGCATGTAGCCGCTCTTCCAGTTTGGTCCCTCCACTCAATCTCTTCCTGGAGGGACACACCATCGCCACCCTTCTGATCTCCAGTGCCCGTGGCCATGCAGAGTCAGTAGTATATGCCTGAAAGAGCCGCATGAGGTCTTCGGAGCCGCGGTGGGCTGCAGTGCAACCTCCTTGCACTAGCACAATATGCTAATATGCATTTAGTCAGGAAGGAATTCCCTTGAATCGATGCGGACTACAATTCTACTGGCCCCCGCCAGTATTTGGCCAAAGGGGTTGATGTAATGCAGTCCATAAACATCTAGAGTGCTCCATGTCTCGCCACCAATGGATCTAGCACAATAATGTGGATACAATCTTAGATGGAATCCATGTAAAAGTCACAGGCATCTCCAAGGATCCATATTTTTGTGTTGTGCAGTGTGATACGGAGCAGTGGAGCCAGCGGGTTCGCAGTTCGGTCATGCAGTCTCAATATGCAATGACGGGTGAATTTATAGGTGGTCCTTGGAAGAACTCCTGTTTGAAAATGGTATAAGGATCCATTTTTTAGGAGCATTTTGCAGGCTGCTACTTTAATCACCTGGCCATAGGGCTGTGGGGTCCGCGCCAATCTAAATGTTAGATTTATATGAACCTGGAAATTCTGGGAGTGGCACCAGGGGCTGGGGAGGGAATTTAGCAAGAATGTGATGTCACAGGTTCCAACCCTTCAAAACAGTCATTTTCTTCAGGGGAACGGACTTTTATGGTCTGGAGTTCAATTGTAAAAGCAGGAAGAAGAAGAAGAAGAAGAAGAAGAAGAAGAAGAAGAAGAAGAAGAAGAAGAAGAAGAAGAAGAAGAAGAAGAAGAAGAAGAAGAAGAAGAAGAAGAAGAAGAAGAAGAAGAAGAAGAAGAAGAAGAAGAAGGAAAAGAAGAAGAGGAGGAGGAGGAAAGGAGGAGGAGGAGGAGGAGGAGGAGGAGGAGGAGGAGGAGGAGGAGGAGGAGGAGGAGGAGGAGGAGGAGGAGGAGGAGAAGAAGAAGAAGAAGAAGAAGAAGAAGAAGAAGAAGAGGAGGAGAAGGAGGAGGAAGAGGAGGAGGAGGAGGAGGAGGAAGAAGAAGAAGAAGAGGAGGAGGAGGAGGAGAAGGAGGTGGAAGAGGAAGAGGAAGAGGAGGAGGAGGAGGAGGAAGAAGAAGAAGAAGAGGAGGAGGAGGAGGAGGAGGAAGACGAAGAAGACGGCATGCTGTACAGCGCTAAATAAGAAGGGCTTAAGTAGCCAGAGAAGAAGAAGAAGAGAGTAGTGGAAGGAGGAGGAGGTGGAGAGGAGGAAGAAGAAGAAGAAGAGGAGGGAGGGAGGAGGAAGATCTAAGAAGACCTAAGACGTAAGATGAAGGAAGAAAGAAGAAGAAGGAGAAGAAGAAGTTAAGAAGAGGAGGAGGCAGGAGGAGGAGGAGGAGGAGGAGGGAGGAGGAGGAAGGAGTGTAAAAAGAGGAAGAGGAAGAGGAGGAGGAGGAGGAAGATGGGAAAGAAGAAGAAGAGGAGGAGGGAGGAAGACCTACATTAATTTAAGACCTAAGACCTAAGACGTTGAAGAAGAAGAAGAAGAGGAAGAGGAAGAGGAGGAGGAGGAGGAGGAAGAAGAAGAAGAAGAGGAGGAGGAGGAGGAAGACGAAGAAGACGAAGACGAAGAAGAAGAAGAAGAAGAAGAAGGAGAAGAAGAAGAAGAAGAAGAAGAAGAAGAGGAGGAGGAGGAGGAGGAGGAGGAATAGGAGGAGGAGGAGGAAGAAGAAGAAGAAGAAGAAGAAGAAGAAGAAGAAGAAGAAGAAGAAGAAGAAGAAGAAGAAGAAGAAGAAGAAGAGGAGGAGGAGGAGGAGGAGGAGGAGGAGGAGGAAGACGAAGAAGAAGAAGAAGAAAAAGAAGAAGAAGAAGAAGAAGAAGAAGAAGAAGAAGAAGAAGAAGAAGAGGAGGAGGAGGAGGAGGAGGAGGAGGTGGTGGTGGTGAAAGTAATTAGAGAAGCTAATCTGAATTCCCAGATAAGCTCCACAGCCCAGGGTGGCAGAGTGGGGAATCAAACCCGGTTCCCTCCAGATTAGATACATGAACTCCTAACCTCCTCTACTTCACTGGCCAAATAAGCTGCTCAGTGCTTTGGGGAAGTTAGGCCATCTTTGAGAAGAAAAAAGACCACTGCAAATGCACTATTTTACCAATCTCTTTCAAGGATGCAGATTTCAGCTTTTCTCAGAATAAACCATAACCCTCCTCTCCTGTAAAATATCCTTTTGCATTCCGGGCTATGCATGCAAAAAAAAACAAACAAACCTACTTCTGTTGGCTATTAAAATGCTTATGGATAAAAGTATCAGCCTTTAAACAATACACTTAGGCCCCTTCCTCATTACATGGCAGAATAAAGCACTTTCAATCCATTTTCACAAACCGGCTATAAAGTGGTTTTGGCTATCCAATACCACAGTAAAATCCAGCCACAAAGTACGCTTGAAAGTGGACAGTGCGCATTATTCTGCATAAAAAGTGAAGGGGCCTAAGTTTCAAAGCTTCATTCCCTTGTCAAACAGATGCCAGTTCTCCCCAGCAAAAGTCCCATCAACATAACAAAAGCTGCCGTTAGAGATAGGAGGAGAAGCCGGATGTTTGTCACGCCTACCGTTCCTGCGGCTCCACATCGATTCTGGCCTTAAAAGGTCTCCTGTCACCAGTGAGGTGGGATCCAGCAGGTTCTCCCAGGTTCCCGAGAGTAGGTTACTTCATCATTTGTGTGCGCCGAGAGGGCCGTTACCGAATTGCGAGTTTTGCCACGATTTTGGCCTTAAGTTACGCCTCTCAGCAGTACCTATGAACTCGAAGAAGTTCAGCAGGAGGGTGCAACCAAGGCGTATGGCAGCCTGGGCGCCATGCTATAAGCATTCGCTTTCCCCGCCCAGCGTGATCATACACAGCCGGCTACGCCCCTGCCACAGCTCGCTTCAGGGAATGCAATCGCCCTCACTCGAAATGCCCAGCCACGCCTCTGTCATGCCCCTCGCCCAGCCCCATTACGCTTAATGCCACAGTTTGAATCCCTACCAACCATGGGAACCTGTTACTAAAATTTTGATCCCACCACTGCCTGTCACCCTCTGCATTCCTGCAAAGTATTAATAAATGCCAAAATGCACTTTGATCGGCACTTGGAGTGATGAGAACCATATATTCTTGTGCAAAACATTCTCCGATTCTGGAATGTAAACAAGGTATCCCATGGAATCATCAAGCTGGACCCTGGAATGACCTTTGTCATCAGCCTCGCTAGAATATTTGGCATCTCTTTGCGTGAGTAATTGCAGGAGCAAGATAGTCGCATCCATCGGTGACACTCATGTTAATGCAGGACAGCTTGGCAGATAATGGTTTGATTGAGGGTGACCCTTGAAGTCTGCATTATATGGTGTAGCTCTTCCATGCTCTTTATATCTCTTTCATTTCTTCCTCTAATCTTTTGCTCCTTGTCCCTCATCGCTGCTGTGTTATTGTATGTGTGTTGTGCTACTGTATTTTTTCCTGTTTGTTTGCTTCGTGTAAGCTTATTGCTGGCCAATGCTTTGTAGCACATGATTATTTTGGTCTTCCTCTTTGCAAATATATTTTTTATAATTCTAAGAACTTTATTAAAGGATGTAACTCTGCCGTGGGTTTTTCTCTTCTTTTTTTTCTTTACTCTGCTAAAGAACTGGTAGTTTCAGTTCTCCTATCAATTTTAATGCAAAAATTCCACTCGGGAGGTACCAAAGTTACTGGTGACCAGATCGTCCCGCTTTTACGTGGACAGTCCTGCCTTAAGACAATTTGTCCCGCGTCCTGCAGGTTTTCGGGAAGTGTCCCACTTTTTTGAAAGGCTGCCGCTGCTTGCCTCTGGGCGCCATGTAGGAGTGTTCTTAGAGCAGTAGTGTTTTACGTCCCCGCTGGCAAAAGCGGGAGGGCTGCCGCACTGCCTTCTGGGCGCGAAGGTAGTGCGGCAGTCTCCGCCACGCCGCCGCGAGAGCGCCTTCTGGGCCTCCGCTTCCCGCCTTCTGTCACTCAATCTTCGCCTTCGGCCTTGTTTACAAAGGTGATCATCTGGTCACCTAACCAAAGTGCTGCCTTTTAAAATCATGGGTTGTAACTAAGAGGACTTCGTAAGGTCTCGATCCTTCAATCAATAAATAGACTTCTTGGCTTGTTGAAGATGTCACGAAGTTGATGTGGGGTTTCTTGGCTGTATGGGCGGTCGTTCCAGCGGTAATTTTCTGCTGACATTTCGCTTCTGTATTCTGTGGCTTTTGCATCTTCCCTCTGAAAATGCCATTGAACACGGCCATACAACCTAGAAAACCGCCAACAATTCATAGGGACTCTTGGATTGCCGATCAGCAGCATTTATTGGAAAGGTAACAAAGAACCCAGCCGTAAGAAGCCGGTTCTGGCGTAATCTGGTTTCTGCTATCCCCTTTTAATCCAGGAAAACCCTCCCATTTTCCCAAAGAATGTGCGGAAAGAGTTACTTCCGAGTTTCGGGCGTCTCAAAGATCAGCAACAGAGATAAAGCCACCTGGTCTCCCACTCCCCAATAGAGCAATCAAGGAAACATCCCATTTCCCATGGGGAGTAGAGAGGCTGTCAGGACAAGCCTAAGCATTCACCGCCAAGCAGAAGCCATAAAAGAAAGATCAAGGTAAGAAACGCTCCCTTACAGCAGTGGTAACTTATAGAAGACAAAAGTACATGTATATGTGCTAAAGTTACATTGACATGAATGTATCTCCATCAACGTCCAGATGCCATCAATTCCCATATATTAATGTAGGCCATTACATGGAGTTAGGAATGCAGCTCTATCCACTAGGTGCTATCCCCTGACAGCTTCACGTGCTAGCAGGTGAAGGAAGGGTCCATTCTTGGCCTCACCCAGGGATGCTGTGAGGGATGCTAACTTTATGACTCTGGTACACACTACAGTCCTGGAAACCTTCTTGAATTCTTCTGCATCAAAGAAAAATTGGCAAGGCAGCTAATAACAACAATTCCTTTATTTCACCGTACCTCTAGCCTCTTTGAGTCCCTGGGCCAGGGCTCAGGAAACATAATTCAGGTGAAAAAAAAATCCCTAGACAAACCAACGGGAGGAAAGGGAGGAGGAGGAGGAGGGGAGGAGGGAAGAACGGAAGAAGAAGAAGCAAGAAGAGGAGGAGGAGGAGGAGGAGGAGGAAGAAGAGGAGGAGGAGGGGGAAGAAGAAGAAGAGGGAGGAGGAGGAGGAGGACAGGAGGAGGAGGAGGAGGAGGAGGAGGCTGGAGAAGTTTGATTCTATATCTCCCCTCTCCCGTAAGGAGACTCAAAGGCTTGCCAATCTCTTTTCCCTTCTCCCAACTCTGACAACAAACACCCAGTGAGGTGGGTGGGGCTGAGAGAGTTCAGAGAGAACTGTGATTAGCCCAAGGTCACATGGCAGGAATGTAGAAGAAGAAGAAAAAGAAGAAGAAGAAGAAGAAGAAGAAGAAGAAGAAGAAGAAGTAGTAGTAGTAGTAGTAGTAGTAGTAGTAGTAGTAGTAGTAGTAGTAGTAGTGGAGGAGGAGGAGGAGGAGTTTGGATTTATATCCCCCCTTTCTCTCCTGTAAGGAGACTCAAAGGGGCTTACAATCTCTTTTCTCTTCTCCCCCCCCCCCACAACAAACACCCAGTGAGGTGGGTGGGGCTGAGAGAGTTCAGAGAGAACCGTGTCTAGCCCATGGTCACCCAGCTGGCATGTGTTGGGAGTGCACAAGCTAATCTAGTTCACCAGATAAGCCTCCACAGCTCAAGTGGCAGACCAGGGAATGAAACCCGGTTCTCCAGAAAGGGGGGGAGTTTGCCCCCGCGGCACTGAAGGAACCGTGCCGCTGAGGCGACCGTAGCCATACCTGATCTGGCCTGCCTCTCTCCTCTGCCGTGCCGGCAAAATCCAGAGGGGCTCCGACTCTGCAGCTCGAGAATGGGAGCCACAGAATCTTCAGCGGCAGTCAAAGGGGCGAGCTGCCTGCGGACGCCACCCTGCGTGTTGGGGCAGCGAACTCCGGGCTTGCATCGGACGACAGAGGACCGGGAGGCACCTGGGGAGAAAGAGGTCGTGTCAGTTTGGTGGTGAACTCCCTGGTGTGGAGGGAACACACACTTTTCACTAAAAAGATATTTACTGATTTTCTTCATAATTGACTCTTGCAGCCAAGACCGCCTGTTCTCCGACTACATTATTAATCGCATGCAAGCGTGGAATTATGGCAGCATATCTTTGTCTGCTGATTAATCCCACCCAGAGGAGAGCCTCGGCTACTGCAAGATGTATTGTGCTGCCATCAGCTCTGCTGGAGGGAAGATTCAAGAATACAGAACGTTCTAAAAGAGTTTGTTCATGTGATCTGATCACAGTTGAAACACTTGACCATTCTCTGTTTCTATGCCCTAAATACAATAAGATACGCATGAAATACATGAATTCCACTTTCTTGCAATGTTCTCAGTGACAAGAGTGTTATAAGATACCCAATCTCCTGAACAGCTCTGATGGGCTCTTTTGTGAAACTGTTGCAAATTTTGTACTGGAAATTAGTACTTTTAACTGTATTTCTTGAACTTCATTTTGCTTTAAAATACTGTCCTGTTTTGTATGCAAATAAAGGCTTGTGTGTGTGGTTGTTAATCATAAAATACTGATTTTCTTCCTTTTTTTATCGAAACATCCTGAACAATTTTTTAAAACTCACCTGGAAATAAATAATTGCTGGGTGGATGACGGGGAAAGGCCCAGTGAAAAACTAAGATCCAAAACAAAGTCTCTTCAGACCCCACAAATAAATGCACTCTGCTGGAGCTAGAAAGCAGACACGATGCTCCTACTGATGCAGTCCCGAATGGCACTGGACTATCAGTATTATCTACTCAGGCAGTGTCTCCGAGAGAGGCGTTTCACACCACCTACTACAGTGGTGGCGAACCTATGGCACGGGTGCCAGAGGTGGCACTCAGAGCCCTCTCTGTGGGCACGTCCAAACAGAGTCCCACACACACACATAGGCTGGCCTGGGCCACTGGGCTCGATTATTAGCATTAAACCTAAGACCTAGTTTTGGGGAAGCAGTGTGGGTAACCCTGTTAAGCGCTGTTGAACCCCACTGATTTTCATGCGAAGTACTAAAGCGTGATCCTTTACCTGGGAGTATGCTTGGCTGCTGGCAATGGGGCTTGCTTCCAAGTAAACCCTCCTAGGGTCGTGATTCACCCATTGGAAGAGTTGCACAGTTGCTTCAAAGGAAAGCCACTGACTACCACCAAGCTTACTCCCGAGTAACGCATGCCTCGGAGCCAACCGTTTTTTCTAAACTAAAACCTCAGTGTTCAGGTTAAATTGCCGTGTTGGCACTTTGCAATAAGCAAGTGGGGTTTGGGTTGCAATTTGGGCACTCGCTCTCGAAAAGGTTAGCCAGCACTGACCTACTATGTCCATGGTGGCGAACCTTTGGCACTCCAGATGTTATTGACTACAATTCCCATCAGTCCCTGCCAATTGGCCATGCTGGCAGGGGCTGATGGGAATTGTAGTCCATAACATCTGGAGTGCCAAAGGTTCACCACCACTGTACTATGTAGTTCTTTGGGACTGGAGCCGCCAGGAACTTAGGGGGAAGAATTAGGATCTTTGGCATGCCAAGCAGATGTTCTATCACTGAGCCATAACTCCACCCCAAATGAGAAGTCTTCTCGGACTGGAGTCTCTCCAGGGTGACAGATGGACGTCTTTCTCTTAAGCTACTACCAGATCCCTTTCAACTGGAGATGCTGGGCACTGAATTATAGTGTCTAGATCAGGGGTGTCCAACTCGTTTGGGTGTCCAATGATTCCCATCAGTCCCTGCCAGCATGGCCAATCATTAGTGTGACCAGACATCCCGCTTTTGGCGGGACAGTCCCGCTTTTGACTAATTTGTCCTGCGTCCCGCGGGGTTTTTAAAATGTCCCGATTTTTGGAAGGCTGCTGCACTGCCTTCTGGGGCGCTCCCCTTTTCCCCTCCCTATCACAGGGTGGGAAACGGGAGCGCCTCAGAAGGCAGTGCAGCAGCGCGGGAGACTGCCGCACTGCCTTCTGGGGCACTCCACTGTGACAGAGTGGAAAACAGGGGTTTGGCAGTGAGCGCCCCAGAAGGCAGTGTGCTCCTGCGGCTGCATGCGCGGGTGTACGTGCGCACCCCCCCCCCATGGTGTCTTGCTTTAAAAAGGTGAAAATCTGGTCACCTTACCAATCGTATTCCATGAACATCTGGGGTGCCAGAGTTGGACACCCCTGGTCAGATCAAGGGACGTAATAGTACACCTCAATACTGCATCGGTCAGACCTCACCTGGAATACCGTGCCCAGTTCTGGGTACCACAATTCAAGAAGGATATTGACAAGCTGGAACGTGTCAAGAGAAGGGCAACCAAAATGGTAAAAGATCTGGAATCCATACCTTGTGAGGAGAGACTTAGGGAGCTGGGGATATTTAGTCTGGAGAAGCGAAGGTTAAGGGGTGACATGACAGCCATGTTTAAATATCTGAAGGGATGTCACATTGAAGAAGGAGCAAGCTTGTTTTCTGCAGCTCCAGAGACTAGGACCAGGAGTCATGGGTTCAAGGTGAAGGAAAAGAGATTCCATCTAAACATTAGGAAGAACTTCCTGACCGTCAGGGCTGTTCGACAGTGGAATTCACTGCCTCAAGGAGTGGTAGAGTCTCCTTCTTTGGAGGTTTAGAGGCTGGATGGCCGTCTATCAAGGGTGATTTGATTGTATGTTCCTGCATGGCAGGGGGTTGGACTGGATGGCCCTTCTGTTCTCTTCCAACTCTATGATTCTACGAACCTGGTACTGTCTGCACGATGAGCAAATACTCTACCACTGATCCACAGCCTTCAATGCAAAGTAATGGGCTTCCTTCACCCCTCCCCTCCGCCCCCCCATTCCTCCACTTCCACTGTGTTAAAAAAAATATCCAAAACCCTTTTTTAAAAAAGCGCAAACAGAAATGTGATCTGCAAAGAGTCTCTGCCTGATCAAAAGAGGCGGCTTGCATTTGCATTTACATTGATCATTGAAGATCCCGCGACGACGTGGGCTGCATCCGAATTCGGTCGGGTAAGAAAATCAGGCCAAACCTAAGCTAGCCGGTGCCTTGAGCCGAGAAGCGACAGGGCTCTCCTCTCTCTTTCCTGTGCAAACACATCCTAAACCCCGGAGCAAAACCTTCTCAGATGCTCCACTCCGGTTTTCAAGGCATGCAGGGGGCCGGAGAGACCCCCTTCAATTTGTGGGTTAGATCAGCTGGAACGTTCATCCCCGACGTTTGGAGAGCAGAAGCCGATCGATATTTCTTCGCAGCCCGGAAAGCCCCGGGTGGCTTTCTTCCAGAGTGCCGAAGCTTTGCGAGGGTCCGCTCTGACCCTTCAAGGTGAATGGAGACATTCTAGCAAATGTATCTGCGGCGCCGTCATTTCTTTTGCCCCCTAATGAAAGTAGCTGCAGCCTTTCTGGGAGACACCTGAAATCACTCAGCTGTTTGTACAGATAAATGAGGGATTTGGCAGGGCAGAATAAAGGGGGAGCAGAGAGCCTGTGGTGGCGAACCTTTGGCACTCCAGATGTTATGGACTACAATTCCCATCAGCCCCTGCCAGCATGGCCAATTGGCGCCACTACAGGCTCTCTGCTCTCCAATTGGCGCCGCCACAGGCTCTCTGCTCCCCAATTGGCCATGCTGGCAGGGGCTGATGGGAATTGTAGTCCATAACATCTGGAGTGCCAAAGGTTCGCCACCACGGGAGTAGACTATGCCTCGCTGGCTATTAGGGTTGCCAACCTCCAGGGGATGACAGGAGACCTCCTGGAATTTATGACAGTGCTCGGTTCCTCGGCAGACAATGGAAGCTGCAGAAGGTGGAACCTGTGATGTCACATCCCTTTTGAGCTTCTGCCCTCCCCCAGAACTTTGCCCTTCCGGGATCTGGGGATTCCAACCTCCAGGTAGGGCAGTGGTGGCGAACCTTTGGCACTCCAGATGTTATGGACTACAATTCCCATCAGCCACTGCCAGCATGGCCAATTGACCATGCTGACAGGGGCTGATGGGGATTGTAGTCCATAACATCTGGAGTGCCAAAGGTTCGCCACCACGGAGGTAGGGCCTGAAGTTCTCCCAGAATTCTAAATGATCTTTCCGTTCTGGACACCACAAATCAAGAAGGATATGGACAAGCTGGAACGGATCCAGAAGAGGGCAACCAAAACGGTAAAAGGTCCGGAATCCATGCCCTACAACACATGTGTCAAACTCATGGCCCTCCAGATGTTCATGAACTACAATTCCCATCAGCCCTTGCCAGTGTAGCCAATGCTCATGTTGGGAGGGGCTGATGGGAATTGTAGTTCATGAACATCTGGAGGGCCACGAGTTTGACACCCCTGCCCTACAAGGAGAGACTTAGGGAGCTGGGGATGTTTACTCTGGAGGAGCGAAGGTTAAGGGGGGAATGTGATAGCTATGTTTAAATATCTGAAGGGATGTCGTGTTGGTGAGGGAGCACGCTTGTTTTCTGCTGCCTCAGAGACTAGGACCAGGAGGAATGGGTTCAAGGTGCAGGAAAAGAGATTCCTCCTAAACATTAGGAAGAACTTCCTGACAGTCAGGGCTGTTTGACAGTGGAACGCACTATCTTGGAGAGTGGTGGAGTTTCCTTCTTTGGGGGCTTTTAAACAGAGGCTGGATGGCCATCTGTCAGGGGTGCTTGGATTGTGTGTCCCTGCTTTGCAGGGGGATGGACTTGATGGCCCTTCTGCTCTCTTCCAACTCTATGATTCTATGATTCCCGATGACAGAGATCAGAAATCGGCTGCTTTGAAGGGTCGACTCAATAGCATTTTACCCTGCCGAGGTCTCTCCTCTCACCAGATCCAGTCCTCTCCTGGCTCCGCCCACAAATCACGAGGAATTTCCCCAACCTACATTTTTTAAAAGCTGTGATCGCCATTAAATTAGGCATAGTTTGAGAATATGATTCAGTGTAATTAGTGGCAATTATTATAAACAATTAAGTACACCTAAAATATAGCTCTTCTTAATTATTCCAATCTAAATTATTTACAATCGCTGTTCATATTAGCTGTCATTGTTTCAAGATGTGCAATCTCTTGGAAAGCCAGTGTGGTGTAGTGATCGGCAGCGGTGGACTCTAATCTGGAGAACCAGGTTTGTTTTCCCTGCTCCTCTATGGGCGATTCCGCACACGAGTAAAATAGGTTCGACCCAGTTCCCTGAGAAGGGTACTAACCTAGGTCGAAGCCACTGTTGTTCCCCACTGCAACCAGCTTGATCCCAGCTCGGAGGGCGGGATCATCCTGTGCCTCTTCGCCGCTCCGTTCCGATTGGCTACTGTTCTACGGCCATGTTCCGTCTATCCCCACACACGTTATTAAAAAAAAAACTGCTCGTGTATCTAATCTGGAGGAACCGGGTTTGATTCCCAGCTCTGCCGCCTGAGCTGTGGAGGCTTATCTGGGGAATTCAGATTAGCCTGTGCACTCCCACACACGCCAGCTGGGTGACCTTGGGCTAGTCACAGCTTCTGGGAGCTCTCTCAGCCCCACCCACCTCACAGGGTGTTTGTTGTGAGGGGGGAAGGGCGTGGAGATTGTCAGCCTCTTTGAGTCTCCTGCAGGAGAGAAAGGGGGGATATAAATCCAAACTCCTCCTCCTCCTCTTCTTGTTCTTCTTCTTCTTCCTCCTCCTCTTCCTCTTCCTCCTCCTCCTCCTCCTCCTCCTCCTGCGGCAGCCATTTTGTGGCAGCCATTTTGTGTCTCCACCTCCTACACTGGGACGGAATTCCAAAGGTGTCCACCTGGTCAAAAAATTTGGGGATCGCAGGACTTTCTCTGTCAGTGCTATATATTCTACTTCTGAGTGATGTCCCCTCCCATCTATATCAGCTGTGCCTTTTTGTCCCCCTTTCTATGCAGGCTTCCAACTCACAAACTTTTCTTTCAGGCAAGCATTCATCCCAGTTTAATTAATGTCTTTTGGTTGGTCTGCTTGGCTCAAAGTTTGCACGGACGCCCGCCCCGTTCTCAGGCTTCCATTCATCCCTTCTCTTCGGCTGTTGTGCACCAGTGAAGCAAGATCCGCCCCGCCGCCGCCGTCCGGGTTCAAAGTCTGATTTGTGAATGAATAGAGCGTTGCACTTCACTGCGATTTCCATGACAAGGCTGAAAGGAGCTTACATTAAGCGCCGTTTTTCTCTCTCATCCCGACACTTCAATGCAACTTATGCACACGGCTAAGGACTGCCCTAGTGAGAAATCCTACATTTGCCAGGAAAGGGCGGGCGGCGAATCAAATAAATAAATACATCTGCTCAGCCCGCTTATGAACAATTTCAAAGCAAAAATAAACATGTTGCCACTCCACCTCCGCCCAGGTACCAAAGCTACGGATGATTCATGTCTTATATAGGAAGGAAAAATGCAATGCAATGTTATCTGTATTTTAGTTTTTGTAGTTGTGGGAACTGTGATTTGGGGGTTAGTTGCAGTGGTGGGATCCAAACATTTTAGTAACAGGTTCCCATGTTGGTGGGATTCAAACTGTGGCGTAGCACCAATGGGGCTGGGCGGGGCACGGCGGGGGTGGGGGCGGGCATGACGGGGGCGGGGCATTCCTGGGCAGGGCTGTGGCAAGGACGCAAGCCGGGCCATACCGGGTCCTTGGGCGGGAAATCTAATGCAATACAGGCTTAGGCTGCCATGCACGCCAAAACCTAAGCTAGACTGCTTCAAGTTCTGCGCGCTACTGCTGAGAGGAAGGGCATAACTAAGGCAAAAATCACGTGGCAAAATCACCCATTAGTAACCCCCTCTCGGCACACGCAAATAATGAGTAACCTATTCTCGGGAACCTGTGAGAACCTGCTGGATCCCACCTCTGGTTAGTTGATAAAGTTGGTTATTGTTTATAGTATATCATTGTGATGCATTATTATGCTATTGATATCGTTGTATTATGCTTTACTGTTGTTGCTGTTTATGCTATGCTTTATTGTTTGTTCACTACTGTTGTTTGCCGCCCTGAGCCCTCCGGGGGAGGGCGGGGTATAAATTAAATGTGAAATGAAATGAAAATCTAATATTTGTAACGGGTCGGTGCAATGAAATCATCAATATATCTACTTTTCAACATGGACTGCGGTTACTTAAATCCACAGACTGGAGCCATATACAGAGTGGACATCTTTCTAAAATCCTGAGAAAAGACCCAGAATTGCAGAAAAATCTGAAATTTTAAAAACACTCAGGGTTACACCCCCCATAATAGAAGCAGTGCCTGTAGCTTTAAGAAACAAATGCCTTACACGGCCAGTGTTAGACAACCACAACAGTAGTCCCACTAGAAGTCTTGGTTTCTAACAGATGGGGCAGGGGGGCAGGGTCTTTGTTGGCAGACCACCAGATAACTAGCTGCCCCCAAACTTGAATGTCCCACCCAGGGGTGGGGTCCCAAAATTTGAGTAACAGATTCCCATGATGGTGGGATTCAAACAGTGGCGTAGCGCCAATGGGGCTGGGCGGGCAATAACGGGGGCGTAATGGGTATTCTCAAGGCATTAATACCTCTGTTACTAAGCCAAAAAACTCTTACTGTAAAAAAAAAAGTTCCGAATTTCCAGCTGGTATCTTTCTGTCCATCATTTAAACTCATTCTAGCAAGTCCTGACTGCCTACTACCAATGAAACAACGACTTCTCCTCTCACTGACTGCCTGTCAAATACTTCATACTTTCAAACACTTAATTTTGTTTCTCGAAATCAAAAGAAGGAGACTTTCCTTCAACAAGGAACTTGACCATATTTCTAAAACATGTTTTGAAAACAGCCCAACAGGGAGAATTATCCCGTTTCCTACCTTCGCTAACCAGCCACATAGGAAACAGCAGGACTTTATGATTTTTGGACCTAAATGGGATTTCTAACGGAAAAGCGGACCCAATTAGTAACCCCCTCCCGGCACACACAAATAATTAGTCACCAACTCTCGGGAACTGGTGAGAACCTGCTGGATCCCACCTCTGGTCCCATCTATGCCTAGCTACTATTCAACAGCAGCTACCCTACAGAAGCCAGGATAGTGTAGCATAGTGATCAGATTTTCAGACTAGTCCCTGGAGACACAGATTCAAAACCTCCCACTGCCATGGAATCTTGCTGGCTGACCTTGGGCAGGTCACACACACTCTCAGCCTAACCCAACTTACAGGGTTGTTGTGAAGATAAAATGGAAAAGAATGATGAAAGCTCCTTGGAGTCCCCATTGGGAAGAAAGGCAGAATATAAACACAGTAAATAAATAGTAGATAACGCCTAAAGATGGAAAGTTGATTGATGATTATTTATTATGTGATTTCCATACTGCTCTTCCCCTTCCAGAGGGGCAATTGTGCAGATGGGGCAATAGAATACCCCCTTAAAGGTCTCTAGCTAAATTAACATAATTACAGCTTTCCACATTCATTTTGCACTGCAGAGTCATTTGATCCTGCCATCTGACATTATTTTTTCCCCTCCAGAATTTAAGGCAGGGCTCCCCAACTTTTCTCAGCGTATTGATACGTTTGGAATTGTAACACAAGATGAGCGCAACACCAAAATGGCTGAAACATAAGAACATAAGAACATAAGAACAAGCCAGCTGGATCAGACCAGAGTCCATCTAGTCCAGCTCTCTGCTGCTCGCAGTGGCCCACCAGGTGCCTTTGGGAGCTCACATGCAGGAGGTGAAAGCAATGGCCTCTGCCACTGTTGCTCCCGATCACCTGGTCTGCTAAGGCATTTGCAATCTCAGATCAAGGAGGATCAAGATCGGTAGCCACACATTGACTTCTCCTCCATAAATCTGTCCAAGCCCTTTTTAAAGCTATCCAGGTGAGTGGTCATCATCACCACCTCCTGTGGCAGCATATTCCAAACACCAATCACACGTTGCGTGAAGAAGTGTTTCCTTTGATTAGTCCAAATTCTTCCCCCCAGCATTTTCAATGAAAGCCCCCCTGGTTCTAGTATTGTGAGAAAGAGAGAAAAATTTATCTCTGTCAACATTTTCTACCCCATGCATCATTTTATAGACTTCAATCATATCCCCCCTCAGAGTCTTAAACGCTGCAGCCTCTCCTCATAAGGAAGGTGCTCCAATCCTTCAATCATCCTCATTGCCCTTCTCTGCACTTTTTCTATCTCTTCGATATCCTTTTTGAGATGTGGCGACCAGAACTGAACACAGTACTCCAAGTGCGGTCGCACCACGGCTTTATATAAGGGCATGACAACCCTTGCAGTTTTATTATCAACTCCTTTCCTAATTATCCCAGCATAGGGTTTGCCTTGTTCACAGCTGCCATGCATTGAGTTGATATTCCCATGGAACTATCAACTAAGATGCCCAAATCCCTTTCCTGGTCTGTGACTGATAGCACTGACCCTTGTAGCGTGTATGTGAAGTTTGGATTCTTTGCCGCTATGTGCATAAAAATGGTTGTCACAGGAGTTCGAATCCCCATGCAATTACAACCATATTATCCTCGCTCAAAATTAAGTAGTCAAAAAGACCTTCATAAAGAGTTTAATGTAACATAACACTTGCCCCACCGGGCTTCAACTATCAAACGTAAGATAACTTGAAGAAGATGAAAGTAAATTACAATTTAAGAGAACCCCACACAGAGCTAGTAGGAAAACAAAAACGTTAACAATATGTGTATACAATGCCTTAGCAGGGGACCAAGTTCCCTGCAATGCACTTATTACAACTGAGATGCAACCTCTTGAAATGTAAAAGTACAAACCGCAGCGCAGTCCTTTTCAGGCTTTAAAGCTGGATGGTAACGTGTTTTTACAAACAACGATGCCTAAGCATTCACAAGTAATCACTCCCAACAGATGTGCACGCAGGTTTCGCAACGAATAACTTCATCAGGGAGGATAAATAAATAACACTGTAGGAGGCGGAGTCAGCCACACAATGACTGCTGGGGTGTATCTCCAAGCACACCGTGCAAATTCTTGTGCTGTGGTGGCAGCTGCTGCCAAAGCAACATTTTTTTAAAAAAAAATTGCACAGGCAATCAGATCTCCAACAGTCAATAAGAAGGCTTGCTGGACAAAAGCGCTACCTGGGCTCAAGCATTTCCCAGAAACTCTTGGCGAGCACTGGAAAAGATGGCGACAGGTACCACAACTGGGGATCCCTGGCGTAGGATGTGCGTATCTGCGTAGAACAGTGATGGCAAACCTATGGCACGGGTGCCAGAGGTGGCACTCGGAGCCCTCTCTGTGGGCACGCGCACACAGAGTTCGTCATGTGGGGGGGGGGAATCACCCTCCCCACACACACACACACTTCTAGACTGACCTGGGCCACTGAGCACGACGTGCACACACCGTGGAGAGCAGGGAGGACTCGGCTGGCAGGCCTGGTGCCTGTGTGTTTCCAGCAGTGGCAAGGCTGCCCGGGGTGGGGGCGCAGAGGAGGCAGAGATGCTAGAGAGGCACAGAGCGGTGCGCGCGGGACTTGCTGGAGGCTAGAGCAGGCTGGCCCCTGATTGAGTGGGTGGGGTGGAGGAAGAGGGAGCCAACCGTTTTTTTCTAAACTAAAACCTCAGCATTCAGGTTAAATTGCCGGGTTGGCACTTCGCGATAAATAAATGGGGGTTGAGTTGCAATTTGGGCACTCGGTCTCAAAAAAGTTCGCCATCACTGGCCTAGAAGTTATCCACTACCTGCACCTGAGGAAGTACGGTTTGGTCAACACAGAGGCGGGGCAAGGGGAAACTGCGCCCGCGGTGTGCGCGCGCTCTGCACCCCTGCGGCAGTGTTGCCCACCCCCACCCCGCAACACCCACCTCATGCAGCACCCCTGTCACGCCCCCTCGGCGGCCTGGCCACACCTCCGCCACTGCTCTGCCTGGGGTATCGCCCTCCCCGCCCCGCCCCTTGGACGCTACACCACTGGGGCAACAAAAGTGTCTGCTAAAATAAAAAACTTGTTAAGGGGCCATCAGTTGCCTTGAACCCAGATCCAACAGGTTATGATCTCCGAGTAGAAGAAGAAGAATAGAAGAAGAGTTAGGATTTATACCAGTGGTGGGATCCAACAATTTTAGTAACAGGTTCCCATGGTGGTGGGATTCAAACTGTGGCGTAGCACCAATGGGGCTGGGCGGGGCAATCGCACCGGGCATGGCCGGCCATCCGGGGGGCGGGGCATTCCTGGGCGGGGCTGTGGCAAGGACGCAGCCGCTGCGCCGGTCCTTGGGCGGGAAATGAATGCACGCAGGCGCAGGCTGCCACGCACGCCGGTGCACCTCCTGCTAGACTGCTTCAAGTTCTGCGTGCTACTGCTGAGAGGAGGGGCGTAACTAAGGCCAAAATCACGTGGCAAAATCACCAATTAGTAACCCCCTCTCGGCACACACAAATAATTAGTAACCTACTCTTGGGAACCTGTGAGAACCTGCTGGATCCCACCTCTGATTTATACACGGCTTTTCTCTGCCGTAAGACAAATGATGAGAGGGGAGGACAGAAAGGAATCAGCCAATACTTCGTTCTCACCGCTGTTTCTTAGCGTGTCCAGAGTAATGCCAGTTGCTCAGCTGGGATCTTTTTGACAGAATCAACCCTCTGAAACCACCACTTTCTCAAGAGAAACTGACCTTGGTAACCTGGAGATCCGCTGTGATTCCAAAAGACCTCCAGACCCCAACTGGAGTTTGGCAATCATAGCTCTTCACTATCCTGTGAGAGACAGCAATGAGGCCAAGTTTCACAGCAAAACACGAATTCGAACCCAGGCTTCCCAGACCATAGTGCAACACTCAAACCACTACCCCACAATGTCCCCATTGACTTCCCCCTTGTCTGTATCGATCGCTTTTCTGACTTCACAACCTGACTTTCCTTCTGAAATGGCCCACCTGAAAATTATGCTATTAGGTATGTCACCTGAAAACCTTCCAAAGAAGCTTAATGAACTATGTTGGCACTTAGGAGCAGAAGTGACAAAGGAGGTTAAGAGCTCGTGTATGTAATCTGGAGGAACCGGGTTTGATTCCCAGCTGTGCCGCCTGAGCTGTGGAGGCTTATCTGGGGAATTCAGATTAGCCTGGGCACTCCCCCACATGTCAGCTGGGTGACCTTGGGCTAGTCACAGCTTTTTGGAGTTCTCTCAGCCCCACCCACCTCACAGGGTGTTTGTTGTGAGGGGGGAAGGGCAAGGAGATTGTCAGCCCCTTTGAGTCTCCTGCAGGAGAGAAAGGGGGGATATAAATCCAAACTCTTATTATTATTATTATTATTATTATTATTATTATTATTATTATTATTATTATTATTATTATTATTATTATTATTATTATTATTATTATTATTAACCACTGCAAGCGTAATATTGGAAATTGGAAAGAGATCGAAACACAGAACTCTGGGAAGACAAAGCCCTTTCCATACATGCAGAATGCACTTTCAATCCACTTTCACAATTGTTTGCAAGTGGATTTTGCTATTTCGCACAGCTGCAAAGTGTACTGAAAGAGGATTGAAAGTGCATTATTCTGCATGTGCGGAAGGGGCCAAAGTTACAGAAAATGCTATAATGGCCAAATTAACAAATCTTGTAAACAGACGGTCAAAGAAGAGTTTGACGAGAAATGGGAACTGTATTTCTTGCGTGAGGCTGAGCCTATTATGTCAGAACAAGAACAACAGTTCTATTAATTTGTTATTAAGATATAAATAACTGCTTATTAGATATTTGTTGTTTTGGAACTAAGGTTAGAAGATAACACATTTTGAAACTATGTAATGTTCTCTCTGAATGATATCAGTGTTGTAATCCTAAGATCTAATGCAGAGGTGTCAAACTCGCGGCCCTCCAGATGTTATGGACTACAGTTCCCATCATCCCCCTGCCAGCATGATGCTGGCAGGGGATGATGGGAACTGTAGTCCATAACATCTGGAGGGCCGCGAGTTTGACACCTATGATCTAATGTGTTAGAGCAAACATATATATTTATAGTTTATGGGTACTGTATTTTCTTTTTCCCTCTTTCTATATTGTTTTACCTGTTTTTAAACTATACTACAGAAAACTAATAAAAATATTATTTTTAAAAATGAAACGTCCCTCTAGAGCCGTGGTGGCGAACCTTTGGCACTCCAGATGTTATGGACTACAATTCCCATCATCCCCTGCCAGCATGGCCTTTGATGGCTCACAGTGGCGTAGGAGGTTAAGAGCTCATGTATCTAATCTGGAGGAACCGGGTTTGATTCCCAGCTCTGTCGCCTGAGCTGTGGAGGCTTCTCTGGGGAATTCAGATTAGCCTGTGCACTCCCACACACGCCAGCTGGGTGACCTTGGGCTAGTCACAGCTTCTCGGAGCTCTCTCAGCCCCACCCACCTCACAGGGTGTTTGTTGTGAGGGGGGAAGGGCAAGGAGATTGTCAGCCCCTTTGAGTCTCCTGCAGGAGAGAAAGGGGAATATAAATCCAACCTCCTCCTCCCCCTCCTCCTCCTCCTCTTCTTCTTCTTCTTCTTCTTCTTCTTCTTCTTCTTCTTCTTCTTCTTCAAAACTCTCCAAAGAAGGAGACCCACCACACTCCTCTCTGTGGTAGTACATTCCACTGTCAAACAGCTCCTGACGGTCAGGATGTTTTTTTTCCTGATGTTTAGGTGGAATCTCTTTTCCTTTCACCTCGAACTCCATGACTCCTGGTCCTATTCCCTGGAGCAGCAGAAAACAAGCTTGCTCCTCCCAACATCATCAACATGACACATGACATCCCTTCAGGATATCTTAAACAGGCTATCATGATACCTCTTAACCTTTCTTCACTAAACTAAACATCCCCAGCTCCCTGGAAGGTCCTCCTAGGTAGGAAAGTTAGTCTTTATATTCCAGACTGATATGGATTGGCTAACGACCCATGTTTAGTAGGGCCATGGGAACAGAACTCCATACTATCTGAGAGCCAAAGGCTCATGCCACCACGGTTGTCGCTGAAGGATTCCAGACCTGTTACCATTTTGCTGCTTGCCTCCTCGGAAAAACTTAATGGAATGGAAACAAATCATGCCATGAATCAAGAACAGTTCACCTACCCCTCGCTTTTGAAAAGCTCTGTGGGTGCCATGAAGCACCGTGCTGGAGAAACCTGGGTTCAGAATATCCTGGATCTGACCCTTGACCCAGCAAGTCTAGCATCTGGTTGCAACCCAGAGCTCATGCCATATCCCCCCCCCCCCCAACTGACTCACACGTGCAGGTGAAGTTTCATTCCATAAAGGGCCCCTCCAGCTAGAACGGGATATCACACTCCTAACTTATCTAGCTTATTTAGTCTGGGAATTGTGCAGAGCTATGGTCTTGGGAAGGGTCCATGGCTCGGTGGTAGAGCATCTCCTTAAGAACATAAGAAAGAGCCTGCTGGATCAGACCAGAGTCCATCTAGTCCAGCTCTCTGCTACTCGCAGTGGCCCACCAGGTGCCTTTGGGAGCTCACATGCAGGATGTGAAAGCAATGGCCTCTCTGCTGCTGCTGTTGCTCCCGAGCACCTGGACTGTTGCTTGGCCCACAGGGGGGTCCTAGAAGTTCAATCCCCAGCATCTCCCAAAGTTAGAATAGTGGTGGTAGGGTCTGTCTTAGGTTTCATCGTTAATACTGAACTGGGCAAGCTCAGGCCACAGCCTAGGGATGTGTGTGTGGGGTCTGTTCACGCTGCTTCAGGCCCTGCTGCCACCTCTGGCACCTGTGCCAAGGTGGCACCTCTGTGAGCCCTCTCTGTGGGCATCGGCAAACAGACACCCACCCACCCCTACATCTAGGCTGGCCTGGGCCGCTGGGCCTCGACATTAGCATTAAAACCTAAGACTCTAGTTTTGGGAGGCAGCGTAGGTAACCCTGTTAAGCGCTGTTAAACCCCACTGAATTTCCTCATGCTAAGGACTAAAGCTGCCAACTTTTTTACCTGGGAGTAAGCTCGCCGTTGCTGTAATGAGGCTTGCTTCCGAGTTAACCCTCCTAGGGCTGTTATTCACCTGTTGGAAGAGTCGGACGGTTGCTTTAAAGCAAAGCCAACCGCGTTGGAGCCAACCGTTTTTTTCTAAACTAAAACCTCAGTGTTCAGGTTAAATTGCTGTGTTGGCACTTTGTGGTAAATAAGTGGGTTTGGGGTTGCAATTTGGGCACTCGGTCTCAAAAAGGTTCGCCATCACTGAGTTAGAAGGACCAGGCAGGAGGTGATACAACATACCTTTAGCGAAGACCTTGGAGAGTTGCTGCCAGTCAGTAGAAGAGTTTGATTCATACCTCCACTTTCTCTCCTACAATTGGGAGAACAGGGTTCGATTCCCTGCTCCTTCACGTGAGCGGCAGACGGGAGCAGCAGTGGCGTAGTGGCTAAGAGCAGGGTGACCTTGGGCTAGTCACAGCTTCTCGGAGCTCTCTCAGCCCCACCCACCTCACAGGCTGTTTGTTGTGAGGGGGGAAGGGCAAGGAGATTGTAAGCCCCCTTTGAGTCTCCTGCAGGAGAGAAAGGGGGATATAAATCCAAACTCTTCTTCTTCTTCTTCTACAAGGAGTCTCAAGGCGGCTTACAAACCCCTTTCCCTTCCTCTCCCCTCACTAGACACCTGGTGAGGCAAGTGAGGCTGGAGGTCTGAGAGAACTAGGACTGGCCCAAGGTCATCCAGCAGGAATACAGAAGTGTGGAAGAAAAGCATATAAGAGTCTGCCGCTCACATGGAGGAGCAGGGAATCGAACCCGGTTCTCCCAGTTAGAGTCTACCTGCTCTTAGCCATGACACCACACTGTCCTTGACGGACCAAGCATCTGTTTCAGAAGAAGGCAGCTCTAGGGTCTTAAGAGTAGATGGAGGATCAACAGTATGCCCCAATAAGGGCCATCTTCATTCAGGTGCCCAAAAAGCATGTGGAAGGATGAAACAACAAAATCCTGTAAATTTAAGAACTCGCCTCCTACGTAGTTGACACAACATGCCTGCAGGGGGGCCATTTCTCTTTCTTTCTGCCTTTAACTAGGAGCCCACGAGGCTAAGCGGCTAATTCTCGCCAAGTCTGGCTTGAGAGCACTTTGCATGCCGACGCTGAAAGATGCTGCGAACTTTTTCAGTCTCCGCTCGGCCCCTCCCAATCGCGAAACTGTTCTTGTGCATATAGGGCAGGAGGGGGGCAGGTATCGACAGCAAAACCGAAACGACAACATAAAATCTTTACATACATTCAAAGCTTTTTGGGAAATGGTCCCTTCCGATGCGGTCGTTTTAAAAAAAAGATTGGCCGGGACAAAATAATTAGAATCCGCCAGAAGTTAATACGTACGTAGGAAAAAAATATATATATATACGTTTACCGTCTGCTCTGGGTGAATTTAACGTGGCAACGCTGAACGATGCTAATGGTGCCACTCTTGCGGTATGTTTCTTCATTCTCCGGAAGGGCTCTCAAAGATGCTAAGGCCATATTCGCGGTTCCTTTTGCCTCGACATTGTTTTGGCTGCAACTCCCTTCCCAAAACCACAAGATTAATCTCTGCTGTGTCTAGAGATGTCTGCCTGAAGATGCTGCAGCCCGCTTTAATGAGGGGGCAGGTCTGCTGTTTCCCCGGGAAACCATTTGCAACAATGCTTGACCTCAGCCAACACTTGTTCCTTGCGTTCAATCGTAGGGCAAAGCCAGCGGTTCAGACAACAATAGCTCAAAATATACCGCCTTGAACTTCGAAAGAGGGAGCGCCTGTTGAAGCACAGCCCCTCCCTTCCGCTTGTGACCCGGAGATCCCTCCGGCCGTCGATCGGCATTTTTTTCGGCGGCTACCGTCAAGCGAATACAATACTTTCAGGTACTCGCGGTTATGAAAATGCATGAGAGGTCAGGCTGGCTGGCGTCCCCACTGAACTTCTTGAAATCGCCTTTCCCTTCCGGGATATAATACCGCGGCTTGGGGAACCTGAGAATCTCCGTTTCCAGTTAATTGTGGGCCAAGAGAGAGATTCTCATAAGCCGTGTGTCATGCACAACAATATACAGCAGGACGCAGGGAACAATTTATAACTTGTTAATAGACGTTTTTGGCATACCGCTGGCTGTTCTTCGGGGAAATCGACAGCAAACATCCGAAAATAGTCGGCGCATACTTATGAAGAAGACGAAGAAGCGTTGGATTTATTTCCCATCTTTCTGTCTTGTAAAGAGACTCAAGGTGGCTTACAAGCTCCTTTCCCTTCTTCTCCCCACAACAGACACCTTGTGAGGTAGGTGGGGCTGAGGGAGGTCTGAGAGAACTGTGACTAGCCCGAGGTCACCCCAGCAGGGATGTAGGAGTGTGGAAACACATCTGGTTCACCAGATAAGTCTCTGCCACTCAGGTGGAGGAGTGGGGAATCAAACCCAGTTCTTCAGATTAGAGTGCACGTGCTCTTAACCACTACACCACGCTATTCTCTTATGGGATCTGAATTGTCACAGGCTCCCATAATAGTTATGAAAAAGAGTCACGGAAAAAACTGATCTTTAAATCCTCTGCAATTTTCTGCTCTGTTTCAGGATTCTCCAACAAGAGCCCAGGTTGGAATGCCCACCTGTGCCATAGAAGCTAGCTGGGTGACCATGGGCCAATCACGCGCGTCAGCCGAGACCTCACACAGGGTTGTTGTGAGGGTAAAATGAAGAAGAAGATGATGTAAGCTGCACTGGGTTCCCAACGGGGAGACCAGCGGGACACAAAAGGAATAAAATAAAGTGAACACTGAGGCTGGGGTGTTGTGTGATTTCCGGGCTGTGTGGCCGTATTCTAGCAGCATTCTCTCCTGACGTTTCGCCTGCATCTGAGGCTGGCATCTTCAGAGGATCTGATAATAGGAATGGAAAGCAAGTGGAGTATATATACTGTGAGGTCAAAAGGTGAGGCCATCTTTGAATAGAGTAGCCTGGCATGTGAGTCACAAAGAAGTCTGTAGCATGTAACAATGAAAATAGCAAGGTCAATAGGTGAATGCATCTGAATAGAAGTATCCTGGCCTTTGTTCCCTTTGATTGTTATTGTCTACAGTTGTCCTGTGTGTTTGTGTGGAGCTGATTAGTCACTGTCTTGATTCTAGAGTTTTTTCAACACTGGCAGCCAAATTCTGTTCATATTTTCATAGTTTCTTCCCTTCCTGCTGAAATTGTCCATGTGCTTGTGAATTTTAATGTATTTCTCTGTGTAGTCTGACGTAGTGGTTTACTGTCAGAGTGGTCCAGAATTTCCTGTGTTTTCAAATACATATTCTGTGTCCAGGTTGGTTTATCATGTGTTCTTGCTATTGCTGATTTTTCTGGCTGAAATAGTCTGCAGTGTCTTCTCGGTGGTTCTTTTGATTCTCGTAGTTCGAGCTGGCGCTTGGTGGTTCCTTTGTAGACTTTGTCCACAGCCACTGCAGGCGCGGTAGACTCCCGCAGTAGCCAGGAGGATCCCTCTTTATCCTTTGCTGAACATAGCATTTGTCGAACTTTTCTTGGTGGGTCTGTAGATTGTTTGTAGGTTCATGCGTTCTTCATCGTTTCGATGTTAGAATTTGCGTTTCCAGATGTTCAGGTCCGATAATTCCCTATCAGTTCTGTCAGCATGGCCAATTGGCTATGCTGGTAGGGGATGGTGGGAGCAGTTCCTGAACATCTGGAGAGTCAGTGAGGTTCCCTAAATTCCCCTGTCCTATGGCGCGGTTTCTTCCAACAGTGGTTTTCCTATGCTTTCCCACTTCAAAAGTGAAAAGGGGAGGCCCCTACCCGTTCGCAGTTCCTCGGATTTCCGCTGCCGTTTCAAAAAAAAGGTGTACTTCCGACCAGAACTCAAATCGACGCTACTTCGAGGGGTAAGTGGGAGGAGCAGCAGAATTGGGGCGACCATGCTGTCGCCAGCGCTTGTCACTGCTGGTGTAGTGGGAGTGCTGCAGACCCCAGGTTATTCATCGCGGAGGAGCGCAGATCTAATGCATGGTGGGGAATTCCACCATAGGTTCCCATACTTTGAGAAAAAAAGAATCAAGACTTTTTTGTTTAGAAGCGTCGTTAATCCATCTGCTGTCTAATAGTCCTGAATCCTCTGGAAGTCATTCATCAATTATGGTGTTTTCTTGACTTTTCCAAGCGTCGGCCAATAACAGTTCTCCCTAAGCCGTTGTCAGCTGGCTAATAAAGTAATTTCCTGTGTTTTGTAGGTTAGCAAAGTTTTTTAAAACCCTTCCAAAGTTAAGGCAGAAAAGAAGCTACCAGTCAGCGCCAGTTGTGCCTGGACTCCCCTTGTCAGACCAAAGGTTATTGCACTGTAAAGCTGTTCAAGACGAACTTTTTTGAAGATGTAATTCCACAATTAACATACAATTCCATCACCAAATTCTCTTTGATGCATTGATCAAGGAAGCAGATCCGGCGCTGGCCCTGGCTATCGCGATCAGTGTTGAAGTTCTGCACAGAATCCTAAGATGTAATTTCCGGGAAGATAAATTTCTGGGAAGCACTTTTAACAATTCTGAACCGTAAGTGAATATTAATGGGGAGCTTACCCACAGCGACCCCGCCCCTATATCGTGATTCAAATCACGAGACGCCATAGTTTTGTTGTACTCTTGCATCGCATCGACGCACCCGAGTCTCCTTGTGTAATCTGGAGATCTCCCCTTTAAAACGCACATGGTTAGAACAGAGCAGGTGCAGAGCAGAGTAACGAGGATGATTGGGGTCCCAGAGACCAAGTCCTACAAGGAAAGACTGAGGGACTTGCGAATATTTAGTCTGGAAGCAGTGGTGTAGGAGGTTAAGAGCTCGTGTATCTAATCTGGAGGAACCGGGTTTGATTCCCAGCTCTGCCGCCTGAGCTGTGGAGGCTTGTCTGGGGAATTCAGATTAGCCTGTACACTCCCACACATGCCAGCTGGGTGACCTTGGGCTAGTCACAGCTTCTCGGAGCTCTCTCAGCCCCACCTACCTCACAGGGTGTTTGTTGTGAGGGGGGAAGGGCAAGGAGATGGTAAGCCCCTTTGAGTCTCCTGCAGGGGAGAAAGGGGGGGATATAAATCCAAACTCTTCTTCTTCAAAAGAGGAGACTGAGGGGAGTCGAGATGGATCGAGAGCCATATGGTATAGTGGTTAAGAGCAGGTGGATTCTAATTTGATTCCCCACTCCCCCTTGTGAGTGGCGGAGGCTTATCTGGTGAACCAGATGTGTTTCCGCACTCCTACATTCCTGCTGGGTGACCTTGGGCTAGTCACAGTTCTCTCAGGACTCTCTCAGCCCCACTTGCCTCACAAGGGGTCTGTTGTGGGGAGAGGGAGGGAAAGGAGTTTGGAAGCCACCTTGAGTCTCCTTACAGGAGAGAAAGAGGGGGATATAAATCCAAACTCCTCCTCCTTCATGGGTTTGAAGGGCTGTCACTTGGAAGAGGGCTGGGAGCTGTCCCTGTTGAAAGCAGAGGACAGAACTCGCAAGAATGGGTTTAGATTTTGGGTGGAAAAGAACCGGCTGGATATTAGGAAACAGATTTTTACAGTAAGGGTTGTTCAACAGTGGAATTAGCTGCCTAGGGAAACAGTGAGCTCCCACACCCCATCTGTCTTCAAGCGGTGACTGGACGAAAAATTGTCAGAGAAGCTTTAGGCTGGTTCTGAATTGAGGAGGGGGTCGAGCCGTATGGCCCCTTCCAACGCGAGGCGTCTCTGATCCCTCCAGCAAGACCAAGCCGATCTGATTGCATTAGGAAGCGCTTAGGAAGAGCTCACGTTCCAGGCGGCAATTTCTATCCACGAGCGACGTTTTCGACGGGGGAACGAAAATTGGTTGAGGGAACATTAGCAATTTGGGATACACGCACGATGCCGCATTGCCGGCGGAAAATGGAAGATCTCAAACGACTACTGATGAAGGTTAGAGACAGACAGCGCGAAAGCAGGATTACAGCGGCACGCCGAGAAGACCAGGCCAGCCTTTTCTTGTCAGATCCTGGAAATCGAGCAGGGTCAGTCATGGCTAGTGTGAAGAAGAAGAAGAAGAAGAAGAAGAAGAAGAAGAAGAAGAAGAAGAAGAAGAAGAAGAAGAAGAAGAAGAAGAAGAAGGAGGAGGAGGAGGAGGAGGAGGAGGAGGAGGAGGAGGAGGAGGAGGAGGAAGATGGAGGAGGAGGAGGAGGAGTTTGGATTTATATCCCCCCTTTCTCTCCTGCAGGAGACTCAAAGGGGATTACAATCTCCTTGCCCTCCCCCACTCACAACAAACACCCTGTGAGGTAGGTGGGGCTCAGAGAGCTCCCAAGAACTGTGACTAGCGCAAGGACACCCAGCTGGCATGTGTGGGAGTCCACAGGCTAATCTGAATTCCCCAGATAAGCCTCCACAGCTCAGGCGGCAGAGCTGGGAATCAAACCCGGTTCCTCCAGATTAGATACATGAGCTCTTAACCTCCTACACCACTGCTGCCAATTGGCCATGGTGGCAGGGGCTAATGGGAATTGCAGTCCATGAATATCTGGAGAGCCGCAGGTTGCAGACCCCTGGTATAGTCAAAGGCATTCACGGCCAGAATCACTAGAGTGTTGTGGGTTTTCCGGTTTGTCCAGCCGTGTTCTAGCAGCATTCTCTCCTGATGTTTCGCCTGCATCTGTGGCTGGCACCTTCAGAGGATCCTCCGAAGATGCCAACCGCAGATGCAGGCGAAACGTCCGGAGAAAATGCTACTGGAACACGGCCATACAGCCCGGAAAACCCACAACACACTATCCAAATAGTATCTTACCTGTTGCTCTGATGCAAGAGGCCTGAAGTACTCCCGTTGCCAGATCTCACCCGGATACCACATCAAGAGAAAAACTGGTCATGCGTAAGCACGAACCAATAGCAGAAGTTGGAAGTACTGCAACTGCCAGACCTTGGGTCAGTTGAAGTGGGAGCAAGCTTGTTTTCTGCGGCTCCAGAGACTTGGACACGGAGTAATGGATTCAAAGCACGAGAAAAAAGATTCCACTCTAACCTTTCATTAGGCAAACAACTTACTGATGGTCAGGGCTGTTCGGCAGTGGAATTCACTCGCCTCGGGAGAGTGGTGGAGTGGCTTAGGAGGTTAAGAGCCTCGCGGCATCTAATCTGGAGGAACCGGGTTTGGATTCCCAGCTCTGCCGCCTGAGCTGTGGAGGCTTATCTGGGGAATTCAGAATAGCCTGTGCACTCCCACACATGCCAACTGGGTGACCTTGGGGTTAGCTCACAGTTTCTCGGAGTTTCAGCTCCCGCACCCACCTCACAGGGTGTTTACAGAGGAAGGGCAAGGGAGATTGTAAGCCCCCTTCGAAGTCTCCTACAGGAGAGAAAAGGGGATATAAATCCAAACTCTTTCTTCTTCTTCTTCTTCCTTCTTTGGAGGCTTTTAAAGGCTGGATGGCCATCTGCCAGGACTACTTTGATTGTGTGTTCCTGCATCGCAGGTGGTTGGAAGATGACCTTTGTGGTCTCTTACAATCCCCACGATTCAAGCGAGATTATGCGTGGCAGTGAGGGGATTCAAAACCCGGTCTCTCGGACAAGAGGCCACAGCTCTCAACCCACTAAACCACGCTGGTGTGAAAATACAGCACTACATTCAATTGCCCGATTGATGATGCAGTTTAAGTCACTAAGATCTTACAGTGTAGCATCCATCGCTTGCTGTTTAATAAAGCCCTATTTACTTGTAAATATTTATCGTTATAGCCACGGGCCTTGACAACATAACATGTTCACAGATCAATAAAAGAGATATAGGTAAAATAAAAATTTACAAGATTCAAGACAGCAATCAATTCCATAGCGTTCAGACGGATAGGATCTTATTTTGAGGTTAGGAAGCACAAACTTTTCCTTAATTTAATTGGATAAACGCATAAAAGAGGCCATCCTGTATGTAACCAAAGAAGACAGGCGAATCATTCGTCTCTCAAAGATGTGAATAACTTCAGAGCAGGATCCAGCAATTCCTGGGTTCCCGGAGAGTAGGTTACTAATTATTTGTGTGTGCCTCTTGTAAAGCCAATAATTTGGTGATTTTGCCACGGATGTTTGCCTTAGTTACCTCCCTCCCCTGTGCAGCCACAGAACTTGGAAGCACTCTAGCAGGAGGTGCACTGGCGCATGCGGCAGCCTGTGCCTGCGGCATCTGCTTTCCCCGCCTAAGATCCGCGCAGTGGCTGCACCCTGCCACAGCCCTTCCCTGAATGCCTAAGTAGCCACGCCCCTGTCATGCCCCTCGCCCAGCCCCACTGGCTTTACCACAGTTTGATTCTCACTCACCATGAACCTGTTACTAAAATTTTTGATCCCACCACTGAATAACTTGGCGATCAAATACCGACATATAATGGATAATAAAAATCTAATAACGCAAGGTCTTCTACCTGGTTAGGAGGCACACGGGCAGAAAACAAAGATCGGAAGAGTTTTAAGCATCTGCCCTGAAGGTGAGACGGGTATTGTATGAAACTGGGCGCCAGAATGTGCTCTTCTTAGCTAGGAATCCGGGCCCAGGGCACGTGAGTAACTGCCCTACACCCCTGCCATACACTCCCGCCCACTGCGGACACACCCCGAACGCTTCACCATGTCCCTACACCAGTGCACCGGTGCAATCGCCCCCTGTCCCCTTGGTGCTACCATTGTTTTAGTGTAAGCTTCCAGATAAAGATCGAAAATCCTTAACCGCTTCAAGCGAGAATCATACATCCCGAAAATTTTTGGTAGACGGCGAAAACCCACCAGGGCTCACTGGTTAGTCACCGAAAAGGACAAAAGCTCTCCGATCAACGGCCGTTTAACTGGCGCTGCTTGTAACTAAGGCGACAAGTGACAAAGACCATTACCAGCTCATTTCTCCACAGGGCTGGAATATTAATCTGTGATTTATGGAAGCGAACAGCACAACAACACATTGGGTGCATGGCATTGAAAGAGATACTAAGAGGTGCTCTGAAACAGCTTCCACATTAAGCTGCAACCACGAGGGAAGGTGACCTGGTTTTCAAATCTCACTTGTCGCGATCTAGGAACAGGTTTTTTCTGGTGTGTGTGTGTGTGTGTGTGTGTGTGTGTGTGTGTGTGTGTGAAAAAGCCTCACAAACAGTAAGCTGAAGATGCTGGAGAAAAACGAAACGCAGATTCGTTGATGCGAGAATTAAATTGGCCATTGACGCTCTGTGGGGGCTTGGTTGGTTTTAAAAAACATTAGCGTGCATGCTCCCTTTAAAGAGAAGGGACATAAATCGGTTCTAAAGCAATCTTGCGGTCTCTTCACAGGTCAGGAGATGTGGGGATGGGTGAAGGAGACACACATCCCCCCCCCCTTACACACACACACACCGCCGTTGGACAAGTTTAGCTTCCCTCCGACTTCACGTTTTGCTTTTATTTTATTTGTTTGTTTGTTTGTTTGTTTGTTTGTTTTTTTATTGTAGTTTATAAACTGCGCCTCTCCCGAAGAATCAGAGTGGCGAACAGAATAAACAAATAAACCCTAAATAAAAATCAAGAAGTTAAATATATAGCTCCTATATACTAAAATTAACCCCATTAAAATGCAGCATCCTAGTATCAAATTAACGATTGCTTGATAAGCGACCTACTAGCAATCCCTAAAAAAGAGAAGGGGAGGAGAAGAGGAACGGCAGGGTCCCACAGATGTTATAAAGAGAGTTCTTGGCGATGTTTGGCCAGTCCTTAGAGGTTATGTGGCAGAAGTTAGTAGGTGTAAGAAGTTAGTAAGGTGTAGAGAAGAAGAAGTTGGACTTTTCTCTAATGTAAAGGATCTTTGGGCTTACAGTTGGCTCCCCACGACCCACACATTTTGCACGCGACAGCAGGCACCTTAAGCAAGGTAGGCGAAAGTAGAGAGGTTCCGAGGCACTGTGACTGGCAATCCAAAGTGCCAGCAGGCTTCATGTGGAGGGGCAGGAAGCGTGTCTGATTCACCTGATTAGATTCCACGATGACTCTGCCTAACCACACTGTACCACACACTGGCTGTGACAATGGTTTCATTTCACTATCTATCTATCTATCTATCTATCTATCTATCTATCTATCTGCTATCCTCTATCTATCCTCTATCTATCTAACTATTCATTCATCTATCTATCTATCTATTCATTCTCCATCTATCATATCCATCCATCCTCCATCTATCCATCTATCCATCTATATCCATCTATCCATTCATCCAGAGGTGGGATCCAACCAGTTCTGCACCACTTCTCTAGAAATTGGTTTTAATTTTTCTGAGTGCCGAGATGAGGTTACTTAAAGCAACCTCCCTGCCCAATAGGGACTGAGTCGCGTGCTGTCTTGAGCGTGGCACCACTGTTTGAATCCCACCACCATCGAACCTGTTATTAAATTTTTGGATCCCACCACTGCATCCTCTCTATCTGTCTGTCTTTGTCTGTCTGTCTGTCATCTGTCTATCTTTATTATTTATACATAGAAATGGTAAAACAATTTTCAAAATCCTGAATGCAATCTCTATGCACTACATTTAGGGTCTCCAATGTGATGCTGTAGCTTGTGACTTCACTGATAATTTTGTGTATGTCCGGTTTTTTTAGGTAGTGGTGGGCCAGGTAGGTCTTTTGTAACAAGGCATATTTTTTATTTTATTTATTTATAATTCCAATTTGTGTAGGTTGCCTTCTTCCTCTCATAATGGGCTTAAGGAGGGTTAGTTACAACAATGCTGTGACAAAAGGGAAATGAACTAGGGGAAACAGGAGCAGAAGTACAAAAAGGAAGGGATTGACTATTGAGCCTCCTGACTGACTACTGGAGATCTGATTGGCTGTGTAGATTTGAGCTGTGATAATCATGCCCAGTGGCTGGCTCCGCCTCTTGTAGCAAGCCATTTTGAGGCAACTGGATTTGTCGTGGCACTGACCAATGCTGTATAGAGAATTCCAAATGTATTCTCAAAAAGCGTTGGAACCCCCCTACATTACACACTCAAGCTACTTCTCTATCAAGTCAGACTATTGGTCCACCCAGCACAGCATTGTTTGCTCCGATTGGCTATTGGCACTACAGAGTCTTAGGGTGGAACAGGTCTCTTTCAATATCTGCTACCACCTGAAATCCCTTTAACTGCAAATGCCGGAACCTGGAACTTGGGGCCTTGTACAAATGTGCCTCTTAATGAATCCCTCGGGTTGCCAGCCTCCAGGCAGTGAAACCTGGAGACCTCCCAGAATTATAACCAGGCTCCAGATAAGAGAGAGATCAATTTCTCTGGAGAAAAAAAAAGGCTCCTTTGGAGGGTGAACTGTATGGCATTAAAATACCCTCAGAAGTTCTTCCCTTGGCTTCACCTTAAATCTCAGGAGTTTCCATAGCTTGGATCTAGCAACTCTAACTGGACTACAAGGCCTTCCGAATGAGGCCTAGTGATTAAATGTTTACATATAGACAGTGGTGGGATCCAAAATTTTTTGTAACAGGTCCCCATGGTGGTGGGATTCAAACTGTGGCGTGGCGTATTCTGGGGCTGGGCGGAACGACAGCCAGGCGTGTGGCGGGCATTCCGAGCGGGGCATTCCCTGGAGCAGGGGCGCTGTAGCAGGGACGCGGCCGCTGCTCAGTCGCAGGCTGACGAACTAGCCGCGCGAGAGCGGGCTGCCATGCACGCCGGGTGCACCTCCTGCTGAACTGCTCCAAGTTCTGGCGCTACCTGCAGAGAGGAGAGGCATTAACTAAGGCAAAGATCCCGTGGCAAAGTCGCCAATTAGTAACCCCTCTCCTCAGCACACACAAATAATGAAGTAACCTACTCGAGACCTGTGAGAACCTGCTGGATCCCACATCTCTGCATATAGAGAAAAGTGAAACTCAACAATTTACGTCCCGATTTGGGTGAGGGGGGGAACAATAGCTGCAGAACGTGCAGCAGGGGTTGTACCGATGTCTTAAGTTCCGGCCCTCCCGGTCGGACGAGCATGGGAAGCCGGGGTCAGGGTGTTCCCTGGGGTCCGAGGTCACTATTAGTCAACTTTTTCTCCTCTCTTTTGCAGGGGTTTCACGTCAGAGACATTATTCAGAGTAATCTGGAGGAGATCTCCATCCGGCTCACTGCAGGTTAGCAACCGTAAGAGAAGTAGGGGCTCTCAACTCTGGATTTGTGGTGGGTTTTCCTGGACTGTGGTGGCCGTGGTGTGGTGGATCTTGTTCCCCTAACGTTTAGCCTGCCTCTGTGGCTGGCATCTTCAGAAGGTGTTTGGGTGGGAACACTTTGGGTGGACAATGCCACCCCAAACATTCCCTTCTCTCTGGACACACCTCTCTGAAGATGCCAATACAGATGCAGATGTCTTCCATACTCAGAATGGGTTGACCCAGAAGGGGGGGGTGGGAGACAGAAACGGAGAGAAGGCTGCAGAGCTCATGTAGTTGGGAGACAAGGCTACCAGACTCGGACCTTGGTTGTATAAATACTCTTAACACCTTGTTAAAGGTAACTGCAATATTGTTGGGAACTACTTCGGGAAGGTGGTTGTTTGTTTTGCTATATTTGTAAATGTTTAGGTTTATTGTTGTTTCCGGGGGGGGGGTTGTGGTTGTAATGGGTGAGAGGTTCTCCTGGAAACCTTCATCATGTTGAATCCTGTTCATCAAGCCCTTGAGTGCTGGGAGCCCAACCCACCTTTGCAAAAGAAGAATTGGACTTGGCGAAATTTATCAGTAGACTGTAAATATAAGGACTTTGAAAATGCAACCTGAACAGGACCTTTGAAGTGTGATGTTAAATGTTGATGTTATAGGTTAAGAAAGTAAACCATTTTGTTTTTTAAAATTGTTGTTTGCAAACTCATTCCGGTTCTACCCCTACAGAACCCACAGATAGAGGGTTACACAGGCAAAGCGTTGGGAACAAGATCAGCGGACCATGGCCACAATAACAGCCTGCAAACCACCACAACCAGTTGAATCGACCATGACAACCTTCGACAATGCATCTCCCAACTCTGTTCCCGAAGCAACCTCGCTCTGATGTGGCTTTTGTTTCAAAACCGAAAAAAGCTAGAACTCCTTCTTGAAAGAGAGATTAGAGGTTTCTTAATCTTACAGCTAGCCTAGTAATTTAGCTGTTCGGGGCCAATGGAATGCGGTATAAATAGCAGCTTTGAGGACACCAAAGGAACCCGAGTGCGTGCGGCCTCCACAAAGGAGAAATCTGAATTATTAATTTCAAGAATGTGAGTGCTGAATTGCGGGACAAAATAAAAGATTTGAGAGAGGCCATCCTTTTCTCTTTTTTCTCTTGGAGAGGGGGCGGGAATAATTTGGCTGTAATTGGATGTCAAATCATTATTAACGAACAAATCTGGGGCAAACCAAGCAAGCAGCTTATGTTTTCTAATCCCACACTTGTGGCGTGATTTATCATTACAGTGGGACATCTGTGTTTGTAAATACTTCTCGGAAAGGAAATCCGGGGGGTCCAGAAGTATGTTTTCATCTATTTGAAAATATTTTAGATCCTCGCCAATTAATGAGATACATCTCAGCCTTCTTTCGGCGTCTTATTAGAAGCAGGGCATGAAGAAAAAAGGCAAACTGTTACTTTACATTGATTAAGAAGGCTTTTAAGTCACATAGGATTTTTCACAAGATTTATTTCCTTAGTTCCCTACTTCCTTTGCAACCCCATCTTCCTCCCCAATGGAAACCCAAAACGGCATACATCAAAGGCGTATCTAGGCAAACGGGAGCCCGGGGACAAAACCTGAGTTTGGCGCCCCGGGCAGAGGTGGGATCCAGCAGGTTCTCACAGGTTCCCGAGAGTAGGTTACTAATTATTTCTGTGTGCCGAGAGGGGGTTACTAATGGGTGATTTTGCCACGTGATTTTTGCCTTAGTTACGCCCCTCCTCTCAGCAGTAGCGTGCAGAACTTGAAGCAGTCTAGCAGGAGTTGCACCGGCGTGCGTGGCAGCCTGCGCCTGTGTGCATTTGTTTCCCGCCCAAGGACGGCGCAGCCGCTGTGTCCTTGCCACAGCCCCGCCCAGGAATGCCCCACTCCTGGAATGCCCGGCCACGCCCCCGTCATGCCCTTAGCTCCGGTGGCTTCACGCCCGCGATTTAGAATCCCACCACCATGGGAACCTGTTACTAAAATTTTTGGATTTCCGCCACTGAAGCCCCCCCTTGTAGTGGCCACCCTCCCTGCGACCAAACACCAGCACACAAAACACCTCCCACCCCCAGCCAAAACATGCATGGCTTTCTCTCCCCTGTAACTTTCTTCCCTAATTTTGTCCTGCACCAACCCTATGAGGTGGGTTGTTAGCCCTGCGAAACAGCTCCAAGCCAGTGCAAGTGGGTATTAAGCATGTAAATCTCTCACAAATCACCCACAACCAAAACATTTACCAAATAGTGTCAGCATCACCCCTCTCACAACACCTCCAGTGGAATCCACCTCCAAACAGCATCGCTTTCAATGGTGTTTAAACTAGGGAGCCCAGATTCTTCTTTTAAATCCACCTTAAAGGGGGAATCTGGGGCCCCCAGTTAAAACTACATTGAAAGTGATGCTGTTTTTGGGGTGGATTCTCCCCCACCCTGAAACAGCATCACTTTCAATGTTTAAACTGTGGACCTCACATTCTCCCTTTAAGTCCATGCAGCTGGGGGTGGATTTAAAGGAGAATCTGGGGAAATTTGGAGTGTGCCTGCTATCAGGGGTGCAATTGTTAAGATAGCAGCACCAAAATTTCAGGGTATCTCTAGGAGACTCTCCTGATGATACCACCCAGGTTTGGTGAAGTTTGGTTCAGGGGGTCCAAAGTTATGGACCCTCAAAGGTGTAGCCCCCATCTCCTATTAGCTCCCATTGGAAACAATGGAGGGTAGGGAACCCTTTTTGGGAGTCCATAACTTTGTACCCCCTGAACCAAACCTCACCTAATTTGGACGGTATCATCAGGAGAGTCTCCCGAAAAATCCCTGAAATTTTGGTGATGCTACCCTAAAAACTGTGCCCCCTGCAGGCCAAAAACTGAAAAAACACTAAAAATACAAAAAACCCCACAAACTTACCTGAAATTTTTGCACCCTCCACTAAGGGGCGCCTGGGGACATGGGGTACCCCATGTCCCCTAGGCAAATACACCACTGGTTTACATCGCTCTTCTCTCCTCCATTTTCTTCTCACAACAATTCTGCGAGGTAGGTTAGTCTGAGAGTGCGTGACTGACCCAACCTTCCATGGCAAAGTGGAGATTTGAAATAGGGTCTCTGCATGGGACTCTTCATGCGTTCACTCGTTCTCACAGCAGAGAGCACATCAGCTGGCAAACTTGGTGGTTTCACTCACTGTTTCGAGCGAACACAGAATGCCGACTTTTGTCGTTCCATGTGCTTCAAAAAGGAATTACTTGAGCAAGGAATGGGGGGTTACAAAGGTTTCCTCCATACATCTTCAAAGAATATTTGCTTCAGTTCCCACCTGACTTTTCTTTCACAGTATTAGGGGCCACCACCAACAGGTTGCTGAGCCGTGTCTGGCAACTAGTGGTAGGTTAGGTGGTTGGGACATGGGACATGGTGTAAGAGGTTAAAGCACATGGTTGGGGGAAACTACAGGACTGTCCTTGTAGCCATGTTTTCCATTTCTATCTTTATTTTTCATGCCCTCCACGAATTAAGCAACCGAAATAGCAACCAGACACAAAACAAGGTCCCGGAGCATCCGAAATTCTAAATTCCCTTTTCAAGCAACGCGAAGCACCTCCTTGCCTCTGCCTGTCTTTCTCCCCTTCCCTAAGTTGGTTCTAATCATATAATTCCCCCTAATACTTTTTCACGGGGAAATCCCGCTTTCTCTTGCCATATTGTCACAAAGCAGATAACGCCGCAAAGCCCGGTGAAGTTAATGAAGGGACCGGAGGAGGATTAGATGCTAACGAGGCTAGATGATTGGGAAGAGGGGAGCTCAGCGTAATCGGGCCGGGCGGCCAGAGTTGGATTGGCCTGTTTGCCATGAATTAGCACTCAGCTCGAGGAGAGCTCCCCTTGGAGAAAAAGAAACTAGGCAGTTATCTGGAAGAAGAAGAAGAAGAAGAGGAGGAGGAGGAGGAGGAGGAGGAGGAGGAGGAGGAGGAGGAGGAGGAAGAGGAGGAGGAAGAGGAAGAGGAAGAAGAAGAAGAGGAAGAGGAGGAAGAGGAAGAAGAAGAGGAAGAAGAGGAGGAGGAGGAGAAGAACAAGAAGAAGAAGAAGAGGAGGAGGAGGAGGAGGAGAAGGAGGAGAAGGAGGAGGAGAAGAAGAAGAAGAAGAGGAAGAAGAAAAGGAAGAGGAGAAGAAGGAGAAGAAGAAGAGGAGGAGGAGGAGGAGAGGAGGAGGAGAAGAAGGAGGAGGAGGAGAAGAAGTCCTTCATCAATCTCTGAGCAACCTTTCCTTCTCCCCACCAACATCCTGTCGAAAACATCAGCAAGCACCGCACTCTTTCATCTACTGTTCCTCTCGAAGAGGCTGCGGTCAGATTATGTTGCGGTCAGACAAGACTGGATTATTGATCCGGGGTCACGGCTGCCACGCATCAGAGATATCCCACAGTCGGCCTTCATTCAATTAAATGAAAGAAGCCCGTCTTGCTGAACGAACCGGCTGTGTGAATTTTTGGGCACAATGAATTTTCCGGTCTGAACATTCTCCGCGCAACCTCTTCCTAAGCGAGTCACGTTTTGCAGGCCGATCTCTCCTCTTCCGAAGAACACGAGCCAATGAGCCTCTTGTATTTCTTTTTTAACGCCAACGGAGAGAACATTGTTTTCATCAGATTTTACCGGCCCTGCGATCCAGATAACCTTGGGCCCGTATTTTATCAGCCGAGGCATGCCAAGCGCTTAGAAGCAGCATTCGGAAGCGGCGGTGGAACGCTGCCTGCTATTAAACTGCGGGAACGCTGCCATCAGCTGTGAGGGCGGAAAAATGTGCGGCTGCTGAATGAAGCTTTTTTGCTTTGGAAGGTGGGTTGCCAATCGCCAGGGGATGCCTGGAGATTCCCCAAAATAACAACTCCGCTCTAGACCATTTAAATCACTTCCCCTGGAGAAAACGGCTGCTCTGGCAAATGAACTCTATGGCACTATATCATGGTGAAGTCCCTCCGCTCCCCAAGTTCCACCCACATATTCCCAAAATTCCCCATCCCAGTTGTTAACCCTAGGGAGCAGCAGTGGCGTAGGAGGTTAAGAGCTCGGGAGGAACCGGGTTTGATTCCCAGCTCTGCCGCCTGAGCTGTGGAGGCTTATCTGGGGAATTCAGACTAGCCTGTGCACTCCCACACAGGTCAGCTGGGTGACCTTGGGCTAGTCACAGCTTCTCGGAGCTCTCTCAGCCCCACCTACCTCACAGGGTGTTTGTTGTGAGGGGGAAGGGAAAGGAGATTGTAAGCCCCTTTGAGTCTCCTGCAGGAGAGAAAGGGGGGATATAAATCCAAACTCTTCTTCTTCTCTTCTTTAGAAGAAACACAGAATAACTTCTACACACAGTGAAAACTTAACTCCCAAAATTAATGGAATTGACTGCCACAAGATCAAATAATAAAGCTGTCATTTTAAACACCGGACGAAAAGGCTATAAATAGCTGAATGGAGCCTCCATGTTTGACAGCAGTATACCTCTGATTCTGAAGATAGCAGTTAACCTAAATGTTTTTTAAAAAGCATTTTATCTATTAACCGTGGTAGCTAAATTGAGCCTCCCTATTCAGAAGCAGTGTATCTGAAACCCAAGCTTTGGCAAACAGCAAAGTGCCAGCTCACAAATGCAAGCTTGTCTGATTGCTTGTCAGTCAGCAGCTGACAGTGCGCGTCCCTGATTGGGTAGAGCAAAAAAGGCAGCAGGCAAACCCCGCCCCCCAAATGGAGGTTGCATGGAAAAGAACAGGAGGAGGAGGAGGAGGAGGAGTTTGGATTTATACACCTCATTTCTCTCCTTTCCCTTCCACTCCCCACAGCAGACACCTTGTCAGGTAGGTGGGGCTGAGAGAGTTCTGAGAGAACTGTGACTAGCCCAAGGTCACCCAGCAGGAACGTAACGATCTGTAACGCTGCGATATCTGCAAATGTAAAATGAGAAGTTGATACATGTTCAGCAATATTGCTTTTTAATGTGTTTGTATATTAGACTAAGAGGGCGTTTAGCAATAAGACAATAGAAAAAGCCACTTTGCAGCAAACGCGCGCTGCGTTTTCATTTGGTCTCTAGCTGTACTAGTCTAGGTTCGTGCGCACTGATACAGTTATTGAGAACTGTGACTAGCCCAAGGTCACCCAGCAGGAATGTTGGGAGTGCAGGAACACATCTGGTTCACCAGATAAGCCTCTGCCACTCAGGTGGAGGAGTGGGGAATTAAACCCAGTTCTCCAGATTAGAATGCCCTGCTCTTAACCACTACACCACGCTGCAGGGGGAGAATACCCATGCAAGCCAAAATCCACGGGAAAAACCCACTGTGAAGCAAACAGCCACAGGGTAAGTAGTGCATTTATGCACGTAAATGGCCATAGAGTCAGGCCACAAAGTTGTCATTTCCTAGACGGGAACTTATCTCAACAGCTGTAATTCAGGAGAACAGTGGGCACAACCCAGAAGCTGGCAACCTCAGCAAAGGGCTCACATGGCACTGCTCGTGGGGGGCGGGGCTAAACAGGCACAAAGTTGCGTTATACCGTACTAGACCCTCAGCACATCGACGTCAGCATTGTCTAATCGGACTAGCAGCGGCTCTCCATGGTCTCCAGTAGAGAGGTCTTTCACAGAGCCGGCGTGGTGTAGTGGTTAAGAGCAGGTGGATTCTAATCTGGAGAACCGGGTTGGACTTCCCCGCTCCCCCACCTGAGTGGCAGAGGCTGACCTGGTGAACCAGATGTGTTTTCACACTCCTACATTCCTGCTGGGTGACCTTGGGCTGGTCACAGTTCTCTCAGAACTCTCTCAGCCCCCCTGCTTCACCAGGTGTCTGTTGTGGGGAGAGGAAGGGAAGCTTGTAAGCCGCTTTGAGCCTCTTTGCAGGAGAGAAAGGTGGGGTATAAATCCAAACTCCTCATAAGAACATAAGAACAAGCCAGCTGGATCAGACCAGAGTCCATCTAGTCCAGCTCTCTGCTACTCACAGTGGCCCACTAGGTGCCTTTGGGAGCTCACAGGCAGGATGTGAAAGCAATGGCCTTCTGCTGCTGCTGCTGCTCCCGAGCACCTGGTCTGCTAAGGCATTTGCAATCTCAGATCAAGGAGGATCAAGATTGGCAGCCATAGATCGACTTCTCCTCCATAAATCTGTCCAAGCCCCTTTTAAAGCTACCCAGGTTAGTGGCCATCCCCACCTCCTGCGGCAGCATATTCCAAACACCAATCACACGTTGCGTGAAGAAGTGTTTCCTTTTATTAGTCCTAATTCTTCCCCCCAGCATTTTCAATGGATGCCCCCTGGTTCTAGTATTGTGAGAAAGAGAGAAAAATTTGGGTGCTGTGGTTTCAGACTTGTATGGCCGTGTTCTAGCAACATTCTCTCCTGACGTTTTATGCAGCTGTGACAGCATCTTCCAGGATCTGATGTTGGAAAAGTAAAGTGGAGTATATATCTGTCCAAGGGTGTGTGAAGGAGTGTCCAGGGTGGAGTGGGAAACCTTGTCTATGAGTGGCAAAGGCAACCAGGGTCAATGGTTGAGGGCATCTGAATAGAAGTATGAGTAACAATGAAGACTATGTACAGAATTAACCCTGTAGATAGCAAAGGTCACTGGTGGGAGCATCTGAATAGAAGTATCCTGGCCTGTTTCTAACACTGTCTATGGCAGGGTAAGAACCCTAGGCTCTCCAGATGTTCAGGAACTACAATTCCCATCAGCCCCTACCAGCATGGCCAATTGGCCATGCTGACAGAAAAACGATGGGAGTGTAATGGTATCTGGAAGAAACCCACAGGTCAGTCATCATCCTGTGTGTTTGTGTGGAGCTGGTTTGGCAGTCTTGACCTAGTATTTTTCAACACTGGCAGCCAAGTTCTGTTCATTTTCATAGTTTCTTCCCTTCCTGTTAAAATTGTCCATGTGCTTATAGTTTTCAATTGCTTCTCTGTAGTCTTTGTGATAGTGGCTTTCCAGAGTGGTCCAAATTTCTGTTTTTCGAATAATATTCTATGTCCAAGTTGGTTTATCATGTGTTCTGCATATTGCTGATTTTTCTGGCTGAAATAAGTCTGAATTACTTGCTTTAGTGTTCTAACAGTCACGTGTCTGTGCCTCGCGTTGCAGTAGTTCCTATGTAGACTGTCCACAGCTGCATGGTATCGCGATAGACTCCTACGGTAGCTGAAACAGGATCCCTCTTGTCCTTTGCTGAGCGGTATCCTGTTGAATTTTTCTTAATTGGGTCTGTAGATTGTTTGTAGGTTGTGCTTCTTCATCGGTTTTCCCTATGCGATCGGTGGTTCCCTTGATGTATGGTAGGAACACCTTCCCTCTAGATGGCTCTTTTATCTTTTGTTCATGTGGCTTGTTCTTGGTCTTGCAGCCCCTTCTGATTTCTGTATTAGAGTAACCATTAGCCTGTAAGAGCCCTGTTTGGGTAGATTCAATTCATCTTGTAGGGAGGTGAGGAGTTCACGGGTCTGTTTAGCGGTGTACCAAAGTTTTATGGTGCTCCTTTTTTGCCCTGGATGGTGATTGGAGTTTTTTTTATTGTAGCAGATATCTGTCTCTGTGTGAGTAGGTTTTCTGTATACTGTGTGTCCCAATTGCTGGTTGGTTTGGGGATGACTAAAACATCTAAAAATGGTAGTTTCCTTCATTTTCTTTCTCCATAGTAAATTGGATGTTTGGGTGGATCTTGTTGATATGGTCCAGGAACTTGTTTTAGTTCTTCTTCTCGGTAGCTCCAAATGGTGAATGTGTCATCCATACTTGGAACCATGGTGGAATTTTGGTGCTGTTTTCAGGGCTTGCTTCTCAAAATGTTCCATATATAAAAAATTAGCTATTACACAGGGCTAAGAGGGCTACTGTAAGCTGCCCATCTTTCTGTTCATAGTATTCATTATCCCACTGGAAGTAGCTGGTAGTGAGACAATGTTGAAACAGGGCTGTGATGTCTTTTGGGAATTTCTGGTTAATGAGTGTCATGTGGTGTCATACTTCCAGGGACCCTTGGTGAATAGGGACACCACATCAAAACTGATCAGTTGTCATTAAGAGGTTTGAGTTTGGGTTGCTGATTTTTTCAATGAAGTGAAGCCTTCGACAATACAGAGAAAAATTTCTCTCTGTCCACATTTTCTACCCATGCATAATTTTATAGACTTCAATCATATCCCCCCTCAGACGTCTCCTTTCCAAACTAAAGAGTCCCAAACGCTGCAGCCTCTCCTCATAAGGAAGGTGCTCCAGTCCCTCAATCATCCTCGTTGCCCTTCTCTGCCCTTTTTCTATCTCTTAGATATCCTTTTTGAGATGTGGCGACCAGAACTGAACACAGTACTCCAAGTGCGGTCGCACCACGGCTTTATTTAAGGGCATGACAATCTTTGCAGTTTTATTCTCAATTCCTTTCCTAATGATCCCCAGCATAGAGTTTGCCTTTTTCACAGCTGCCATGCATTGAGCTGACATTCCCATGGAACTATCAACTAAGACGCCCAAATCCCTTTCCTGGTCTGTGACTGATAGCACTGACCCCTGTAGCATGTATGTGAAGGTTGGATTTTTTGCCCCTGTGTGCATCGCTTTGCATTTGGCTACAATCCTCTTCTTCTTCCACATCACCTACCACCTGGTCCTTTTCCCCAGAGTACTGACGGGTACTGAACCTACATGAAAAGCAGACACTCCGACCCGGAGGCACCGTTTCCCCCCTCACTCTCTTACAACTGGAACGGAGTCAAGCCCGGCTTCGATGCTCTGCACGGGTGAATTGCAAGCGGCATCCAGCATCCGGCGATCTGCCCGGCAAAGCAGAGTCCCGGGCGCCACTAGCTGGCAGCATCGTCTGCTCCTGGAGCACGTCTCCCCTGCCTTCTGGAGCACGCCCCAGCATCGCCTCCGGCCACGAAGGCGGACGGCCTACAGACGCTGCCTGCGGAATGAAGCCAGGCCGGTGCGGTTGTGACCGGACTGCTGATTCCGTTGTCTGCAGTTCGAGGGAATTGCATTCTCCGCCCCCCACCGCTCAGGATACCACAGTCCTCGTCTGCAGCAAGCACACGCATACAAGAGACATCACACCCTCCTCCGGCCTGCCTGCACCCACCTTTCCGTTCCAGCTCCCCTTCCTCCAAAATTGCAGCAGGTTTTTTCTCCGTCTGTATTTCACCTGCTGTTTACCTTTACTTCACAATAACCAGGTCATAAGAACATAAGAACTAGCCTGCTGGATCAGACCAGAGTCCATCTAGTCCAGCACTCTGCTACTCGCAGTGGCCCACCAGGTGCCTTTGGGAGCTCACATGCAGGATGTGAAAGCAATGGCCTTCTGCTGCTCCTGAGCACCTGGTCTGCTGAGGCCTTTGCAATCTCAGATCAAGGAGGATCAAGATGGGTAGCCATAGATCGACTTCTCCTCCATAAATCTGTCCAAGCCCCTTTTAAAGCTATCCAGGTTAGTGGCCATCACCACCTCCTGTGACAGCATATTCCAAACACCAATCACACACACACACACACACACACAGACTTCCTTGTTCACTCAGGAACAATCTTGGCCAATCAGATCCTCTTCCACTGGGCCAGGGGCCCTCGCACGGAAGCTTCTGGAGGTGGCATTGTGCCAATTCAAGATAGCTGCCTCTTGCCCTGGGGCCCTACAGCATCACCCTGACTCCCTCTCCAAGCCTCTTCCTTGACTTTTGGATCTCTGGGAAAGGACACGCCAGAGCCTTGAACTAGTCACAGTTTTCTCAGAACTCTCTCAGCCCCACCTACTTCACAAGGCGTCTGTTGTAGGCAGAGGAAGGGAAAGGAGTTTGTCAGTTGCTTTGAGACTCCTTATGGTTCAGAAAAGTGGGGTATTAATCCAAACCCCTCCTCCTTCTTTTGGAGAAGCCATAGATCGACTTCTCCTCCATAAATCTGTGCAAGCCCCTTTTAAAGCTATCCAGGTCTGCTCTGCTGGGGAAAATACAGAAGGCGCTCAGTCTTTTGGGTTTAAAAAACATGCCGGGGGGTGGGGGGGGAGATGCTCAAAAATCATCCTTGCCAGCAGTTCAGGTAAAGGTAATCCCCCTGTTCAAGCACCAGGTCATTACCGACCTATGGGGTGACGTCGCTACACAATGGCCCCTTCCGCACATGCAGAATAACGCCCTTTCAATCCACTTTCAATGCACTTTGCAGATGGATTTGACTGTGCGGAATAGCAAGATCCACTTGCAAACAGTTGTGAACGTGGATTGAAAGTGCCTTATTCTGCATGTGTGGTAGGAGCAGCAGTGGCGTAGGAGGTGAAGAGCTTGTGTATCTAATCTGGAGGAACCGGGTTTGATTCCCCGCTCTGCCACCTGAGCTGTGGAGGCTTATCTGGGGAATTCAGATTAGCCTGTGCACTCCCACACACGCCAGCTGGGTGACCTTGGGCTAGTCACAGTTTCTCGGAGCTCTCTCAACCCCACGCACCTCACTGGGTGTTTGTTAGGAGGGGGGAAGGGCAAGGAGATTGTCAGCCCCTTTGAGTCTCCTGCAGGAGAGAAAGGGGGGATATAAATCCAAACTCGTCTTCGTCTTCGTCTTCTCCTTCTCCTTCTCCTTCTAGGGGCCAACGTTTACTAGGGAGACTATATTTATGAGGCAGTTTGCCACTACTTTCCCCAGTTACCTACATTTTACCCCCAGCAAGCTTGGTACTCATTTTGCCAACTTTGGAAGGATGGAAGTCTGAGTCAACCTTGAGTCAGCAGGTACAGGTAAAGGTAACCCCCCTGTGGAAGCAGCGGGTCAATAGTTATCCATGGGGTGACGCCACATCACGTTTACTAGGCAGACTTTGTTTACAGGGTGGTTTTGCTGCTGCCTTCCCCAGTCACCTATACTTTACCCCCAGAAAGCTGGGTACTCATTTTACCAACCTCAGAAGGACGGAAGGCTAAATCAACCTTGAGCCGGCTACCGAAACTGACTTCCATCAGGATCGAACTCCGTTCTTGAGCAGAGCTCTGACAGCGGTATTGCAGCTTGCCATTTGGCATCCAGCCAGCAGTGAGAGGTTGCCAAATCCAAATTCCTGGAGGTTGGGGGGTGGTGAATGGGCTACCAAAGCAGGGGTGTAGCTAGGGAAAATGGAGCCCAGGACAGACTCTGAGTTTTTCGGGGGGGCCCCCATGGGCCCCCGTGCCCCCCCCCATGTCCCACTTACCTTAGCCAGCGGCGGGGCCTGGCGGGGCAGGGGTGCCTGGCAGTGGCTTCCGCCGAGCCAGGCGGGATGGGGCGAGGGGGAAGGAGGAGGGGAGTGCAGCGATTTTCCGCCCCCAGCAGCCACCCAGGGCGCCTATTCCCACCCTGCCCCGTGAAAGCTCCGCCACTGTACCAAAGGGCTCATCCACGGAAGGTGCCGTTTCTTCCAGGCGAATTGATCTCTGTTCTCTGCAGATCACTTGAGAGTCCAAGAGAACTCCAGGCCCCACCAGGAGGCTGGTAACCCAACTGGAACAGTGGCTCACGGAGAAACAAATTCATGCCGTTGCAAAAATGGCTCCCTTCCACACTACTGCAATGCACTGTACGTTGGCCTCCCTGCAAAATCAATTAGGGGACTCCAGTTGGTGCCGGATGCTCGGCTTGGCTATTATCAGAGGCTGGGTGGAGCATAAGTATGACTCCCATTCCGCAAATCCTTCACTGACTGCCAGTTGAGAGCCAGCGCGGCGTAGTGGTTAAGAGCAGGGGGATTCTAATCTGGAGAACCGGGTTTGATTCCCCACTCCTCCACCTGAGTGGCAGAGGATTATCTGGTGAACCAGATGTGTTTCTGCACTCCTACATTCCTGCTGGGTGACCTTGGGCTAGTCACAGTTCTCTCTGAAGTCTCTCAGCCCCACCTACCTCAGAAGGTGTCTGTTGTGGAGAGAGGAAGGGAAAGGAGCTTGTAAGCCACCTTGAGTCTTCTTACAGGAGAGAAAGGTGGGGTGTAAATACAAACTCTTCTTCTTTTTCTGTTATCAGACTCATTTTAAAGTAAGGATTTGTCTCATACAAAGCCCTTCATGGGCTTGGGCCCCAAATTTTCAAAACTGTCCCTTTCCCTACGTGCTGCAACAATAGCTTAGACCAGAGCATGAATTTAAAGAGAAATGGGTGCTGTATTTTAAGTATTATACAAAGGAAAGACCTACTTAGGCGGATACATAGTCATTTATGATGTTCCAATCTATGTACTAAAGAATATTGCATGTTTTTCTTTCATTAGAGTAAGGACTTCTAATTAGATTAGAGTGAGTATTGGGTTGTTTTTTTACGCCCACAAAAATTATATGCCTTTGTTTATTCATTTCTTTTCCAAATATAATCAATGAGAATGCAGCAAGATAGAACTGGATTGCTCAGATGATTAATGACTGTTCTATTCAGTATACTAGTTAATGCTAATTGAGCTTTTATCCATTTGACTATGAAGTTTACAAGATTATAGATCCACTTACTATAATCATTTTTTAAATGCATGATTGTTGTTGTTGTGTTTACTTGCTATGTTAATTTGTTTTGCATGTTTACTTATTTTTTTTATTCCTTTGACTTTTCTATTTCCTTTCCTGTAATTCTTTGTTGATAAAATAAAAATTATCTGGGGAAAACATTGCCCGTGGCATGTGGCTCGCAGCTTGTGGAATGGCTTGGCTGATGAGGTCAGTTTAGAAAACTGTATATTTCCGCGTTAGAATATAGTTCCAAATGAATAGTCATTTTTATTCTGTTCTTATGTTCTTATGACTATTATTATGACTATTATTATGACTATTATTATTATTATTATTATTATTATTATTATTATTATTATTATTATTATTATTATTATTAAAATTTAGTATACCGCCCTATCCCCGAAGGGCTCAGGAATAAAAGGAAACACTTCTTCAGGCAACGTGTGATTGGTGTTTGGAATATGCTGCCACAGGAGGTGGTGATGGCCACTAACCTGGATAGCTTTAAAAGGGGCTTGGACAGATTTATGGAGGAGAAGTCGATTCATGGCTACCAATCTTGATCCTCCTTGATCTGAGATTGCAAATGCCTTGGCAGACCAGGTGATCGGGAGCAACAGCCGCAGAAGGCCATTGCTTTCACCTCCTGCACGTGAGCTCCCAAAGGTACCTGGTGGGCCACTGCGAGTAGCAGAGAGCTGGACTAGATGGACTCTGGTCTGATCCAGCTGGCTTGTTCTTATGTTCTTATGTTCTTTATGCGCTGCTTTTGTCAAAACCATTATTTTGGGCATTACTGAACATGGTACTTTGATACAAGAGCATTTATAGCTCATTGGATGACGATCATCAACTTTCAAATGAATGGGGGGAGCAGGGCTAGGCAGGCCCAGGCGGAGTATCCTACAACAAAGAAGGTCTGGCATATTGAGTTATGTGGCAGTGGAATATACAGTCTACTAATATCTTTTTGCGAGACAGAGTATAGATTCTTCATCGCCACCTCACTAACAGCGTTCCCAAATTTCCAACCCTCCCTCCATCAAGGCACATAACCTGAAGGGCAACAGGTATATTTCTATATGGTCCTGTTAGCAGAGTAATGAGCAGAATGTAGTTTTGTGCACCACTTTATGATAGGAACAGTTATCTACCCTGTTTCCCTGAATATAAGACATCCTCTGAAAATAAGACATAATAGAGGTTTTGCTGAAGTGCGAAATATAAGGCATCCCCCGAAAGTAAGACGTAGCAAAGTTTTTGTTTGGAAGCATGCCTGATGAACAGAACACAGAAAAATAAGACATCCCCTGAAAATAAGACATAGTGCATCTTTGGGAGCAAAAATTAATATACGACACTGTCTTATTTTCAGGGAAACACGGTAGTTAAAGACTGGCCCTTTTTACCTCAGAAATCCTAAACAAAAGAGAGCTTTACTTAAACTGAGAGAGAAATAAATATACTATATACATAAACAAAGTATCACTTATATCCATCAGTACATTTACAGTTCGTTCGGTTACAATTTCAAGCATAGTCTACAATGGTCGATTTCCCACTGAAAATCAGATATAGATTAATCCAAGTTTCAAAATAAACCGCACCTTTTCATCGCCATTTCATCATCCTCACTGCGTCATGTTTCAATTGAAGACATCTGGGCCTGCCTCGGAATCCAGAAAAGTGACAATCCCCACTACCACATGATCAACTTGCTGGGAGTGTCCTGATTGGCTGCTGTGCCATGTCGGGGCGGAAGCTTTCCATCACAAGAACACGTCATGACGTCACCATGTTAATAAGTTATAACGAGAACATGGCACCCCCTGCCTTCCCTCTTTAGAGTGGTGCACGTTCTATTGAGCACACGTTATCTCCGTGTAAAAACGAACTGGGGAGCTCGAGCGGGTAAACGTGAGACCAAATCATAGGAACAGAAGAAGCCAAGTGAGACGAAAACAAAACTTAAAGAAAAACCTGCGCGTGTATTGCACATTGGCCGCCGCAGTCTGATTTGTGTCACTGTGTAAGGAGGGGAACTGAAAAGGAAATCAGACGCCTGACCCTCCCCACCAATCCAGATTGGAAATGTGTTCTGGCAAAAAGTTGCACAAGCAACCAGGTACAGGAGAGACACGGGATAAGGGGTGGGGGGGGGAGCGACAGAGCCAGGATTTAGCTGTGCTCCAAGGTTCGGCAGTGGGGAGAACGCGACAAAACCTCAATATTTCGAGTGACTATCGTGGGATTAATGTCCAGTGAGGAAATCGCCAATATTAAATATTTCAGTCAGAGGCTTTTGGTTAACAAAACCCATAACCACTTGTTTCCTCAGCAAGAGTCAGGGAGCAACCGTTTCCAACTGTCACCTTTAGAATGTTCCTAGAGATCTCCCAGAATTCCCTGCTGCTGCATGCAAGCGCTACTGCATGCAAGCAAGGCTGTAAAATTCAACATAACCTTCCCGGAGATTCTAGCATCTTTCAGCCTGCCTCAGATTCTTAAAACCATAGCTGCATATTGTCAGTGCTGGGCAAAGCGACAGAAACCCAGCTTTCCTCTCAGGAAAGCATTAGCGGGACTTTACTGTCCAAAAAAGAACCCCACGCACTTTCTCCTGCTTAAATGCAACGTTTCCAATCCGCCTGCCGGGTGAGAAATCCAGTGCCTCCGGGCTGTCTCAGTGCCCAAGCAGGTAATAAGCCGGCAGCAAACTCAGGGGGAAGTTAGGTTTGTGAAGAATTATTTGACATTCCCCTCATTCTTGAAACCGGAATACATTTCCATACAGATGAGGCCTTGAGGGAAGATCACAACCCCCACGCCCGACAAGATAGCCAAGTTGTAACCCTCTCCCTTACTGAATTGTCTGCAATTCGGTCAAGAAGCATCCGTTTTGTATAATGGAGGGGTTAGTATTTATTTACTTATTTATTTACTTGGTTTATATCCTGCCTATCTCCCCAGTGGGAGACCAAAGAAGCTTCGATCTGTGGCTACCAATCTTGATCCTCCTTGATCTGAGATTGCAAATGCCGAAGAAGAAGAAGAAGAAGAAGAAGAAGAAGGAGGAGGAGGAGGAGGAGGAGGAGGAGTTTGGATTTATATCCCCCCTTTCTCTCCTGCAGGAGATTCAAAGGGGCTTACAATCTCCTTGCCCTTCCCCCCTCACAACAAACACCCTGTGAGGTGGGTGGGGCTGAGAGAGCTCTGAGAAGCTGTGACTAGCCCAAGGTCACCCAGCTGTCGTGTGTGGGAGTGTACAGGCTAATCTGAATCCCCCAGATAAACCTCCACAGTTCAGGCGACAGAGCTGGGAATCAAACCCGATTCCTTCAGATTAGATACATGAGCTCTTAACCTCCTACGCCACCTTAGCAGACTAGGTGATCGGAAGCAACAGCCGCAGAAGGCCATTGCTTTCACCTCCTGCACGTGAGCTCCCAAAGGCACCTGGTGGGCCACTGCGAGTAGCAGAGAGCTGGACTAGGTAGACTCTGGTCTGATCCAGCTGGCTTGTTCTTATGTTCTTCTCTCCTCCATTTTTAATCTTACAACAACCCTATGAGGTAGGTTAGGCTGAGAGTGAGTAACTGGCCTCGGGTCACTTAGACAGCTTCCTTGGCAGAGTGAGGATTCTGATCCAGCCATCGACCTCCTCCCAATAAACAAATTAGAATTAAAAATCATATTGGGGTGCTGTGTGGTTTCCGGGCTGTATGGCCGTGTTCTAGCAGCATTCCCTCCTGACATTTCGCCTGCATCTGTGGCTGGCATCTTCAGAGGATCTGATAGTAGGAATGGAAAGAAAGGAGTGTATATACTGTGAGGTCAAAAGATGAGGCCCTCTGAATAGAGTAGCCTGGTATGTGAGTCACAAAGAAGTCTGTAGCCTCGGAGTAACAATGAAGATAGCAAGGTCAATAGGTGAATGGATCTGAATAGAAGTATCCTGGTCTTTGTTTCCTTTGATTGGTATTGTCTATAGTTGTCCTGTGTTTGTGTGGAGCTGATTTGTCACTGTCTTGATTCTAGAGTTTTTCAACACTGGCAGCCAAATTCTGTTCATTTTCATGGTTTCTTCCTTCCGGTTGAAGTTGTCCATGTGCTTGTGAATTCCTCTGAAGATGCCAGCCACCGATGCCAGCCATCTCCTCTGAAGATGCCAGCCACAGATGCAGGCGAAATGTCAGGAGAGAATGCTGCTAGAACATGGCCATACAGCCCAGAAACCACACAGCACCCCATATTATTTCAATATTTAGCAACGGCTGCAAAACTGATATGGGCAAAAAACCCGGAAAATAAGTTGTACTCCATTAGTTCAAGATTGGCAAAATAAAGCCACGTAGCTAATGTCTTTAGCCCAAATTTCTGATTTGTCGGAATATAAAATGGAGGAAGATGACGAATTTATAGAAAGATGGGAAAGTTGGTCTACTTATATGGGAAAAGTTTATGATATAACGTTAGTTTAACTTGTTCAACAAGTAGCGATAACTGGATAAACTGTATAGTAAAATATAGACACTATAATAATTTGTTTAATTTGTCTTTCTTTTTGTCATTACAAGATCTGTCTGTGGATGTATTTGTGAATTACTATGAATGTACGATGCTGATATATTTGGGTTACGTATTAGAAAGTTAATTTAAAAAAAACTGAGTTCCAAAGAAATTGGTTTATTGCATCAGAGTAACGAATAGGCTGCCCACAAGCGTTGCTGCAAATGAAATTCAAACGTCCCTGCTGCTCCCCAAAAACCCCGTACTTAGCCGCTTCCCTTAGTGCCCCATCCAGCAAAAAAATTGTTACTCTACCTAACAAGCTGAGCCGAAGGCCCAGCGAAACAAAAGAATACACATCCATCAGTGTCAAATTCTCCAGGCCTTTCCTAGACCTGAACACATGGCGACAGATTCGAACCCATAAGAACAGAAGAACTAGCCTGCTGGATCAGACCAGAGTCCATCTAGTCCAGCACTCTTTTACTCGCAGTGGCCCACCAGGTGCCTTTGGGATCTCACATGCAGGAGGTGAAAGCAATGGCCTTCTGCTGCTGCTGCTGCTGCTCCCGATCACCTGGTCTGCTCAGGCATTTGCAATCTCAGATCAAGGAGGATCAAGATTGGGAGCCAGAGATCGACTTCTCCTCCATCAATCTGTCCAAGCCCTTTTTAAAGCTATCCAGGTGAGTGGCCATCACCACCTCCTGTGGCAGCATATTCCAAACGCCAATCACACGTTGCGCGAAGAAGTGTTTCCTTTTATTAGTCCTAATTCTTCCCCTCAGCATTTTCAATGGATGCCCCCTGGTTCTAGTATTGTGAGAGAAAAATTGTGAGAAAAAATGTGAGAGAAAAATGTCTCTCTGTCAACATTTTCGACCCCATGCATAATTTTATAGACTTCAATCCTATCCCCCCTCAGACGCCTCCTCTCCAAACTAAAGAGTCCCAAACGCTGCAGCCTCTCCTCGTAAAGAAGGTGCTCCAGTCCCTCAATCATCCTCGTTGCCCTTCTCTGCCCTTTTTCTATCTCTTCGCTATCCTTTTTGAGATGTGGCGACCAGAACTGAACACAGGACTCCAAGTGCGGTCGCACCATGGCTTTATACAAGCTTTATATATATCTCCTCCGACCCCTGCACCTCCAGCCGACAGGGCAAAATTTCTTCAACTTTGGGAAGGAGAAATCCCAAGCAGCCAGTCCTGGAACAAACAGCCCTCTTTCAAAGACAAAACAAACCAGTTTCCTTCCAGCGTTGACATTTTAAAAGGGTTTGTGAGATTCTTCAATTCAGAGCAGGTGACGCTGTCAACTGCCTCAGCTGGATTCGCATTAAGACAATGCGCTTCCCTGAGGGGATGCTTTTAACATTCTGCCGGCGTCTTACACACCCAGAAAAACACACACACACAGAGAAAAATAGTGTAACAACTTGATGCATTTTAATGTCAAGGTAGCCTCAAACGTTCGTGGAGCTTGAGGCCAAAGGTGCCAAAGGATCCTCTTTGCAAACAGGTCGCCTGACATTCCTCCCCTATGTTAAAATAATGCCCTATTCGACTATAGCAGTGGTGGCGAACCAATTGGCCACGCTGGCAGGGGCTGATGGGAATTGTAGTCCATAACATCTGGAGTGCCGAAGGTTCGCCACCACAGGACTATAGAGTCCACCGGCAGAATAAGCTTGCCAATCTCCAGGTAGAACCTGGAGACCTCCTGGAATTACAACATCTCCCAACAACAGAGACCATCTCCCCTGGAAAAAAATGGCTGCTTTGGAGGGTGGACTTCTAGGCATTTATACCCAGCGGAGGCCCCTCACCTTTCCAGACCCCGCTGTCCCCAAGTTTCACTCCCAGAGCTCTAGGAATTTCCCACCCCAGAGCCTATTGTAGAAGCATCTTTTGTCTCCAGGACAGGGGCGTAACGCCCAGAGGGACATATGAGGTCAAATATCCCCAGATGGAGGCCATTTAGTCACGTGGGGGCGGAAAATCACCCCCACGCCCTCCTCCTTCCCCCCATGTTGGAGTTCCCGCCTTGGACTCGCCCAGATCCCCCACCCCAGCTACCCGGCAACCCACCCTGAGCCGGAGGGCAATCCAGGAGTGGAGGCAGCAAGCGAGCGGGAGGGCAGGAGGCCCGTGGTAGGTGGTTCAGCGGCAAGCGGTCCCGTGGTGGGTGGCTCAGGCATGAGCAGCAAGAGCCTGGTGGCTGTTCAAACGTTGGGAGGTCAGTTCCCGCATAATGTAAGGAACCAGTAAAGTCCAGGCCAAAAGTAACTTTTCAAGTTCTTTATTGAGCTGGCATTCTAAGTCGATCACAAGCAATGCGGGAACTGACCTCCCAACGTTCGGACAGCCTCTTTTACGGGCTCCCCACCAGTTCCCGCCAAAGTAAGATAAACACCTGTAGTTCCCGTCCGAAAACTACATTGAAACAGTTTCACACAGACAGAGGAGATACAGATACTAGAAACTACAGATACTAGAAACACTCCCCAATCTGGGCGTCCCGCCAACCTGGTCAGACGAAAACCTTCCAAGGCTAAGCAGCAACTTTACACCGGGCAAGCCAGCAGGCCCGAGGACAGTCCCCACAGCTGACAGGGAAGCTATGGGTAAGGCCAGGCAGAAGCGGGCCGGCATGGAGATGGGGTGGGCCTGCAGAATGAGAACATGGTGGTGCACTAATTGGCTGGAGGGGGTGGCTCACACACAGTGGGAGGATGGGGAGGATAAAAGGGGGAACATGAGAAGGTGGGGGAGGGCGGCCAACCTCGGGAGGGGCAGGAAACTCAGTTCTTGCCCCGGGCTCCATTTTCTGTCGATACGCCACTGCTCCAGGGGAACTGTTGTGTGGACAAATGCTTAATTAGCAGAGTTAATGCAATAATGAGGCAGAGACCAGTTGCTTTACTGAAATAAAATGCCCCTCTGCTTCCTCCTCCTCCTCCTCTTCTGACCTCACTAACTAATTAGCATGCAGCAATTAACTCCTTCATTGCTGGATGGTGTGACCGGCACTTGCCAAATCCCATCAGGAACCAACCTCTGTCATCTGGAGACCAGATATAATTCTGGAAGATCTCTGGGTATCACCTGGAGGTTGACAACCTGGTGCTATAGGAAGGGGGTCACTTGAACCCATGACTCAGGCTCTGGCCTCGCCCAACTCCGACACGCCACTGATCTGGGTTGGAACTAAGAATTGCGATGCCAGCAAAGTCAGGGTAGCGGAAAGAGTGCTTTATTCAGCATATTTCAAACGCCCAACTCGCCCACTGTTCCTGGTCAATATAATTAGTTCGAACTTGATTGTCGCAGCAGCGGGAAAGTTTTCGGTTTCTCGGCTGAATAAACTCCAGCCGAGCAGCAAATAACTGAACTCTGACTTTCTTTATATCGAAAAAGGGCCTTTTTGAAAAACAAAATTAACATGCAAACGCAGGAATATTTTCAACCAGTAGAGATGTGCTGCGAAATCTGTACCCAAGCTTAAAAGCCGCTTTGGGGAGAAACATCTGACTTGCTTGCAATTAAAATCTATCTGTGCGTTTGGAATTAACATAACGTTTGGGATTTTTTTTTTTGAGGAAGAAAAAAAATCTTAATGAACGTTGCACTTCTTAAGTAAACTCCCCAGGATCTGATCATTATTAATATTTCTTTCCCCCCTCCCTGGAAATTTTATACATCTTCTGGATCCATTTTTTCGCCCACTGAGAACAGAATCAGCCATTAACATCAAGACAGTATAAATGGGTTTAATTATTTTTATTGTGGGTTTTGCAAAAATCTCACACCAATTGCAAGTTTCGGCTCATGGAATTTCCTCCTCGGCTGCCTGGTTTATTTTGTTTTGTTTACTTAGTTGATAACCCACCTTTCATAAAACGTGGTTAAGTGTGTCAGTCTAGGATCCGGCAAACCTGGGTTCAAATCGCTGCTAAGCTGAGGAACTTTTGCTTGGGAGGGGGGAGCCTTGGGCCAGGCAACAACAAGGAGGAGGAGGAGGAGGAGGAGGAGGAGGAGGAGGAGGAGGAGGAGGAGGAGGAGGAGGAGGAGGAGGAGGAGGAGGAGAAGGCAGCGGCGGCAGCGGTGGCGGCAGAAGTGGAAGCAGAAGAAGAAGAGGAAGAAGAGGAAGAAGAGGAAGAAGAAGAAGAAGAGGAGGAGGAGGAGGAGGAGGAGGAGGAGGAGGAGGAGGAAGTGGAGGCGGAAGTGGAAGTGGAGGCGGATGCGGAAGAAGAGGAAGAAGAAGGAGGAGGAGGAGGAAGTGGAGGCGGAAGCAGAAGCGGAGGCGGAAGCAGAGGAAGAAGAGGAAGTAGAAGAGGAAGAGGAAGAGGAAGAGGAAGAGGAAGAGGAAGAGGAAGAGGAAGAGGAAGAGGAAGAGGAAGAGGAAGAGGAAGAAGAGGAAGAAGAGGAAGAAGGAGGAGGAGGAGGAGGAGGAGGAGGAGGAGAAGAAGAAGAACAAGAAGAAGAAGAAGAAGAAGAAGAAGAAGAAGAGGAGGAGTTTGGATTTATAGCCCCCCTTTCTCTCCTGCAGGAGACTCAAAGGGGCTTACAATCTCCTTGTCCTTCCCCCCTCACAACAAACACCCTGTGAGGTGGGTGGGGCTGAGAGAGCTCCAAGAAGCTGTGACTAGCCCAAGGTCACCCAGCTGGCGTGTGTGGGAGTGTACAGGCTAATCTGAATTCCCCAGATAAGCCTCCACAGCTCAGGTGGCAGAGCTGGGAATCAAACCCGGTTCCTCCAGATTAGATACACGAGCTCTTAACCTCCTACGCCACTGCTGCTCCGTTTAGTGGGTTTTTATAAAAGAAGCAAAAGTGACTTTATGTGAACATGGACTTGGAGCCCAGAGACAAATTGGAGGAAATGTTAATGCACTCGCAGAGAGAACGGAACTTGCATTTTAAAAGCATTCCGTGAGCTCGGTAAGAGCTGCAACGGCAGATCCCCAGGCGGCGATACAATCTGACCTGTGCCGTGCCGCTAGATAAAAAAAGGCACGGGAGGTTTACAAAAGGCAGAGCCTTTACGGATTCTTGGCTTATTTTATTCATTTACCAACCCTCCCGCTCAAAAAAAACAGAAGACCGCCTACCCTTAGGATTAAGAAATCAATAGGAGTAAGCTTGCAAAGAGAGAAATGAGAGAGAGGGGGATGCACTTGCAAAATGTTCCTTTGATATGGATTATCAAAGAATTTCACAGCCAGAATCACGCTTCTGAAGATGCCAGCCATACACGTGGGCGAAATATTAGCAGCAAAAACTACCAGACCCCGAGCCACGCTGCCCGTAAAAACCACCACGGCCAGTTCCTTTGATAACCTTTCTCCACATGAGTATTTAGGCAGAAAATTAGTACTGTATATACTGGCGTATAAGACTACTTTTGAACCCTGGGAAATCATCTGTAAAGTGTGGGGTCGTCTTATACGCCGGGTATTCTTATATGGCGAGTATATCCCAATCTCTATATTTTAACTGGAAAAGTGGGGGGGTCGTCTTATACGCCCAGTCGTCTTATACGCCGGTATATACGGTAGTTAAACCCTAAGCCAGAGAAGTGTGGCACTGACCTCCATAATCAGTGGAATCCAAAGAATGCTTTCCTGGGAGTAAGACCCATTGAATAGACCCGAGCAGGATTCTGAGTAAACCAACTTAAGGAATTGTACACAGAGGGCGATTCCGCACACGACTAAAATAGGTTCGACCCAGTTCCCTGAGAAGGGTACTAACCTAGGTCGAAGCCATTGTTGTTCCCGACTGCAACCAGCTTGATCCCAGCTCGGAGGGCGGGATCATCCTGTGCCTCTTCGCCGCTCCATTCCGATTGGCTACTGTTCTACGGCCAGGTTCCGTATCCCCACACATGTTATAAAAAAAACTGCCACAGGAATGGAGGGACGAAGGTGGCGGTTTTTGATTGGCCAGGTGTACGCATGCCCGAAACACTCAGCTGTGATTGGCTGAATGGGGGACTCCTGGCACCAGAGATTCCGCACTTTACTGGAATCGAAAGGCTGAGTTCGAGCGGGGTTCCCTGGAAAAGTAGTCGTTCCCAACTGGAGTCGGAAATTTGACCGTTACACGGGGCGAAGCTGGTACAAAACCACGTCGATCCCAGTGGTTGTGCGGAGCACTTAGGTCGAACGCAGCTCGAACTTAGGTCGATAACGCAAGTGTGGAATCGACCAGAGATTCAGAACACAGACTCCATTTTAAGCTACACCTGCAGGCATGGGACTTGGGCCCCTTCCGCACATGCAGAATAATGCACTTTCAATCCACTTTCACAATTGTTTGCAAGTGGATTTTGCTGTTCTGCACAGTAAAACCCAGCTGCAAAGTGCACTGAAAGTGGATTGAAAGTGCATTATTCTGCACGTGCGGAAGGGGCCTTGGAGGAAGAGAGGGAGAAAACTGCGGCTGGTTGATACATATTTGTAGGGTTGTCAATCTCCAGGGGATGCCTGGAGATTTTCCCAGGATTATGACAGATGTCCAGACAACCCAGATCAAATTCCACTAGAAGAAGAAGAAGAGTTTGGATTTATATCCCCCCTTTCTCTCCTGCAGGAGACTCAAAGGGGCTGACAATCTCCTTGCCCTTCCCCCCTCACAACAAACCCCCTGTGAGGTAGGTGGGGCTGAGAGAGCTCCGAGGAGCTGTGACTAGCCCAAGGTCACCCAGCTGGCGTGTGTGGGAGTGCACAGGCTAACCTGAATTCCCCAGATAAGCCTCCACAGCTCAGGTGGCAGAGCTGGGAATCAAACCCGGTTCCTCCAGATTAGATACACGAACTCTTAACCTCCTACGCCACTGCTGCTCCTAGGGAAATGGCTGCTTTGGAAGGTGGTGTCCACAGCATTATACCAGCTGAGTTCGCTGCCTAGCTCACTCATGGTGAAAATACTCTTCCCATAAAGAGTGTGAAATAATGTCTGTAACAGGGACTTAATAACAAATAAGTAAAACTTTAAAAAAATTAAAAAATAGTGTTTATAACCACTGACTGATTTTTGGATATTTGAGGGAGACCTTCTCCTAGGCCAGGGGTAGGGAACCTGCGGCTCTCCAGATGTTCAGGAACTGCAATTCCCATCAGCCTCTGTCAGCATGGCCAATTGGCCATGCTGGTAGGGGCTGATGGGAATTGTAGTTCCTGAACATCTGGAGAGCCGCAGGTTCCCTACCCCTGTCCTAGGCCATTTACGAATTTGTGATCTATGTTGCATTGAGCGTACATTCCCTTCAGATTTAGTTCTCTCTATCGCACACGTTTTTCCCTCTCCCAAACTCGCCCGCCTCAAATCTGAGAAGCTCCATGGTTTTTGAAACCTCCGAAAGTGTAACTTTCCTCTCGCTTTGCAGGGAAAGCAAAGGGAGGCAGCACCCTTTTGGCTTGTATTGATCTCCCCCCCCCCCGCCTTCCTTCACCACCACCCCCAACATAATATTCTTGCAAGTATGCTATTGAAATGTGGACTAGACAATGCTGCTATTAGATGGATTTGTAATGGGTTGACTGACCTCAACTGAACTCAACATCAATGGCTCATCTTCATCCTGGAGAGACGTGACTAGCGAGGTGCCACACGATTCTGTCCTGGGCCCAGTGCTATTCAATATTTTTATGAACGACTCGGATGATGGAATAGAACACAGGTGTCAAACTCACGGCCCTCCAGATGTGATGAACGACCGTTCCCATCATCCCCTGCCAGCATGTTGCTGGCAGGGGATGATGGGGACGGTAGTCCATCACATCTGGAGGGGCGCGAGCTTGACACCTATGGAATAGAAGTATGGAAATCCACTGCCATCCCAGACGAACTCCAGGCACCACCTGGAGATTGGCATACTTAGTCAATGTGGACATGTTGGGGGCCCCCTCATGGTGTGTGTAAGGATTGGGGGCAGCGGTGGGATCCCGCAGGTTCTCACAGGTTCCCGAGAGTAGGTTACTAATTATTTGCATGTGCCGAGAGGGGGTTACTAATTGGTGATTTTGCCACATGATTTTTGCCGTAGTTACGCCCCTCCTCTCAGCAGTAGGGCGCAGAACTTGAAGCAGTCTAGCAGGAGGTGCACTGGCGTGCGTGGCAGCCTGCGCCTGCGTGCATTCATTTCCCGCCCAAGGACCCGCCCAGGAATGCCCTGCCCCCGGAATGCCCGGCAACGCCCCCGTTGTGCCCCTCCCAGCCCCATTGGCGCTACGCCACAGTTTGAATCCCACCACCATAGGAACCTGTTACTAAAATTTTTGGATCCCACCACTGATTGGGGGGGAGTACAGATGCAAGTGAATCAGAAAAGGGAGGAAATCTGATAAAGAAGGAGGAGGAGGAGGAGGAGGAGTTGTCTGGATTTATAGCACAGGTAGTGGGGAGAAGCAAAGCACTGTGTCGAAACAAAGGATAAGATTTGGGGCATCCTCATTACTGATGAAAGAAGTCAGAAAAATGAATTGGGCCTTCCCGTTACCTGAAGCAATCTTTTTTTCCCGAAGAGGAGCCTGAGAATACGAGCTATTTCTGGGGAAGTGAATAATGCAGTATGCGCCGTTCCCTCCCAGGACTGGAGGCATAACAGACTACAGAGAAGCAGGGAGGCTTCAATTCAGGCCTCGGTTCTATGCAGCAAAACCCTCTCCTGGCAGCATTCGCGTAAAGAACTCGACGCATTAGAGTCAGAATCGCTTTAGAGCTGGGCCGCATTAATTGCAGAGGACACTCGCTGTGTTTTCGCCTGCACGGCTTCAACAAGAGGGAGACGTCTCTCTCCAGCGCGCGCGGCAAGATCACACACGCCGCACGCCACGCGTCTGCGAACGTCTGTCGGAAAGTTTGAATTCGCCAGCCTTGTGGCCGATTCCCGCGTGGGGGCCTGTCATCGCCGGATTCGTACAAAGAGTCTTGTTATACGTGGCACTTGGCAGAAAAACAAGAGCTGGTTTTTGTACCCAGCTTTTTTCTACCTTTCAGGAGTCTCCCAGTGGCTTACAAACTCATTTCCCTTCCTCTCCCCACAGTGAACAGCTTGTGAGGTCGGTGGGGCTAAGAGTTCGTAGAGAACGGTGACCACAGTGGCGTAGCGCCAAGAGGGCGGGGGCGTGATGCCCCAGGCACATGTTGGTGTGGGCGCATTCCGGGGCGTGCGGGGGCATGGCAGGGGTGTGGGGCGCACCCATGCCCCGGGCGCAGTTCTTCCTTGCTCCGGCCCTGGGTGACCATGTTCTCCTGGCGTTCGTTAGACAGTGGAAAGGGGATGCCAAGTCTAGCTTATTTCAGTAAACTTAAGACACTACTGGGTACGATCCCATGGTTACGAATACTAATAGAGAAGGGAGTACAAGATGGAGGGGAGTTCTGCTATTACATGTTTCCCATCCTTCCTCCAAGGAGTTCAGGGTGGTATAAGGCAAGATTTGGAGAAGGAAAAACCTCAAAGGGGAATAATGTCATGGAGTCCACTCTCCAACACAGTTATTTTCTCTTATTGATCTCTGTAATCTGGTGGTCAATTGTGCTTCTGAAAGATCTCTGGGATCCACTGGGAGGTCAGCAACCCTACATGGGAGGGTGGGATAGAGATGTGCGGGGGGGGGGGTTAGGGTTGGGGCAGGGATGGGAGGGGTCCGAGAATAACAGTTGGCTCATCTCCGCCTTGAAGAAGAAGAAGAAGAAGAAGAAGAAGAAGAAGAAGAAGAAGAAGAAGAAGAAGAAGAAGAAGAAGAAGAAGAAGAAGAAGAAGAAGAAGAAGAAGAAGAAGAAGGGAGGAGAAGAAGAAGAGGAGGAGGAGAAGTAGAGGAGGAGGAGGAGGAGGAGCAGGAGGAGGAGGAGGAGGAGGAGGAGGAGTTTGGATTTATATCCTCCCTTTCTCTCCTGCAGGAGACTCAAAGGGGCTGACAATCTCCTTTCCCTTCCCCCCTCACAACAAACACCCTGCGAGGTAGGTGGGGCTGAAAGAGCTCCCAAGAACTGTGACTAGCCCAAGGTCACCCAGCTGGCGTGTGTGGGAGTGCACAGGCTAATCTGAATTCCCCAGATAAGCCTCCGCAGCTCAGGCGGCAGAGCTGGGAATCAAACCCGGTTCCTCCAGATTAGATAAGGAGTCTGGCTGCCTTTAAAAGGCTGACAATCACCTTTCACAGAAACCAAAACCAGTGAAGCATAATGGTTAGCGTGTTAAAAAGAAGAGTTGAGGAGCTGGTTTTTATGCCCCATTTTTCTCTACCTTTAAGGAGTCTCTAAGTGACTTACAAACTCCTTTCCCTTCCTTTCCTCACAGCAGACATCCTGTGATGTAGGTTTGGCTGAGAGAGTTCTGAGAGAACTGTGACCGGCCCAAGGTCACCCAGCAGGCTTCATGGGGAGGAGCGGGGAAACAAACCCAGCTCGGCAGATTAGTGGCCGCTGATCTGAACCACAACCCCCCACTGGCTCTCCGATCTGGGAAACCGGGAATCGAATCTGCACTCCACTATGGAAGCTAATGAGATGACATCAAGGGATGCTTTGAAGCAACCGTGCAATGCTTCGAACAGGTGAATCACGACCCTAGGAGGGCTTACTCAGAAGCAAGCCCCATTGCCAGCAACCAAGCTTACTCCCAGGTAAAGGATCGCGCTTCAGTTCTTCCCATGAAAATCAGTAGGGTTTAACATCGCTTAACAGGGTTACCTACACTGCTTCCCCAAAACTAGGTCTTAGGTTTAATGCTAATAATCTCCCTGAAATAATCACACTATTATCACATGACGAACTCTGTGCACGCGTGCCCACAGAGAGGGCTCTGAGTGCCACCTCCGGCACCCGTGCCATAGGTTCGCCACCACTGCCGTATAGGATGCCAAGGAAGAGGGGAGAGCAGAATCCATTTTTCTCTGTAAATAATTCACCGCCGAGAATTCGTCCTGCAGACTAGAGCACTGAACGAACATCTCAGCCGGGGAAAATAATCCAACGTCTCCACCCGGAAGCCCTCGCTTGGTTAAAATCGCACATTTAACCCATCCGTTTAACTTAGCATGATGGATGGCCCGCACATTCAAAATTGAAAACCCACTTATTTTTAGGCTCCTAACTTGGTGAAACTAAGCCTCGGCAGTGGGGGAAAAAAAACACAGGCCGCGGTGATTTAATGACTGCGTTGCTTGGCTGCGGCAGCGGTTCGCGAACGTCGTTCCGCCAATGGAAAGGGAAGCGGTACCGAACAAGCTGTCTCGTAAATGACTTTTTAAAAGCGCAGGTTTTATGCGTAACATATGGCAAGCGTGGAGAACCGTGCCAATTAGTCAGCTGAAATTGCTGCTAGGGTTGGGAAAGAATTTTTGCTGAGGTTGGTGGAAAAAGAACGGAATGCAGGGGTTGTTTTTTTTCCTGCAACGATTCAAATCAGGAGCCGGAAAAATCAACATTTCCTGGCTGGGACAGGAGATTTTGCAGCATAAAGGAATAAGAGAGACAATTGTGTACGGCAGAATGCTAGCTTTGCATGCACAATACGAGGCTGCTGGGCGTAGTTGCCAACCGGGAATATTGTGTGCAGTTCTGGGCACCACAGTTCAAGAAGGATATTGACAAGCTGGAATGGGTCCAGACGAGGGAAACCAAAATGGTGAAAGGTCTGGAATCCATTCCCTACGAGGAGAGACTTAGGGAGCTGGGGATGTTTAGAAGAGAAGGTTAAGAGGTGACATGATAGCCATGTTTAGATATTGGAAGGGATGTCATGTTGGTGAGGGAGCAAGCTTGTTTTCTGCTGCTCCAGAGACCAGGACCAGGAGTATTGGGTTCAAGGTGAAGGAAAAGAGATTCCACCTAAACATCAGGAAAAACTTCCTGTCAGCAAGGGCTGTTCGACAGTGGAATTCGCTGCTTCGGAGTGTGGTGGAATCTCCTTCTTTGGAGGTTTTTAAGGAGAGGCTGGATGGCCATCTGTCAGGAGTGCTTTGATTGTGCGTTCCTGCACGGCAGGGAGTTGGACTTGATGGCCTTTGGGGGTCTCTTCCAACTCTATGAATCTATGATTATAACTTCTAGATAGGGTCTGGAGAACTCTTGAAATGACAGCTGATCTCAAGACTACAGAAATCAGTTCCCTTGGAGAGAATGGCTGCTTTGGACGGTGGACTCAACGGCATTACACCCCACTACGGTCTCTCCCCTCCCCAACCCCAACCATCCCCAAGCTCCACTTCTCTCCCCCACCCCCCAATCTCCAGAAATTTCCTAGCTCAGATCTGGCAACCCTACCCGGGAAGAAGAAGAAGAAGAAGAAGAAGAAGAAGAAGAAGAAGAAGGAGGAGGAGGAGGAGGAGGAGGAGGAGGAGGAGGAGGAGGAGGAGGGGGAGGAGGAGGAGGAGGAGGAGGAGGAGGAGGAGGAGGAGAAGGAGAAGGAGAGTTGGATTTATATCCCCCCTTTCTCTTCTGCAAGGAGACTCAAAGGGGCTTACAATCTCCTTGCCCCCCCCCACAACAAACACCCTGTGAGGTGGGTGGGGCCGAGAGAGCTCCAAGAAGCTGTGACTAGCCCAAGGTCACCCAGCTGGCGTGTGTGGGAGTGCACAGGCTAACCTGAATGCCCCAGATAAGCCTCCACAGCTCAGGCGGCAGAGCGGGGAATCAAACCCGGTTCCTCCAGATTAGAGTACCCTTGCTCTTAACCACTACACCACTGCGTAAAGGATGAAAGAGGGAACATTAAAGGAGACCTCTTAGGGGCACTGAAGGAGAAAAGAGTGACGAATGGGGATGCCCACGAGCGAGAGAAGATTAGCAGGGAGAGCACACTGAAACTTGGCCGGGGAGACCCTTCGGTTCCTTCCTCCTCCCCACACGTACAGCTGGTTAATTAGAGTCTTCTCTAATTTTCTATGAATGTGGAAGTATCTAATTAGCCCGCTACACGCAAAGTGAGGAGGGTCACGAGCATCCCGCAGGCGCATCCCGCAGGCGCATTGCACACGGCAGGTGCCCATGATGCGCCGTTAAATCTGAACTAGGCCTGCGTTGCAATTATAATCAGAATGCTGGAAGTTGTCTGACACACGCAACCTGGTAGAATGGCTCCATCTTACAGGTCCTTTGGAACTGAGATAATTCCTGCAGGTCTGGACCAGATTCGAGAATTGCCCCAGGCTGGGGCCAGACCTGATAACGCCAGACTATCCAGAATACAATGTGGTACTCAGGTGCCGTGGGGCCGGCGACTCCCACAAAGTCTGAAGAACGTGTGTGCTCCACCGTGTTGCACAAATGAGGGCGTTGTGCGCATGCGTTAAGATAGAGTCCCTGAGGGGAAAGTGTCTTTGCGTGATTGAATAATTAAACCGGCAAGACAGAACATTGTTACTAAGTCAGCTAGAGGCCCTCTGTGGACGAGAACGTGGAGGACATCTGGCAGGACCAGATACGCTCCCCTCTTAACTGCAGACTCCGATGACCTTCAAGAAGAGCAGTTTTGAAGTCTTGCATTCTAAAGCTGCGACCAGACGGAGAAAAGGCCTGCGTGTTGAGCGTGTAATACTGCATTTGTGCATGGTCTTCAGGGGCCAAAGTGCTCCACAAACATAAGATTCTCTCGCAATCCTTTCACCAGCCCTGAGAGGTAGACCAGGATTATTATACCTGGACAGAGGATACAGGCCTTGCCTCAGACCCACCTACAAAATTGGTGGGAAGGCTTAGATCAGTGGTTCTCAACCTGTGGGTCGCGACCCCTTTGGGGGTCGGACGACCCTTTCACAGGGGTCGCCTAAGACTCCCTGCATCAGTGTTCTCCAGCTGTAAAATGGATCAATGTTAGGGTTGGGGGTCACCACAACATGAGGAGCTGTATTAAAGGGTCGCAGCATTAGGAAGGTTGAGAACCACTGGCTTAGATCATGGGCCTCCTAGAACGTAGGTGTCAAACGTGTGGCCCTCCAGATGTTATGGACTACAGTTCTCATCATCCCCTGCCAGCATGATGCTGGCAGGGGATGATGGAAACTGTAGTCCATGACATCTGGAGGGCCACGAGTTTGACACCTGTGTCCTAGAAGATCATAGCTCATTCTCTTAACAGTTTTTCCTTTGACACCCACTGAGCTTTTCAGAAAGTGGCTGTGGACATTGTAAGGCAGGGCTTCTTCTGGGTTGCCCTCTGTTATAGTTTAGGAGAGAAAAATCTCCTCAGAGCACTTGAGGGCAGAGGGTATGTGGCATCTACATGCAACTATGACATTACTATAATACCCTATTCCTTCAGGCACGGAGCAGACCTTTCCAAATGGCTATTGATTGAAAGGTAGTGTGTGTGCGATTTTAATTGAAAATCTAATGGTTTCCCCACCCTTAAACCAAAAATAAAAATACAATTAGAGTAAGTTTCTTACACTCAGATTCGCTCACTGTCCGGGCACTTTTCCTTGTCAAAATAAAACAGGCATCGGCGGCTTTTTAAAGGGGTTAAAAGATGGACTAGATTATAATACATTTAAAAATGATAAAAGAGGTCAGGGGAAGTAACTAGTAAGCATAAGCATAAGCATAAGCATTTTATTGTCATTGTGCACGCACAACGAAATTTACAGCAGCATTCCTCGATGCACACAATTCCAGACTCATACATCATCATCCTCCACCCATCCCTACACAGCCCCAAATACATCAATATGAAGCAGCGGAGTTTAGCATAGCCACAGCTCCTAGAGTAGAAGCTGTCTCTAAAGCCTCTTTGTCCTAGTCGTGAGGTCCCTGCATCGTCTGCCCGATGGTAGCAGTTTAAAAGAAGAGAGTTGGTGATTAGCTTTGGATGAGACGGGTCCCTCAGAATATTTTGGGCTTTATTTAGGCTCTCGGGCATTATAGATTTCTGCTTCCAAGGAGGGAGAGAGGCAGCCGATAACTTCCCGCTTTGTGCAGTGGTGATCACCCTTTGGAAGCGCCTTCCTATTCAAGCCACTGTGCAACTGGAGAACCATACACAGATGCAGATAGGTTAGGACTTCACTCTCTATAGCACAGGCCGGTAAAAAGGACACCAGGAGTTTTTCCATCCAGTTGCTGCTTCCTTAAAAGATCTCAGATAGTCACAGTCTTTGCTGGAGCTTTCTTAACTCCCATCAGCGGCAGATCTGTATACTCCCCAGGTCAAATCCTGCTTTAATCATAACAGAAATTTAAAACGTAGCCACCCGCTCCACTTGCAGTCTCCATTTTATAGTCAAGGGCTGAATTTCCTAGAGCTTATTCCTTCTATAGTCCACTATGAGCTCCTTTGTCTTGTTAGTGTTAAGAACCAGGTTATTTTCCCTGCACCATGAGAGCAGTCGGTCCACTTCATTCCGATAGGCAGACTCATCCCCTCCAGAGATGAGCCCCACCACCGTTGTGTCATCAGCAAATTTGATAATGGTGTTACTATGATAGACAGGAGTACAATCATATGTATAAAGGGTGAACAGTATGACAAACAGGTAAGTTTACAAACAAGCAGTATTTACAGTATTATAGAATTGTTGCCTATTCGCTTTAGCATTGCTTCCAATTGACATTCTGTTTTCAGGTATCGCCTATACGGCAGGGGTGGCCGACCTATGGCACTCCAGATGTTCATGAACTACAATTCCCATCTGCCCCTGCCAGCATGGCCAATTGGCTCCAGCTGGGAAGCTGAATTTGGAACGATGTCTCCCCACCACAGATCTAAGTTTAATTTCTCTAGTCAGCCCTTATTAGCTCATTGCATTGATGTGTGCTAAGAAATTTAATGCAACCCCTAATCGTAGTAATTGCACAGGCATTATGTGCAAAGCTAATAACCTGCAAAACAGATGGAACTTTTTCCTTAGCAGGTGCGGGCTCCGATCAGGTCCTAAGAGCTTTTGAAATTTCATCTTAAAAAAAACAACAGTCGAAAATGAAACTGGGAACGTTTCCCCCATAACTGATGGTTTTTTATTTCTCAGTCTTTTCCCCCGCAGACTGTAACGAACTAGCAAAGTCCAGGCCAAAGTAACCGTTCTCAGTTCTTTATTGTGCTGGCAATCATATTTGGATACAGGCAATGCGAGGTCTGAGAGTCTCAGACCTCTGATAGAAGATTTTACACAGTGGCATTTCACATTCCCGCCAAGAATAAATAAAGCCAATACTCAAAGCAATACAGAATAAACAAAGCATAGTTTCCCACAGGCAAGTAGAGATAACCTACAAGTGAAAATCTCCATCCCAGGCAGAAAGCCAGAAGCGGCCGGCAGCCACCTCCCAAGGACAGACCACACACTCACCATATCTTGACACAGACCTCCTGTTTTGAGAGGAATCGCCCTCACAAACGAGAGCGAGGCAGACTGAGGTTTGGAAACCCCCCTTCAGCATTGAAATCTCTTATGCTAGGTGTCCCCAACATGGCGCCCGTGACACCTTTACTGGTGCCCATCAAGGGTTTTTAGGAAGTAGGCCATGTAGGCCGTTTGTCCCGCAAAGCTTCTGACTGACTACTGAAGATTTGATTGGCTGTACAGATTTTTTTGAAGTTAACCTGTGGCTATCATTTTGTGGTTGGCCCCGCCTTCTGCGGCAGCCATTTTGTGGTGTGCCCACCATGCCGTGCCGGACCTTGCAATGCTCAGAAGTGATGTCACCACCTTCCCTCTCCCCAGGACTGCTCTGGGGATTTTTCTAGTCAGACCATAGAGAGTTGGGGAAATTCCTAGAGTGTCAGGAAGGCAGCGAATGGAAGAATCGCCTGATTCAGGTGGGTGATGTAATGCTTTGTTCTTCACATAATCTGTGGGGATCAACATCTGCCCCACAGACTCAAAAAGATTGGGGATCCCAGTTTTATATGATTAGAATTTCAACACTGCAAGATTTTCAGTCCCCAGTTCTAATGGACGGTTGAGGACAGTGGAGGAGCTACCAGGGGACGGGGGGCGCCACGCACCAGACGCAAGGCTTTGGGTCATGTGGGGGGCAGAAAATTCCACCCCGCCCCCTCTCCCTTTCCTCCACCACCACCACCCCCCCCCCCACACTTACTTTAGCAAACCGAGCAGGCTGGAGAAGAAGCCTGCCTGTATTCCCTTCCAGGATGCAAACGGCCAGGTGAGAACCCTGGGAAATGTAGTTCCCACCAGGTCGTTTGCAGCCTGGAAGGAAACACAGGCAGGCCTCTTCTCCAGCCTGATCAGTTTGCTAAAGTAAGTGCGGGGGGGTGCCACCGTGGGCAGGGAGGCCGTGAAAAAGCCAGAGTGTGCACTGGGCGCACTCTGGCCCAGCTACGCCTCTGGTTGAGGGGGGTCTTCCGGTCTATGATCCTGCAGAGCACCTAGCCCATTGCCAGCATTCGTCTGTGACTCAGGATCAGACCAAAGTCAACCAGGGTTAACCAACCTCCAGATGGGGCCTGGAGATTTCCCAGAATTAGATCTCAAAATGTCAGACAGCAACATTATATATGTGTGTGGGGGGGTGGTTGCAGGAGGCAAAGCCGACCACAAAATGTCAGACAGCAACATTTATTTATATATATATATATATAAATGTTGCTGTCTGACATATTTTATATACCTGTGGTTACACACACCTCCCTGTGTCGGAATTCCAAAGGTGCCGGCAGGCTCAAAAACTTTAGGGACCCCTTCTCTAGAAAAAGGGTTATCCTAACAAGAGGAAATACAAAGAAGTTATATATGTATATATATTTTTCCATTCATTCTAACTGAGACTGGGGGTAAGGAATCAATGTTCCCAAAATGAGAAAAATTCTGGGTCTCGGAATATTAATTTCTCCTGCAATTCCTTATCTCTGACCAGGGAGCTCGTAGGATGGTTGGGCCGCTCTGCTCAACAGAACACGCATTCCATTTCCGCAGCAGACATGTTTGGCATCCTTTTAGGGTTTTGAAAACACTAAACTGAATTTCAGGGTCTGGGGAACTGAAGGCAAGTTTACGCTCATCTTGAATCTGCATCTCAAGATCCCAGAATCGGTACAGCTAATTGTTCAGGGCTGTGTGAACAAGCTCCGTTACATTCCTTAGAAGCCGTGCTCTCCTGAGAATTTACTCTAATTGTAGAATAAAGCTAGAAGCTTAAAAAGCAAAGAAGAATGCTGCTGATCGCTGAGATTCTTTAACCTAGAATCTTGCATAAACTCAGTACTGTCATATCACTCTACGGGTTTTTATGCACTTACTGCTTGCCTTGAGACTGTTTGCTTTGCAGTGGGGTTTCCCCACGGTTTTCTGTTTACACAGGAAATTGGGGTGAAGCATCAACTCAAGAACTGGCCCTCCGCTCCATTTAGCAGAGACAAGGTGGTCCAAAACACCAGCTTTCATTTGCAAGGAAGGTACCCGTTGCAACCATCAGCATTAGGTAACACACAAGAACTAGAAACTGAAACCGGGAGCTCTGCCCAGTAGGATCGAACTAAGTCACACAGAAAGGGGTGGGTAGTCTTCCCAAATGGAGTTTACAGGAAGCTTCCCACAAACTCTGTTGGGTGAAGTTGCATCCCTCCCATTCTTTTTTCTTGACGTCCAATAAATCAATAGAATATTCTGTTGCTGCAACATTAGACCTGCAGCATTTAAACACACACACACAGGCAAACCCCTTCTGATCATTTGGAAACGGTGGCCAAAGGAGCCCAATTTTGAGGGTACCTCCTCCCCCTTTTTCTTTATTTTCTCACATCCAATAGATCAGGGGTAGGGAACCTGCGGCTCTCCAGATGTTCAAGGAGCTTGGGGTCCATCCTATTTCTGGCATGGCCAATTGGCCATGCTGATGAAACTGATGGGTGGTCGAACATCTGGAAGGCACCACAGTTCTACAACTCGTCAATAGCCTGTTCCCTTGCTGCAATGGTAGACCTGTAGTGTTTATTTTATTTTTGCATTTTATACTAGCATGCCCGGTCATGCGTGCTGTGGCTTCAGTCTGGTGAAGTGGAAAAGAAAGAAAAGGGAAAGCGAACAGTTCGAACATGTGTCATTGAACAATGCTTGCAAGGGAGGGGAGGGGCAAGGGGCCCCTCGCTCCCCTCCCTCTCTCCCGTTCCCTTGCATGACACCCTGCCCCTTCCCTCCCTAATGTTCCCCTTCCTCTGTTAGGGTGGGTGGCCCATGTCCAGGTCACTGGTCCTGTCCCTTTCACTCCCTTCCCTTGCAGGCGAATTATCTAGCGTAAAACACGCTGGGAGGCATTTCAGAGCGTTTGGTCCAGCAAACCCCTGGACCCTCCCTCACCTTCCCCATCCTCTGCTAGGGTGGGTGGGCCCTTTCACTCCATAAGGCAGTGGTTTTCAAGGAAGGTATGGTTGTTTCCCTTCTATCAGAGGGTGTTGCTTTGACAGCCAGCAGATGGCGCTGTTGCAGAACAGAACTGTGGTTCCAACTGTCACAGGTGTGGCATGTACACAATAACTGGCACAGTTGTGACACGTACACAACAGGAGGTGTGGAAACAGTATGGAAACCTGGCCACACGCAAATGCGACATTGTGTGAAAATTTGGGAGATTACCTGTTAGCAGAAAACGCACTGATAGATTTTTATATATATAGATTTTGTTTTATAACCCACCCTTCCCCGCAGGGCTCAGGGTGGCGAACAACAACAATAATAATAAATAATAGAAAACAGAATAATCATAATAATCATAAAACTTTACAGCATCAAACAGCTTAAGAACATTAACAATAGATGGTGCCGTCCCATACCCTTATACTTCCCTGGGAGTTTTGAACACACACACACACACACACACACACACACACACACACACACACACACTGCACTTGCATTATAGGAATTATAGTGGAAACGGCACTTGCATTATAGGAATTATTTAAGTACAATCATAAGAACATAAGAACAAGCCAGCTGGATCAGACCAGAGTCCATCTAGTCCAGCTCTCTGCTACTCGCAGTGGCCCACCAGGTGCCTTTGGGAGCTCACCTGCAGGAGGTGAAAGCAATGGCCTTCTGCGGCTGTTGCTCCCGAGCACCTGGTCTGCTAAGGCATTTGCAATCTCAGATCAAAGAGGATCAAGATTGGTAGCCATAAATCGACTTCTCCTCCATAAATCTGTCCAAGCCCCTTTTAAAGCTATCCAGGTTAATCAATGGCATGCCCATTTCTTTTAATTTTGCTCATCCCTATAGATTGGGGGAATTCCACTTTTCTTGGCGCATTTTCCCCATTTTTTTTTAACCTCCACTTGCTCGGAGAGTCTTTGCCAAGGAGTCTTCATATCACTGTCCACGCACCTCTACCTGCTTTTCTACAGCCGTCGCTTCATCCCTCGCAAGTGCATTACTCCGAAGATGTCAAACACGCTCGCAATATGCAATATTCCCGTTGCAAGCCATTTGCAGAAGGAGCACACAGATCCAGTCTTGTCGGAGAGCATTTTGAATGAGCTCCCAGTGCCCTTTTGATAAATTACCTGTCCCCTTCCATTATCGGGAGGTGTGCCACCCTGAAAGAAATATCAGGTTGCCGGGGAGGGAGGGATGACCCGATAATGTCACAGCTGTCCCCGCTGTTTGCAGTTTTGCAAGAAAGAGGAGAGATGGGAACAATCTGGAACAGACTGCAGATCTGGAGTTCTGTAGCCGTTGAGACGGCAGACAAAAGAAATATTTCCTATGGATTTTTAGCAGGCCTTATTCTGTCGGGACCAGAAACGACAACCCGCCTCATGGTACCCTGTTTCCCCGAATATAAGACATCCCCTGAAAATAAGACGTAGTAGAGGTTTTGCTGAAGTGCAAAATATAAGGCATCCCCCAAAAGTAAAACGTAGCAAAGTTTTTGTTTGGAAGCATGCTCGACGAACAGAACACAGTAAAATAAGACATCCCCTGAAAATAAGACATAGCACATCTTTGGGAGCAAAAATTAATATAATACACTGTCTTATTTTCGGGGAAACACGGTAGTAAAATAGGAGGCCCTGTTGATCACGTGCACTGTAGTGCAATGTGAAAATAAATAGGGGGCGGAGCCATGAAGGAGCTAGAAAAGATCATTAAGTGTAAGGATGTGTTGCAGGCAATTAAGATCGAGTTAATTAGAATCATAGAATCGCAGAGTTGGAAGAGACCAGAGGGCCATCAAGTCCAAACCCCTGCCCTGCAATTCAGGAACACGCAATCCAAGCACTCCTGACAGATGGCCATCCAGCCTCTCTTTAAAAACTTCCGAAGAAGGAGACTCCACCACACTCCGAGGCACTCCATTCTACTGTCGAACAGCCCTGACTGTCAGGATGTTTTTCCTGATGTTTAGGTGGAATCTCTTTTCCTTCACCTTGAACCCACTACTTCTGGTCCTAGTCTCTGGAGCCGCAGGAAACAAGCTTGCTCCCTCACCAACATGACATCCCTTCAAATATCGAAACATGGCTATCATGTCACCTCTTAACCTTCTCTTCACCAAATTAAGCATCCCCAGCTCCCTAAGTCTCTCCTCATAAGGCATGGACTCCAGACCTTTGACCATTTTACTTCCCCCTTGTCTGTATCGATAGCTTTTCTGACTTCAGAACCTGACTTTCCTCCTGAAATGGCTCACCTGAAAACAATGCTATTAGGTATGTCACCTGAAAACCTTCCAAAGAAGCTTAATGAACTATGTTGGCACTTAGGAGCAGCAGTGGCGTAGGAGGTTAAGAGCTTGTGTATCTAATCTGGAGGAACTGGGTTTGATTCCCAGCTCTGCCGCCTGAGCTGTGGAGGCTTATCTGGGGAATTCACATTAGCCTGTACACTCCCACACATGCCAGCTGGGTGACCTTGGGCTAGTTACAGCTTCTCGGAGCTCTCTCAGCCCCACCCACCTCACAGGGTGTTTGTTGGGAGGGGGGAAGGGCAAGGAGATTGTAAGCCCCTTTGAGTCTCCTTCAGGAGAGAAAGGGGGGATATAAATCCAAACTCCTGCTCCTGCTCCTCCTGCTCCTCCTGCTGCTGCTGCTGCTGCTGCTGCTGCTGTTGTTGTTGTTGTTGTTGTTAGGGCTCAGTCTGGCCTGTCTGGGAACCTAGGAGGAAGACTCAGATAGAGAAGAGGGGACAGTGTTGGTTCCAGAATCTCAGGCACTACCTGTAGATGCAGAGACTGAGAAGCCGGAAGTTCTTGCAGGACCAGGTCCCCAGGCTCAGGTAGAGCATTCAGGCTGGGATCCACAGCCCGGTCCAAGCTCTGAGATTCCCCAGCAAGAGCTTAGCTCTGAGACTCTTCTGCCACTGGATACAGAGCCAGAGGGGATCCTGACAGCTCCCTCCCTACCCCCCTCTTCACAGCCTCAGTAGCAATGCAGGAGACTACATGCTAGCTTACAGCAAGGGAGCCGCAGCAGCAGGTTAGCAGCTATGGGGCGAACTAGAATAGATGTGGAGTCTTTTCAGGAGCCCGACCAGAGTGACCCATCTGCAAGAGGTTAACGGGCAAGGGAATGGGAGGCTGGCTAGAAAAGAGAGGTTGCAGCTCAGCTAGCTGGTGGCAGCAGCGCTGTGGTTTAGTTTGCAGGTTACTGTTTCTTGTCTTGTCTGGATTGGGGTGCTGTGTGGTTTCCTGGGCTGTATGGCCGTGTTCTAGCAGCATTCTCTCCTGACGTTTCGCCTGCATCTGTGGCTGGCATCTTCAGAGGATCTGATGGTAGGAATGGAAAGCAAGTGGAGTATATATACTGTGAGGTCAAAAGGTGAGGCCCTCTGAATAGAGTAGCCTGGTATGTGAGTCACAAAGAAGTCTGTAGCCTGGGAGTAAAAATAAAGATAGCAAGGTCAATAAGTGAATGCATCTGAATAGAAGTATCCTGGTCTTTGTTCCCTTTGATTGCTATTGTCTATAGTTGTCCTGTGTTTTGTGGAGCTGATTAGTCACTATCTTGATTCTAGAGTCTTTCAACACTGGCAGCCAAATTCTGTTTATTTTCATGGTTTCTTCCTTCCTGTTGAAGTTGTCCATGTGCTTGTGAATGCTGCTAGAACACGGCCATACAGCCCGGAAACCACACAGCACCCCAGTGATTCCGGCCGTGAAATCCTTCGACAATACCTTGTCTGGATTCCTTGACCTGTGCACATTAAACATCTGCACCTGCTAAGACCTGTGCGTGGGCTATCAATGGTTCCTGAGGGCCTGCCTACCACGGTCTCCAACACTCTGCATATGTTCTGGCAACGGCTTTTCAGGGTCTGAGACAGAGAAAAGGTCTTGTGGTCCTTCAACTGGAGAGAGTCTATGACTGACCCACAAACTACAAACCGTCTTGATAGCCCCCAGAGAGCTCGGTGGCCCTCTACATCTAAGTGCTGGGTCCAGGGACCCCCTGGTCAATTCCGCACTTGGGTTATCGACCTAAGTTCGAGCTGCATTCGACCTAAGTGCCCTGCACAACCACTGGGATCGACGTGGTTTTGTACCAGCTTCGCCCCGTGTAACTGTCAAATTTCCGACTCCAGTTGGGAACTACTACTTTTTCAGGGAACCACGCTCGAACTCAGCTCGATTCCAGTAAAGTGCGGAATCTCTGGTGCCAGGAGTCCCCCATTCAGCCAATCACAGCTGAGTGTTTCGGGCATGCATACAGCTGGCCAATCAAAAAACGCCCCCCTTCGTCCCTCCATTCCTGTGGCAGTTTTTTTCATAACGTGTGTGGGGATAGACGGAACATGGCCGTAGAACAGTAGTCAATCGGAACGGAGCGGCGAAGAGGCACAGGATGATTCCGCCCTCCAAGCTGGGATCAAGCTGGTTGCAGTGGGGAACAACAATGGCTTCGACCTAGGTCAGCACCCTTCTCAGGGAACTGGGTCGAACCTATTTTACTCGTGTGCAGAATTGCCCCCAATCTCTTTGGCTACTCTGCAGTCACAAAGCAGAGAAATTCCACTCGCGTCCACTTTTCCCAGCTTGAAGCCTTGACAGTTTTTACATCAAACTTTGCTAGCTGCTTTCTCCCGAGGCCGGCGGACCTCCCTGGAGAGGGGGAGAAATACCGGGGGGAGAGGCAGACTTTGTGCGAGAAGCTGTAATAACAGTTTAAGAGGAGTGAGCCGGCAGAAAGCTCAGTCCTTCGGCTATTCGGAGGCTGCCTTTCATTCTTCTGCCCTTGGGGATTTCAAAGGGGGGAATAGGAGCCGCCGACCTCACAAATGAGGGCGGCTGAATTATGCGCCGTTTCACGATTCAGAAATTCAAAAGAGATTCTCTGAAACCCGGGCCGAACTGTCAGAGAGCTGCTGTCTCTCCGGCGAGATGAAATGCTCCCTCGAAGGGGCCGTAATTTGCAAGGTTGGGGGGATTTTGTGTGTGAAGGCGCGTCGAGTAAAGGGATTTCTCGGTCATTTTCGTACTGCCGGTAAATTCTCTTGTCGGACTGTGCAGAGCTGTCATCAACGCTGCAATTGATGTTTCTTCCTCCAAGTCCCCTATTTTCGCTCGCTGCTTGAGAGAAACGTCCCTCTGGGAACTGGTTATCTAGCTGCTCTCAGCCTGTTAGGCGGAAAGTGAGATTTTGGAAGTGTTTCAAGAGGCGTTTAAGTCAAGCTTTTCGGGAGGAAGGGAAGTGGTCAGTCAGAAATCTCCTGTGGTTTCTCATAACGTGGCGCATAAATTATATATCCCTTTGGAAAGTCTGCAAATCATCGCACATGCTTTCCGCATAAATTCATACGCAGTACATTGGGGTCACCTTGTTTTGGAGAGTGACAACTTTGCCTGTAGCAAGAAGAAGGAGAGCTTAGATTTATACCCCGCTTTTCTCAACCGCAAGGAGTCTCAAAGTGGCTTACAAACTCCTTTCCCTTCCTCTCCCCACAACAGACACCTGGTGAGGCATGGTGGGGTTGAGAGGGTTCTGAGAGAACTGAGACTAGCCCACGGTCTAGCAGGCTTCATGTGCAGGAGCAGGGAAACAAATCCAATTCACCAGATCGGAGCCCGCCGCTCACGTGGAAGAGTGGGGAATCGAATCTGGTCCTCCAAATGTGAGTCTGTTGCTCTTAACCGCTACACCATGTTGGGGCTGTCGAGTTGCACAATACGCTTTTTGTGAGCTTCCTACTTGTGGTAGTCTTTGGTATGGTAGGTGTTTGTTATATTTGTTTTGTTATAATTTAGTTTGTTATAATTTAGAACCCTGTGTTTTATCAGGGGTTTTTTTAGTTGTTTTAATGTTAATAGAGCCATAAGTTTGTACCGTGAATTACTGATGTTTTAAATTGTGCTCTACTTATACGTTGTTAACCGCCCAGAGCCCTTCGAGGGAGGGCAGTATACAAAACTAATAAATTATTATTGTTGTTGTTGTTGTTGTTGTTGTTGTTTATTTTTTTAAATATTCTGAGAGTCTCCGCCACACCCTTACGGCAGTAAACATTCAGGAGACAGAAATATGGCAGGACCCAAGCTAAGACAGAGGATCGTGACACTCCCTCACATGAAGAGCGACAGAGATGTTCAGTCATTACCTAAAGGTTTAAAAAACAACCACGTTGCATCTACCAGCTAGCAGTGCCCCAGTACTGAATAACATAAAACTAATTTATCCTCAATACTCTACGTATCTTCCAAAATCAGTTTAAACAATCCAACATCAAACCCAATACTGTAGACTCTCCCCACATCTTATAATTTTTCCTAGATGTTTATAAGCATCTTCACAGGATATTATGCTACCTCATATACAAAATAGTGTTGACCAATAATCCTTCAGACAAACTAATGGTAGACCAATAATCCTTTGGGCTAATCAGCCACCGGTTTCAGACCTGATCTCGCCGTCTTATTGGCCCGAAGAATGCTAAAGCAGTGGCGTATCTGCCCAGGGACAAGGGATAACCCTGTCCCCAGGGACAACTAATCTGGTCACGTGGGGGCGCAAAATATGGCCCCACACATAATCAGCTGCCTTCGGGAAGTCGACGAGGCTGCAGGAAGTTCTGCTGCCTTATCGTCTTCGGGCTCCCTCGGCCCCAGCCATGTCATCATCGATGTGGGTGGGGCCGAAGAAGCCCCAACAGGCTCTCGGGAGGGCAGAAGTCAGGGTGCAGGGAGGGAAGGCGGAGCTCGGGCCCCGCACCCAAGCCCCACCCCCCAAAGTGCACACAGTGAGGGGGCATCCAAAGAAGTCTTGTCTCTGGGCGCCATTTTCTCTCCATACGCCGCTGTGCTGAACCAATATACAAACACGAAATGATTAAGTATTGTTACACTCCTAAACTGAAAAATGTGTTTTCCTGCTATAAATATATTCACTTACAGGCTCTGTAAACTCCTGCAGGATGGCAAAACAGAAAACCCCCGAGCTCCAATAGATGAGGGATGCGAAGCAGAACAGTTTCAGCCCCTGCTCCTCTTCATGACAGTGCCACGCCGCCTGTCAAGCTACTTTGTGAGGGGGAAAGCCTGCGCCGTCTGGCCAAATCAACAGTTACATTGCAGAGGGCCTGGTTCACAGGTTTGCTTTCTCTGAGGCAAACCAGAAATTCAGCTGAATCAAATGTAGGTTGACCCAAGAGCAGGGCAGGGGTTCGAAGAAAGTGCTGCTCTGGTTCAAAATTTACCTCAGCCAGGAATTCATCTAGAGATCATCTATCTTTTACATTTTTGCCATACCCAAAGTCAAGGTGGCAAGTAGTAGTAGTAGTAGTAGTAGTAGTAGTAGTAGTAGTAGTAGTAGTAGTAGTAGTAGTAGTAGAAGAAACAGCAGCAGCAGCAGCAGCAGCAGCTAGGTTCCTTTAAAGCAGGGCATCAAAGGCCACAGGAGAAAATAGAAAGCAATGTGTGGGGGGAACACACTATAGGAAAATCTTATGCTTTGCATAAAATTGCTTCATCCCTCGTTGGAAGAAAAAACAATACTCCGCCTTTCCTTCTCCTCAAACCCTGGTGACACAGGAACAATCTTTGCATACTCAAACCCTTACTTCGTTGGGATTTATACAGAAAGTAGCACCGCCTCTGTAGCAAGGTAGCCAACCCCAGTCTTTGAAGGTGGGGCTTCCTGGTATGATCCTCATATAAGAGATTCAGCACTTGCAACAGGCAGAGAGTTAGTAGTGAGGTTTCGAAACTAATGCTCAGAGTAGACTTGGTTCATTTATTTATTTACTTTGCTTATACCCCATTTTTTGGCCATAGTGGGGACACAAAGTAGCTTACATCATTCTCTTCTCCTCCATTTTATCCTCACAAAAAATTGTGAGGTAGGTTAGGTTGCGGAGTGCTATTGGCCCAAAGTCACAAGGAACACAAGTAGATCTTGCTGGGTCAGACTGATGGTCCATCTAGTCCAACATCTCATTTCACACGGTAGCCAACCAGTTCCTCTGGAGGTCCAACAACAGGGCACAGAAACCAAGGCCTTCATTAGAACATAATGAAGTGATCCATCTAGTACACCATCCCATCTCACATAGTGGCCAACCAGTTCCTCTGGAGGTCCAACAACAGGGCATAGAGGCTTTCATAAGAACGTAAGAAGACTCCTGCTGGATCAGACCAGTGAGGATCTGTCTAATCCAGTCTCTTGTCTCACACAGTGGCCAACCAATACCTCTGGAGGGCCAACATCAGGGCATAGAGACCAAGCCCTTTATTAGAACATAAGAAGGGAAAAGAGTGCACCAACTGGAGATTCCTTAACAGTTGAGGAAAATGGAGCATATATCCAAATGCGGAGATTCCTTGAGGACAATTGGGTACATATCCAGCGTGGTGTAGTAGTTAAGATCAGGTGGATTCGAATCTGGAGAACAGGGTTTGATTTCCCACTCCTCCACCTGAGTGGCAGAGGCTTATCTGGTGAATTAGATGTGTTTCCGCACTCCTACATTCCTACTGGGTGACCGTGGGCTAGTCACAGTTCTCTCAGAACTCTGAGGCCCACCTACCTCCCAAGGTGACTGTTGTGGGGAGAGGAAGGGAAAGGAGCTTGTAAACTCTCCTCCTCCTCCTCCTCCTCCTCCTCCTCCTCCTCCTCCTCCTTCTTCTTCTTCTTCTTCTTCTTCTTCTTCTTCTTCTTCTTCTTCTTCCTTCTTCTTCTTCTTTCTTCTTCTTCTTCTTCTTCTTTCTTCTTCTTCTTCTTCTTCTTCTTTCTTTTCTTTTTTCTTCTGTCCAAAATGTGGCCTCTCATTTTGTGTCTCCTTTTAAGAAGTAACCCCTTCCCCTGAACTTGTCATAATAGGTACAGTGTCGTGACATACACCTAAAAATAATATCTTTTCTTTTTGTCTCCAGACGCGGAATGGTAAGACAAGTTTTGTCCAGTTGCCTTGTAGGCATTTTTGAAAAATATCAATGAGACGAATTCCTCCTTTTTATTATTAGGTGGAAAGCTAAGAGGGTGAAAGCGGATGACGAGGGAAAAAGTTGTGAGGAAGACGAGGAGAAGAAGCAGCAGCGCATGGATAAGAAGCCGGAAACTGAAGGCGATGTTTGATGCTGAATACGATGAAGGGATGCCACTTACTTCATCTGAAAGGGGAGATGCTACAACAGGCGAGGTAGGAACGTCCTAATTTGAGGGAGATCAGGTGTCGGGGCTTAGAACATTAAATTAATATGCAGCAGGGAGAAACGCTTGGGTTCAATAGATGGAGGCAAAACAACAGAGAAATTCCTCTTAGGAAGCTTTTTCTTAGGTCATTATTTTCTTACTACATGCAAGGAAAGCGGCCCGTCCCTACTTGAGTTCAAAAGGGTTGACCCTTGAACAAAGCAAAGCTGACATCTTGGCGTAAGCAGAAATAAGCGTAATCCTGGAATTAACCACTCATCAAGCAAAAAAACCAAATGAAACCAGTCAGACTTCAAATGGTGTAATCCTGTGCACCGTGCCCCTGAAGATGCCCGCACAGACGCAGGCTTAAATGTTAGGAGCAAAAGACCACGCCAATTAAGCCTGAAAACCCGCGCAACACATAAAATGTGGGCCAGGTTTGATAGAAGGGAAACCCCCGTATTGCAGGAAGCAAGCTGGAGCAGTGTTCTGATGGAGGGTGGTAGTTCAGCAGGCTGCAGTGCCAGGACTCTGCCCCTCTTTGGTTTCATCGTCGCTCTTTCTTCCATCGCACAGCTTAACCGGCCCAGCTTAAAGACTAAGACGACGCCACCAGAGTTCAGCACGGCTTCCACCCGAATGTATGTCCGGTAGGAAATTGAAAACGCCCTTCGCGAACTGGTGCGCTGGAATTTGACCCCACTATCCCGATTATCTTGGGTGGCCTGGGAAACACGGGAAGGAAATGTAGGGTATGTGCAGGTATGTAGTCACAAGTTGTATTCCTGGTTCCGTAGTATTAGTTTCTCATGTGCCAGCGTGGTGTGTCTCTTGTCATGTTCAAATGTATCCCCCCCCCCCCAATACTTGTAGCTTAGTGCTCAACAGAGAGTGGGAGAAGCTCTTATGACCAGCTTCTTGGAATATTAGTCAACTATATCTTTTGCAAAGATAGCATTTTAATCTAGTGCCACATAGAAATCCTGTTTTTCTTACTCTCTTTTAACCTCTGTTACAGCATTTTGCTGGCCTAGTTCCTTTTCTGTTTGGAATATGCTGCCACAGGAAGTGGTGATGGCCACTAGCCTGGATAGCTTTTAAAAAAGCGGGCTTGACAGATTTATATGGAGGAGAAGTCCATCCATGGCAGTGATGGTGAACCTTTTATGAGACCGAAAGTGCCCAAATTGCAACCCAAAACCCCACCTATTTATCGCGAAAAGTGCCAACCCGCAACGAACCTGAACGCTGAGGTTTTAGTTTAGGAAAAACGGTCGGGCTCCCCTCTTTCCTCCACCCCACCCGCCAAGCAGGGCCAGCCTGCTGTAGCCTCCATAAGTCCCGCCAAGCACTGCTCTTGCGCCTCTCTAGTATCTCTGCCTCTGCACCACACTACCGCCTCGGCAGCAACTACTCGGGAGCATTGGCACAGGCCCCGCCAGCCCTCCCCGCTCACCACACAGTAAGCGTGCATGTCGGCCTTCAGTGCCCCAAGCCAGCCTAGATATATATGTTTGTGTGTGTGTGTGGGGGGGTGATTTTCCCGCTTCCATAACAACAAACTCTGTGTGCGCTAAGTGTTCACAGAGAGGGCCTCGAAGTGCCACCTCTGGCACTTCGTACATAGGTTCGGCCATCACTGATCTATGGCTACCAATCTTGATCCTCCTTGATCTGAGATTGCAAACGCCTTAGCAGACCAGGTGCTCAGGACAACAGCCGCGAGAAGGCCACATTGCTTCGCGATCCCGCATGTGAGCTTCCAAAGGCACCTGGTGGGCCACCGCGAAGCAGCAGAGTTAAACGATGGACTTGGTCTTGATCCAGTTCGCCCTTATGTTCTTATTTTGCTGGCCTAGTTTCTTTCTTCGCCAATCAAGTCTATGGACCAGGTTGACTTCCAATTGCAGAGACCAGGGGCCCAATGCTCCTCGGTACCATGGGAACCCTTCTAAACCTCCTCTGAGACCCCTACAGACCTCTTCTGGTGTGCCTCCAAAGTGCTCTTACCAAGTGGACTTCGTAACAGCATCTTTAAGAAGCTTCTGTAGAAGCTCTATTTTATATAGATATAAGAGATTATGCTTCAAGGCTCTGATTTATGCATAGGGTGAAACTTCAACTCATTGCTCTTCGCTCCTGACAAGCTTTTCTCCGTAGGACATAATTTATGTTTACGAAGCTTCTGCAGTCACACAATGTAAACCTGCTTTGGGCTGAGTTTTGTAAAGCTGCCCCTGATTTAGTTCATCTATCTTTGGCCTGTGAAACAAGCTGTTGATGGAACCTCTTCCATTATTGTAAGGGGTATCGGTGAAACCAATTGGAAGCTCAAAGTTATTGTAATGGCTCCTTTTGGAGTTTAACTGGTAGAGTTAGGATCCCCATGAAAAATGAGGAAAAACAGGAGGACATGAGAATTGAAAGACCCTTTCTGATCTCCAGCTAGCAAACAGCTCAAAAGGGTTGGGGAAAGTTTCAGAATGGAGAATTTGCAATCTCAGTCTCAAAATAATTCTTGAAGTAACTGCTGAGAAAGAGCCCAAAGTCTTGAATGGCAAAATGGTGACCTTTCTTTAAGAGGCAGTGCTCAAGAAGAGTTGGGGTTAACTTCATTGGTACGAAGGAGATGAAAAGAACAATATTATGTTACTCTTAAAGAATATAATTTCTCTTACTGCAAAGACAGTAAGATCTTTGGCGTGGATAAATTCTATCCTAACAAAGGAGTTTGTAAGTTACCCTTTGAGTCGCCTTACAGGAGAGAAAGGCAGGGTGTAATCTCAGAAGTGAGGTCATGCATAACTCTAGTATATATATATAAACCTTTTAGTGGCATAATTAAAACAGCAGCAATATACCAGAAAATGATGCACCTCAGTGTAATGATACAATCTCCAGTACAGTTATAACCGCTTGCTGACAGAGGCACAAAAGTTAGCCAGCTTCCAATACACTTGCAGAACCACAATCCAACATCGCTACCACAATTGATAGATAATATTATCAATGGGGGGTTTTAACCACGGTTTAGATATTTATTCCTGGCTAAACTCGTGTAACGGCAGTGTAATAATATCACGCGGTTGGATTGATTCTTCGTGAAGCTGAACTGCAGGGACAAAATCTTTCATTGCTGCACTTTCTGTATCTCCTGCCCTGAGTGGTAGCTGAAGGGAGAATATTGCACCTTGGCAAGGGTCAGGGCTCGCCGCAATTTGGTTCTAAGACCAAATGGAAATACTTGGCCATGGTATAGGTTTTAATGGTATACCCAAGTGCAAGGGAGAGCAGCGCTTATTAGCCTGCTGCATCAGGGTGGCTATACCGATCATACAATCTCTTTTTGATAGTCAGCTTTAGCTCATTGGCATTCATTAAAACCAATGCATCCATGATAGACTCCATTTCATTTACTACCTAGTAGTAAATTCAGCATTTCAGGGAGAAACTCTGTTTAACGCGACTAAAAATGAAGACATTGTTTTAAAATGTTATCTTGTGTACAAATCTTCAGCCTGCAGTTAGACAGTGATAGTTTTCAATCAGCTGGTCTTCCTTTTTGATTAAATAGTTATTTAGTGGTTTTTTGCCTTTCCTCTTTAATGGCCTAAAATCACTATATACCGGGCACTGTGGAGCATTAGATAATAAGCTGTTGAACTGTTGTATATGGAATAGCAGCCAACAAGTAAGTAACCTAAGACCCCTTTGTGCTGCCAGAGCAACTTGCACAGCCAATCAGAAGCCCTGCTGTGCTTCACAGCCAATCAGAAGCCCTGCTAGGTCACAGCCCCACCTAGCCCTGCCCACTTTCTCAAAACCCTGGCAGAGCACCAGGTTCACAGGTTAATGGCACTCAAGAGCATCATGTGGGGGAATCGGGATGTATGTGGTTGATCGTTGTGGCAGTTCTGTTTGATTCTTTTGCTGAGGAGCTTGGAATTGTACAGTGTTTTATACAGCAATAAAGCCCACCATGCAAAAAAAGAATACAGCGGGGCGCTTAGAAACCGTGAGTTGGGTCCGCTACAATGATGATGATAGAGATGATGAAGGAGGAGGAGGAGGAGGAGAGGGGAAGGGAGGAGGAGGAGGAGGGAGGAGGAGGAGTTTGATTTATATCCCCCCTCTCCCGTAGGGAGACCTCGTGCTGGGCTGACAATCTCCTTGCCCCTTCCCTACAACAAACACCCTGTGAGGTAGGTGGGCCGAGAGAGCCCTCGAAGCTGTGACTAGCCCAAGGTCACCCAGCTGGCGCAGGTGGGAGGTACAGGCTAATCTGAATTCCCCCCCAGAGAAGCCTCCACAGCTCAGGCGGCAGAGCTGGGAATCAAACCGTTCCTCCAGATTAGATACACGAAGCTCTTAACCCCCACGCCCACTGCTGCTCTTGCACTGATTTATACGCCACTGCGCCTACCCCTTCTGCTTCATGCGTCTGCACATCTCTTTAAAAAAAGTCATCGCCAATATGCTCTTTGCCTTTATATATGTAGAAGATAATACCATCATCATTCGCAGTAAAGGTTTTACTGAGGCAGGGGAATTCCGAGATAATGGTGGTCGCACGCTGAGGCTTGCTTTGGATAAAACCGTGCCTCTTACTTAGATGCGCCTGAAAAGCATCGCTGGTATAAGAAAATACTGAAGACTCGTGATCCTTGATTCTCTCTTTGGGCTGGAGGAGGTTTCAAAACGCCATCCCCATATATTACATAGAGGACCACAACAGTCGCCACAGGTTGCTCAAGTATACACCGCAGCATATGCATTGTGGAGCATCGTTTTGGGGTAAGGAAAAATCTGCATCATTTTGGGGCAAGGAAAAATCTTCAGCCTGAGGCGAAGGGCAAAAAACCTCTGGGGGAAAACCTGACTTCTTAAACCAAATACTGAGAAATGGCTGGTGTGTAAAATGCAGAGAGGTCTCTTTAGGAGGCTGGAAGGGCCTGGGAAATTACTGCCCCTCAGGCCAGAGGTGTCCATGCCTAAACCTTGATTGGTGACAAATGTATTGTCGGCTGGGCTTTCAATGGTATCGAATGCAGTGTTAGCTCGGTTAGCGGTTAGTCTTAGCAGCATTTTCTTCTGACGTTGCTTGCATCTGCCGGCATCAGATCCTCTGGAAGATGCCAGCCACAGATGCAGGCTAAACGCCGGAGAGAATGTTGCTAGAACACGCTATACAGCCCGAAACCACACAGCACCCTCGGGTGACAAAATGAGTTTGTGTGGACTTGTTTCTAGATCATATTGTGTTGTGTCCCTGGATTGTGTCAGGTCCCTAGATATGTAATAGCAGCCAAAAGACAAGTCTCAAGGAGCAGCCATGGGCGTAGGAGGTTAAGAGCTCGTGATATCTAATCTGGAGGAACCGGTTTGATTCCCAGCTCTGCCGCCTGAACTGTGGAAGCTTATCTGGGAATTCAGATTAGCCTGTACACTCCCACACACGCCACAGCTGGGTGACCTTGGGCTAGTCACAGCTCTTGGAGCCTCTCTCAGCCCCCCCACCCACTTCACAGGGTGTTTGTTGTGAGGGGGAAGGGCAGAGATTGTCAGCCCTTTGAGTCTCCTGCAGGAGAGAAAGGGGGGATATAAATCCAAACTCCTCCTCCTCCTCTTCGTCGCTTCTTCTTCGCTCTCGCCTTCTCTTCGTCTTCGCCTTCTTCTTCTTCTTCTTCTTCTTCTTCTTCTTCTTCTTCTTCTTCTTCTTCTTCTTCTTCTTCTTCTTCAATCATGAGACCCTGTGTTCAGATGGTTTCTTTATTATGAAACAGCATCAGGAATAAGCATTTAGGACTTGTGCCGCCAGAGCTGTTGCAGAAGCAGCAAGTGCCTCCATTATACCTCCATAAGCAACAGTGCTCCTCCAAGTATGCTTCACAAGATGTAAGGGATATATGAAGGAACACTGAATCGAGCCATTTGTTCATCACAGTCAGTCTTGTTTATAAGACTGGTACGCCTCTGAGGTCTCCAGGTGAGGTCTGTCTGCCACTTATTGCCTGGTCCTTTTGAGCTGGCGATGCCAGGAACAGAACCTTGGGACTCTCTGCCTGCCAAAGATGCTCTGTTGTTCCATTTATTCATTTATGTGGTCCAAGACCAGGGAATAAAAGCACCATTGTGCATACTACAGATGTAATAATAAAAATAATGCTAAAAAATAATACAAAACCTTCCAGTAGCATTTGTATTCTTAAAGTATAAATATCCCTGATGAAATTATAAACGACTAGCCTCCAAATTTTTCAATTTTACTCACAAATTTGCTACAATAGGATTTGTAACTCGCGTTTCCTCCAGATGCTCATGAACTGATCAGCCCCTGCCACCACAGCCAATTTGCCATGCTGTCAGGTTCTGATGGGAATTGTAGCCCATGAACATCTGAGAGCCGCGAGGTTGCCGCAGCCATGAACAACATCTGGTTGCAGACCCCTGCTTCTTAGGCCAGTGTGCTTAACCTCCAGATAGTTAGTGGACTACAATTCCCATCAGCCCCCTGCCAGCATGGCCAATTGTAGGGAATTGATGGGAATTGTAGTCCATAATTGTAGGGAATTGGATGGGAATTGTCCATAATGGTAGTCCTGAGCCTTTGGGGAGGGCGGTATAAATAGAATGAATGAATGAATGAATGAATGAATAAATACATAAATACATAAATAAATAAATAAATAAATAACATCTGGAGGCCAAAGGTTCGGCCACCATGGCTATAAGCACTTCCTCCTTCCTATCTGTTAACATAATCATCAGGGAGACCCTATCTCTTCCTAGAAAGCAAGCAAGAAACCATAGGAGTAATGAGGCCTTCTACTTCAATTCAATTCAACCTTTAATGGTATATAATGAGGCTCTCTAATACTTATATAAATCTTACACTTGAATAAAACACTTCCATTGACTCAGTGGGATTCCTTCTCCATAATGTGCTACATTCTGCTAGAGGTATTCCTTGTATTTACCGTAGAAGATGGCAGAGGGTAAGACATTACATCTTAACGCAGTGCAAGTTCTTCTATAATCAGGGATTATCTAAGTACTTCATATAAGGCATCAGAACAGTCTTATTTAGAGTAATTTTGGATCGATAAGAAAACTCTTTAACTTTATTCCTGTCATGTTGTCTTTCCACATCCAAAAGCCCCTCTTTGTTTCACCATTCTTTGTCTGGGCATAGCCCATGGTTATGAGAGAAGGTGCAGTTGAGACCATAGGGTAATTCAGTTTTCTACTGCCTTTTGTCATGGAGAGACCTTGGAAATCCTGGTATACTCAATATCACAAACGCCATTAATTCCAATCATCATCAACCTCTTCCTCCTGGAAATACAAGTAACATTCACCAGACGACTGAAAACTTAAAAATTCTTGATGACTGCTTCTGCTAAGCCAAGCAGTGCTGTGTTGTATCTATGCCTACTTGGGCAGTTGTTTTGTTTTTTTCATCTTGCTTAATGTTTTAATAGCTTGTAGCTTTTACCTTGTATCAGCATGAATTAAAATCTTGGAATTATTTTTATTAGTTGCTATTGGGGTCCAGAAAACCAAAAACGGGTTATAATACTGAACCACTTCATGCTGGAATATTTTTGTAGACAGAAACTTGCATTCACAAAAAAATTTCAAGCTTTTGGGAGAAAACGTATTTGCCATACCTGATATTTGTTCAGCTCTTGATACAATGAAGTTATTACTACTTCATGTCAAAAATTACTCAACTAAGAGTGAGTTGTGCCAAAAAAAAAAGAGAGAGACAAATGAATTGGACTAATCTCTTGGTCAAGTAAAGTTCTGTCACCGAGCCCCAGTCCCTCTTGAGTCTGAGGCAGAAGAGCTTTGGGCAGTGCCGTTGAAGTGACCATTCCGTATTATCAGTTGCCGGGTGACCAGACTTCTATTTATCTGGCTTCATTCCGCAGTCTGTTTATTGTGTACTGGAACATGGAAAAGCTGGTAGAGTTTAGCAACCATCCAACCAAAAGCTTTTTGCTAACAGCCTGATCCCAGGTATCTCCACACTAATTTCCTCGAGTCGTCAAAACGCTTCTTGGTGACAGTGAGATTACTTATTACCCAGATGTATGGCATTTTTTAAAAAATCTACCTTGCTGAAGAAGGGAAATGCTCCATCTTTTAAGAATCATAGACCTCTTGAGATTTTGTGTCTCTCATCACTTTTAGCTGGGAGGAGACGTGCTGTCAGTTTCCCCGGCGGAAGATTTTGACCCATCTTGTCTTTCAGGTCCGATCACTCCACAAGGGACGGGATGTCTGGCCATCCAGTCGGGCCAGTGGGCCACGGTGATGCGTTTGACCACCAACCATTTCGCAGCTCAGCGAAGATAATAGTGATGGTGTCGCGAAATGCGCGATTAAACGACTGGATATTTTTAAAGGAATACTTCTTGTGGACAGCCATTCTGCAATCAACAGCAAGATTCAAGTCTGGTAATGCGAGGAGATGCGGCCTTGAAAGGGCAAAGCCCTGCGGCATTCGAAGTTACCAGGAGCAATTGCAGGCGTCTCTAGTTGAAAGACCACAAAGTATCTGACGTGGAAGGTTTCAACCCAAAACCCTGTTAAACTGCTGCGAGTCTGGGTAGACAGTAAGGTCTTTGATGAACCAGTGGTATTACTCTGTAGAAGGTATTCGGCTCTATTCTCAAGACTTGCTATCGCATCTAAGTTTCCTGAAGCTGGCGGCCGCACTTTGGTGTTCCCGCGACAACCACTGGGATCGACGGTTTTGTACCAGCTACCGCAGTAACGGGTCAAATTCCGACTCCAGTTGGGAACTACTACTTTTCAGGGAACCAGCCTAACTCAGCTCGATTCCAGTAAAGTGCGGAATCTCTGGTGCCAGGAGTCCCCCTCTATTCAGCCAATCACAGCTGAGTGTTTCGGCACAGCGCATAGCCAATAATCAAAAAACGCCACCTTCGGGCCCGCGGGTCAGAGAACAGTAGCCAATCAAACGAGCTGTGAAGAGGCACAGGATGATTCACCGAAGCTGGGATCAAGCTGGTTGCAGTGGAATAACAATGGTTTTCTCGACCTAGGTTAGTACCCTTCAGGAACTGGTTTAACCTATTTTACTCATGTGCAGAATCATTTCTTCGCTTGTTCATCAATTATGTGTAAGATTTCCAAGGTATAAGATTTTACAAAGCTGTCTCGTGAGATACAATTGGGGGCAGTGACAGTTTCCATCCTGCTGATCTCCCCCCCCCCCCCCGCATTTATTCTTTGTACCATTTGTTTCTCCTTTTCCAACTAGGGATTTATTTGGCCTTTTCTTTCTGACTGGTCTGCCTTGCTGTGTTTGAGGCTTACGAGATTTACTAATTGGGATTTTAATGTTACTGATGTTTACTGATTGGGATTTTATATTTTAATGGTTGTGAATTTTGATCGAGGCCATCCTGAACCCAGCTTGTTGGGAAAGGGCGGTAGGTAAAACCAAATAAATAAATAAACACAAACAGCCTTGTATCTGACTGAGGGAACGCGGACTGTTGAAATCTTAGATCTGGAAATCTTGTGGGTTGTGAAGGTGCTTACTGGATTCAAATCTTGCCCTTTAATGAAATATGTTGTATTTTAGTGCTGTACCATTGGTCCACTGTACATGTGCATTCTGGGAAATAATTCCCCAGCCAATGTTCTAAGCAGCACTGCCCTGTGGCCACACAAGCACCTTATTTGTACCCTCGCGCAGGTTGGTGACTGCCCAGCAGGGGAGCTCTTGCTGCTGCTCAGTTCCACGCTGCAAGTGAGCTTCCGCATAACCCATTGGTGTCAAACTCACGGCCCCTCCAGATGTTATGAACTACAGTTCCCATCATCCCCGCCGCCATCATCCCCCCCCATAACATCTGAGGGTCATGAGTTTGACACCTGTGGCATAATCCTACGGAGAGTTCTGAGTAGCAATCCGTGCCTAGATGGATTGTTTCATCAGTTTCGCCAGCATAGTTGGCCATGCTGGCAGGCTGATGGGAATTGTAGTCCACGAACATCTGGAGAGCCGCAGGTTGCAGACCCCGTCTTAGAGGGACTGTTGCTTGCCAAGTTGGTTGTCCACAAACTTAGGAGTGAATCATTAGATCCCAGACACCCCGCCTTAGGAGAATGCGAGGCTGTTAGTTTTCTAGTTTACTGCTTGGCTAGTAGTTTATGTATCACTGACACAACAAAGTCAAAACTGGGCTAGACTGGCACTTCATTGCTCTTTACTTCTGCGATGCTAATTGCCCATGTCATTGTATTCCAGCCTGAATTCGGATAGCTGCTACTGGAGTCGACTTGACTTTAGACAGGTCCGCTACAGTTGTGAAGAAGCTAAAGCTGACCGGCTTCCCGCTCAAAAAATTTACAAGAATACAGCATTTATCAAGGTAATGGGTTTAAATACCACATTTGCAGAAGCATGAGAACTATATGTTTTGCTTTTCTGAGTTCAGGTTAAATATTGGTGGTGTACCACTCTGAAAGTTGGGGTCTTCTATATCAGTGGTGGCAAACCTATGGCACGGGTGCCAGAGGTGGCACCCAGAGCCCTCTCTGTGGGCACTCGCAGAGTAACCCCCCCCTCCCACACACATCTAGGCTGGCCTGGGCCGCTGGGCTCCATTATAAGCATTAAACCTAAGACCTAGTTTTGGGGAAGCAGTGCAGGTAACCCCAAGCTTCGGTAACCCCACTAATTTTCATGCAAAGAGCTAAAGCGATCCTTTACCCGGGAGTAAGTCGTTGCTGGCCATGGGGCTTGCTTCTGAGTACACCCTCCTAGGATCAGTGATTCACCCATTCGGCATTCCATGGTTTCTTCACCAAGCTTACTTCCCCGAAAACGCCCTTGGAGCCAACCGGTTTCTAAACTAAAACCTCAGTATTCAGGTTAAATTCGCTGTTGGCACTTTTGCAAGAAATAACTGATTTTGGGTTGTAGGTTAAGCACTCGCCTCTAAAAGGTTCTCGGCCCGCCTATCACTGCCTTAGGCTACCCTGAACGGGCCAATAAACACGGGTGTAGGATGGTAAAACCACATTTGGGAAGGAACTTTGCACAGATCCCGGCCACTAACCCGAACCGTCTCTGTGTGTTATTTTCCAAACTGGGTTTTTTTTGAGAATCACACTCAATAGTGAGTCTTTTCAAAAATCCCATTGCAGCCCTCACAATCTAAAATGGTCAGGTGGGAGTCACTTTATTCGCCTCTAAGCTTTGGCTTTAGAGCCTTCAGATTTTGGCTCCACCTTCACCACCTGCCATCCAACGCCTCCCTATCCTATATTGACACTACAGACACGCGAGCATAACCCCTGGTTTTTTCTAATCGAGAGAAAGATCATTTCCATCGGCATGCCTATTGAATCACCTCTTACCTAATGTCCGGTTCAGAAGCTGCATAATAAGCCCGATCGCTTTTAGATCTAGAATTTGTAAATTTACATCTAGCAGCCAAACTTAACCTGCTCTCTAACACAACTTAATTCCATTTGAGCAGAGACGATGGCCTACCACTTCCATACTTGGTCTAACCCACGCCGCTAGCGGAGAGCCCTTACCATTGGCACATTTAACGTTATGCCCTCTGCCCATTAAAGGGTAGGTTCCCTCAATTTGTACCCGTCATGCAGTTGCAAACTTAATGTGTGGGCGGAAACCCTGACTCTCACCAACTCTTTGCACTGCACCAGATTTGATAACATCAGATCTAAATACACCTCAACTTACATTTTTTCTTCCAATCTGGGCTGCCTGATCTGACCAGGTTATCTCTATTGTTAAAACAACTCGGCCCCCTCGCTTTTGTGAAGAGGTCGCCAATTTCATTATGAAATAGTTGAGAGTTCCTCAGTAGAACGCATTTGTTGTGCTCCCTGCAAATTCTTATTTATTATTATTATTATTACATATTATTATTATTATTACATATATTATTATTATTATTAGATGAGTAAACCGCCCATAAAATTCTAAGGGCTCTACGGGACACGTCATATTACAAAACACATCGCAAGAACAATAAACATTTTAAAATCATTAACATCATACAAAATATAAAATTACAGCTGCTCTGTATGAACCATATGGCGCCCAGCATTAAAACTATTAGTAAAAAAACCCTCCGAGAGGGGACGGTATATGTCACAGACCCCAGAATGATAAAGGGAGGGACAGGGGCGACACATCACGCCGCCTCCCCCAGCCCGTGGAATAACAACTTGGTCTTACATCTTCATGCATTTGCTCCTGATTTATATTTCTTTTCTTCGTCTATGCCAATAAAGGCTTATGTATAAGTATATATGTATGCCTCTGTTTCCTTTTTTTTAAAATGTTGCGCTTACATCTACTGGAAGCTACGCAGGGTGCAGATGGTCGCATTGTGAGACATCAGCATGGATGGGGGTTCATTTGTGCAGACTGCGTGAAGCTATGCACGGTGGAAGTAAATTAAAAAGAGACGCCTCTGCGCGAAAAGCACAACAGCAGCCCTCGTGACTGTTTCTGTGGCTCCTCATCGCTGCCTGCACGGATCCATGTGACTGTGAAAACAGGAAAACAGGTTACTTTATACCAACTGCAACCCACTATATCAGTGATGACGAACTTTTTTTGAGACCGAAAGTGCTCAAACTGCAACGCGAAAACCCACTTATTTATCGCAGCGCCAACACGCAATTTAACCTGGAATACTGAGGTTTTCGCTAGAAAACGGGCCCAGGCGGTGTTACCTCAGAAGTAGGCTTCTGGTGGTAACGGTGGTTTTGCTTTGAAGCAACTGTGCAACTCTTCCAATGGGTGTATCAATGATGCTAGGAGGGTTTTGCCAAATCGCTTACTCCCCAGGTAAAGGGATCACGCCTTTAGTTCTTTCTCGCGATGAAAATCAGTGGGTTTAACAGTGCTTAACAAAACTGGGCCTCCCAAACCGGGTCTTAGGTTTAATGCTGATAATCGAGCCCAGCAGCCCCTGCCAGCTCTAGATGTGTAGCACTGGGCGCTGCCCACAGAGAGGGTTTCCTGAGTGCCACCTCTGGCACCCGTGCCATAGGTTCACCACCACTGCACTATATATTTGCTGTGCGGAAAGAGCCTCAGCACTGTGTATCAATTTGGCGATTGTATTTTTATGACATTAGGGGGAAAGACAGTGTCTAGAAAGTAGAGAAGGTGCCACATGACAAATGGACAGCCTTTTCACAAGCAGCTTCATTATTCTTTCGTGGCCTACAGGGCATGTTCAACTCTGTCCTGGAGGTGGCCAAGTTCGAAGCGCAGCTGTCCGACTGTGAGTGGAACTGCGGGATAGATCACAGTCCCGCGGGCACCTCGGGGCTTAGCCACTTTAAAGACAAGCTGCTCATGAGCGTAAGTGGAGACTTGCCGCTCCCTGCCTCAATCTTGTATGGTAGAGGATTGTTTCAGGGGACTCTCCTGGCATCACTGCAAGTCAGATTTGAATTCCCAAAGTCCTCTCAGTGGGACTTGTTCACAGTTATTTCCATGAATTGTTGAAGCAGTAATTCAGTTTGTCCTGGCGCTTCGGGTGGGTCCCCGCTAGCCCCAGTTGCCAACCCACCTTCCCCTGCCTAGATGCTGGAATTCCTGCCTCAGCCCCTCGCTTCTCCGGGAGTGGACTAAGTGGGACAGCTTCGCCAGCTGGCCAGGTTGCTGCCCACAGCTGACCCAAGGTCCGCGAGAAAGCTAGGGGAGAGAGAGTAGGGCAGCCCCCTGTCAGCCTCTGGACTGCTGACTTCTCCTTCCCTCTCAGTTCCTGCCAACTCTGACTGTCCGTCACTTCCCCTTCTTCTCCCAGACCTTCACCCCGTCCCTCCTTTCTCCACTTGGTCTCCCACACTGTCGCTCTCCTTTTCCCCTCTACTTCCTTCTCTCTTCTCCCTGCCAATGCCATCGCTATCACACTCCCTCCTCCTTCCCCTCCCCTTTCTCGCTCTTTCTCCCCTCGTCCTTTGTGCTTCTCCCTTTATCTTAATTGCACGCTGGTTGGAAAACTCCTCAGCCTCCCCTCAAGGCTTTCTCCTACCTCCGTCTTGGCCTAACAGGCCCAGCTGTCGCTGCCTGGGCTCTGGCCCCTTCGGGCGCCAGCCTCTCCCCACCGCCGCCTCCGCCTCGGAGAGCAGCATGCCGCCTGCTCCCCGCCATCCTGTTGACGGGCTCGGAGCCGCTCCTCGGCCCTTGGCGCGGCTACCGGGTCCCCTCCCACGCTGCAGCTCCTCAGCGTTTGGGATGCGCCCGCCGGGCCACGGGCGAACCGGGAGGGGTGGGGCTACCCCTGCTCCCGGACACCGTTGATTCATCTGTCGGTCTGACCAGGCTCCTCATTTTTGGGACGGCCTGTCCCGAGAGGTGGACCTGACCCCCACACTGTCAATCTTTATGAGGCAATTGAGGACAGTTTTAATCAAGACTGTGCATTTTACTAATGTAGTTTTATTTATTAGCAGTCCAATTAAGATTTTTAAATTGTGGTCTTTGTGGGGTTTTAAATTATTGCTCCTTCTGTTTACATTGTAAGCTGCCTTTAAGTGCCACAAGATAGGACAGCGGATAATATTTTAATAAATAAAAGTATTTCTCCCATATTTCTGGTAGAAGACGCTTTCTATCACTTTTTCTAATCATGCTGTTAATTCTCTCTTGCCTAGTTTCATTTTTCCCAAACAGCCTCCTTATGTGGTGCATGGAAGGCTGAGGGAAAATGGCTGGTGTTTGAAGCCTGATGGCTGAGAGAGACTTAACTCGTTCTTGTTGCTGACCCTGGTCTCCTTCGTGACTTGAGCTGTTACTCCCCACTAACTTTTGGTCCCCACATGCTGCATTTGTCTCTAGCAACAAAACGTCGTAATTATGCAACTTTGCTTTTAAAGCCTGATTCAGAGACGGTATGTCGGATTCCGCACGGACCAAAAACAGCTGTGTGAAAACAGTGTGAAAATGGTGTAAACCCTTTGCTGATTTTATCACCGGCTTTCACACCACTTTTTTTGTCCCGTGTGGAATCTGCCTATGTTTCTGTCTACTGAAGGAAATTATGAGGGTGTCTCGCATCTTCCTGTGTTGACTGTTGAGGAGGAGGAGGAAGAGGAGGAGGAGGAGGAGGAGGAGTTTGGATTTCTAGATCCCCTTTCTCCTGCAGGAGACTCAAAGGCTTACAATCTCCTTGCCCTTCCCCGCAAATGCTCGGCCCTGTGAGGTGGTGGGCTGAGAGAGCTCCGGAGAAGCTGTGACTAGCCTGGGTCACCCAGCTGGCGGGTGGGAGTGCACAGGCTAATCTGAATTCCCAGAGAAGCCTCCATTAAAGCTCAGGCGGCAGAGCTGGGAATCAAACCCGGTTCCTCCAGATTAGATACACGGCTCTTTAACCTCCTACGCCACTGCTGCTCCTTGAAAGTATTCGTGTAGGAAAAGAACAGTTGGTTTACAATTAATAGCAGGGGCAGAGGTAGACATGGCGGCAGAATGACATGGTAGAAAAGAACGACACCATTCAGGTTGTATGGGGTGGGTATATGGGGCATTACATTTTAATGTTCCTGTACTCTGAATACTTCACCTTTGGATGGTCCAGGTTCGCCTGATCCCATTAGATCCCCAAAACCAAGCACAGTGACCCAGGTTTGTATTTTGTATGGGAGACCACCAAGAAAGGCCAGAATTTCTATGCAAGAACAGGCAGGAAAGCTCTGTTCTTCTGCCCTGACCTGGCTTTGCCGGGACAGCCCTCATCTCACCTCAGATCTTGAAGCTAAGCTGAGTCAGCCCTGATTTGTGCTCAGATGGGTATCATCAAGAAAGGCCAGGGAATGGCAAACCACCCTTGAATGTCTTCTTACCCTGACAACCTCAAGGGGTCACCATAAGTTTGCTATGACTTGATGGCAGTTTACAATTATACAATTACTAAGGGGTCTCGCCTACGCTATTGCTGTGCAATTCGTCCTTTCATCACAGTCCGCTAACCACAGATGTCCATGCAGGTCCAATGTTCCCCTAGCATAGTTCCTTTGGGTGGTCAAATGGAATCCCTCTTTCCTTCACTCCGCCATTGTTATATGGTGCTGTCTTGTTTTTAGTATAAGGTAACCCCTTCCCATTCCACAAATGGAACTGCCCAGCAGGCGCTAATCCCCGGCTGTCCATGAGGCTGGCTGACACGCGACAGTCCTGGCTTGGGTAAGGCAGAACTGGGGCAAGGAGGCTATCCCCAGCTCAGGCAGCAGAGGCAGGGTGGTGAGGCACCAGATCGGCGGCCAGCCCCCGGGTTCTTAAAGGGCCACGCAAAAGAAGCCGGGAGTCGCAGTAGTTGGTTCGCCTGAATTTCCACAGATTTTCTTAGAAGAAAAGGCAAACTCCAGCCCGCTTTTAGTAAAAGAGAGCCGTAGCGAATAGGCGGGTGAGGAAGCCGGGTAAGTGTTGGTCGGATGTAGGTGTGTGGAGGATGAGCTGGATGTGTTGTGTGGTAGCAGTGGGTGAGGCACAGAGAAAGTTGTGCTGGCCTGCAGGTGTGTGGGGAACCCCACCTGATGTCTCACACGGCAAAGTGTGTATGTGTTTCACTTCCACTGGTATTACTCACCAGTATTACCTATTTACTGTTTTCACTGCATTCCCTGCCCATCTGCACTAATGATCCTAAGCCCCTCAGGCCACAGACAGACAGGCTGCACCTAACATTCTGAGGGGGTGACAGTTAAACAGAGCCAGCTTCATGGCCTGGAGCCAGGGAAAGACGTGCTTTACCTGGCTCAGGTATGACTTTCACATTTGAAGGTCCTATTACCAGCCTGCAAATAGGGAGGAACGGGCCATGTGAAAGTTTGGGCGATCCGGCCCAGCTGCTTCGGCAAGTAGGGGAGTGACTAACAAAGTCACTGTTTGTTTTTTTATATATATAGATTTACAATTGCACACGGACATAGGGGAAAACCTCAAAAACTGAAAGGGCTGCCCTAGAACCTGTTCGTATTTTTAAAAAGAGCGTTCCCCATCTTTACCTTGAGAGGTCCCAACCTCTGCTCTTGAAGATTCAACTTGTTCAGCTGTGCCTTTAGATGATGACGAAGAGGAGAGTCTTTGAGGCCCGACATATCCATCCTCCTAAGCAACATGGAATTGGGATTTTTTTTTCCCTCTGTGAGCAACCTTTAAAGTTCATCCGCTGGAGAGTTGTTGTCTTCAGAGCTTAACCCTAATTCTTCCCTATCTCTAGATATCGTCTTCGTGCGGACTTGGTACCCTGTATCCCTCCCAGCCTTCTACAATCCAGTTACTTCCTTGCTGAAGCCTTTGGGTGAAAAAGATTCGTGGACTGGAATGAAGACGACTGGTCAGTTACGGCATGAGAAGGGCATCAGGCTAAAACAAAACAAGGATTCCCTCTATAAGGTATGTCCTTGTTGTCAGGATCTCGAAGAAGAGTTGGATTTATATCCCCCCTTTTTCTCCTGTAAGGACACTGAAAGAGGCTGACAATCTCCTTTCCCCCCCCCCCCCCCCACAAACACCCTGTGAGGTAGGTGGGACTGAGAGCTCCGAAGAACTGTGACTAGCCCAAGGTCACCCAGCTGGCATGTATTGGAGTGCACAAGCTAATCTGGTTCACCAGATAAGCCTCCACAGCTCAAGTGGCAGAGCAGGGACTCAAACCCAGTTCTCCAGATAATAATAATAAGCCTTTATTTGGCATAACAATAATCATAACACAATAAAACCTGAGATAAAGGTACACAAATACAAAGGTTTCAAGATAGAATATGTAAAATTATTGATTGTGCATCACCTCCAGTAAAAAAATCGTACAACAATTCACAGGTTTTATTGTCAGAATTTTCGCTCCAGGAGGAAAGGAGTTCACCTGATTCTCCCATTTCACCAGGTATCCTGTTAGAATATTGGGAATATTTTGACCCGATATTAGCAAATTTAGGGCAGCAAAGCAGTTGATGCCAATAATTAATTTGTTGTTCACCACAAGAGCATACCCTTTCTCACATTTCCAAGTTGTTAAATCTACCAATTTAATAAAGCCGAGGGGGAAACATTGAAGCGAAGCAAGTGTGAGGGCCTCTCTGCATTGATTAGTCAAAAATACAAATAGGAGCCATCCTGTTTTGGATATAGTATTGAAAGATGTAAGGGTGAACAAGTTTTCATAGCAGCCCTAAATAAATTAATCCATTCGGCTTCCAACAATTTTTTGCTTTGTCGCCGTAGATTCTAACCAGATAGCTGGAAAAAGCTTAGCCCAGAGATATACCAAGTGATTCAATCTTTCTTCGATCAGAGAGAACTAAGGGATTAGCCCTGAGTATCAGACAAAAAAGTAGGTGAATCAGCTTAGTGCTCATCATATGAAATGCAGGCGAAGCCAAAATTTAAAGGCTCTCAACCAAGCCCTATAAACTAATGAATTTTGGCCCAGTTCTAAACAGAGGGTACGGTACACAATTTGGCAGGCCCATAATTTTACGGAAAAATTTGGATTGGACAGTATTCAAGGAGTCGTCAACTGCTTGGAGCCAGATAGGTAATCCATAAAGGAACTGTGCTTCTATCTTAGAGTAGTTCTCCAGATTAGAGTGCATCTTAACCACTACACCATGCTGTGATACCAATGGAACAGGGGAGCTGTGAGACCACAATTCAAATCCCTACTGTGCCATGAAGTGGTCTCTGGTGCTGGTGCTTATTCTCTTCCCGCTTTTCCTCCCACCTCCAGTCTATATTTGTGTTCAAAAGGTCTTGCCCTCCCTGTGGTGCTGGGGTAACTAGAGATGCCCTCCATGGTCTTGGCTCCAGACTCCTCACCTTCTGAGAAGTAATGATGTCAACCCCAGAATTGTCCAGTAAACAAATTGGTGCTTCAAGAGTAGAATTTTGATTCTTGATTATGCGAAAGTTGTTGACTTCTATTGTCCTGTAACTCTGAAAATATTAAAGCAGGCAAGCTGCTATATCCCCCCCCCACCACAGAGCAACATTCCCATGCCCCCCTCCTCCTGCATCTTTGGGCGGGAGGGCACACTCACACACATTCCTCAGACAGTGAGAATCTGGAAGAAACAGGCATCCAAAACCTCCCCCCATTTCCAGCTGCAAAACCATTACAAAGCAAGATAAGGCTGAATTATTCACGTAAACAATTCTCAACGCGTTCTGTAGAATTGACCCTGAATGAAATATGGCAGGACCCTGGCTAAGAGAGTAGAGGGCCATGACACAAGAGCCGTGCTAGCATGGAAGAAGTTATAGCATGGCCTCCTGCTGCATGGCCCCTGGACTTTTTTCGCGAACCCTTCAATTCCGGAAGGAGATTCGAAGATGTTTTTGAGGCGGGAAGCCCTCCATGAAGAGATTTCCGTTCCATAACCTTTCAGATATTTTATGAAATGTAACGGGGGGAAAAGAGAATATTTAAAGCAGCTTAAAGGGGTGTTGTTATTTAATCTGCCTGTTGCTGTTTCTAGGAAATCGTGCGACAGAAGAAGCATTTCAACAAGCTGCATCTCCCCAAAGCTCTTCAAAAGGCCCTGCCGTTCAAGAACAAACCCAAGAATCAGGAGAAAGAGCCATATTAATGGCGACCAGTGGAGACCGCTTGTTATCAGGGAGCCTCACGAAAAGAAGGTGAGCGCTTTTCTTTTCCCCCGTGTTTTGCCTTTCTTGAGCCCCCCCCAACCTTTCTAAATCTCATTCATTCATTCATTCATTCATTCATTCATTCATTCATTCATTCATTCATTCATTCATTCATTCATTCATTCATTCATTCATTTATTATTAGTTTTATATACCGCATGCTGGCAGGGGATGATGGGAACTGTAGTCCATAACATCTGGAGGGCCGCGAGTTTTACACCTATGAGCGAGTGGAAACCTGGGAAAGGGATACTTGCTTTGGCTGCAATTTCCCAGTTCTAAAACTCCCTCTCTAAGGAGTTGAAAATGGCTAGTTCCCAAAAGGCCTTCAGGGTGCATCTAAAGACTGGTCTTTTTCCAAAGGACCTTTGGCATAAAAGACTGGGATTTTTCATGCATTCGTGTGTTTTCAACCCTCTGCAGAAATAATCACTTGCGGCTCGCCATTTTGCAACACTTAAAAGATCTGCGTAAACAATTAACAGTAACGATCCTTCCTCCTGCCGAACGGGATGACTCTTTTTAATTTCTCTGCCGGAAAGTGTTATCTGAATAATTGGCACCGAGGGATTCCTGGACTACGTTGTTGTCGGAAAAAAACCCGTCTCAAAAGAACAAGAGTCACGATTTGTACCCCGCCGCTTGCGTTCCTGTTGCATGGTCCTTATTTTGACCTTGGACTTGGCTTACTATACCCTTCTGGAATCCTGCTCTGTGATCTTAAGTGTGCATTAGACAGCTTCATCTGCTTGAACGTCCTCCGACCTCGATCGGTGAGTGCCAGTCAAGGACACCCAAGTATACACCAGCAATGTACTCCGATGTGATACCGAACAGAGGGTTGTCGAGTATCCTCTTTTCACTTTTCCTAGTCAGCCTTTAAATTTTAGAAATTATAGAAGAAGAAGAAGAAGAAGAAGAAGGAGGAGGAGGAGGAGGAGGAGGAGGAGGAGGAGGAGGAGGAGTTTGGATTTATATCCCCCCTTTCTCTCCTGCAGGAGACTCAAAGGGGCTGACAATCTCCTTGCTCTTCCCCCCTCCACAACAAACACCCTGTGAGGTGGGTGGGGCTGAGAGAGCTCAGAAGAGCTGTGACTAGCCCAAGGTCACCCAGCTGGCGTGTGTGGGAGCGTACAGGCTAATCTGAATCCCCCAGATAAGCCTCCACAGCTCAGGCGGCAGAGCTGGGAATCAACCCCGGTTCCTCCAGATTAGATACATGAGCTCTTAATCTCCTACGCCACTGCTGCTCCTATAGAGATGAAATTATAAACACGCCCCCCAAGACACCACTGGGAAGGAAATAAACCAGCTTCCTGCCTCCAGTGACTCCTGCCACTATGACTCTAACCAGCCTGGCGTAGTGGTTAAGAGCAGGTGCACTCTAATCTGGGGAACCGGGTTTGATTCCCCGCTCTGCCGCTTGAGCTGTGGAGGCTTATCTGGTGAATTAGAGTAGCTTGTGCACTTCAATACATGCCAAGTTGGGTTAGTCATAGTTCTTGGGCTAGTCATAGTTCTTCGGAGCTCTCTCAGCCCCACCTACCTCACAGGGTGTTTGTTGTGAGGGGGGAAGGGCAAGGAGATTATAAGCCCCTTTGAGTCTCCTTACAGGAGAGACAGGGGGGATAGAAATCCAAACTCTTCTTCTTCTCTCTTTCTCCGTCCCATTCCTAAATCAGACGAGGTGCTGCAAAATCCACAAGCAGATCGCCAGCGCATGGTTCCTTGGCAAAAATTATTTATTTTTTCTTCAATTTCTATGCCGCCTAATCCCTGAAGGGCTCCGGGCGGTGAACAACACAATTCGAATAACATGAAGCAGGAGCAAATCATACACAATACACAAACACATAAGCTCTACCCCATTAATAATCAATAAAACATCCTCAAAACTCATATAAAACAGCGGATAATAATAAATAAATAAACAAGCAAGAGGCGTCCAGCAAACCCCAATTCAAACCTACCCCAAGAAGGGGGACAGCGGGCCCCTCAATATGAGGGGACCCTGATGTAACAGCGCTGGTGGGAGGAATTAACTGGTGGGAGGAAAACGGCACAGCGGAGAACATGCAAAACCCGTCGCGGCATTTGCTGGATTCAGAATAGATCCAGAAGCTATTTCTTCTGAAGGACAACCACCACGGAGAGCGGGCTTCATCCGGTTTGACCCACGTTGACATTTAAGCACAACGGAGTGTTCACAACTGCCTTTAATAGATATTGATCTCAAACGACCTTCGCGTCCCCAACCCAGCAGACAGCGAAGAGCTCTATCAAGATCTCTTCTGAATAGAGTGGGTATCAAGATGGCAAATAAATGCAACGCTGAGTTCTTTGGAAGGAGAGAGAGATAAAAAATCTGATAGCTAGGGTGAGGCAGGACGGGGTGGAAGGGGGGGAAGGGACGCTGTTTCGAACAACAAATCCTGGTTTCCCGTGCAAATCAACGGGGTTCAAAGAAAGGCATTATGGGATGGTGATGAAGGCCTTACTATCTACAACTCAGTGAGTATCAACTGCAAAAAACGAAAATTTCCATGCGTGGTACTACAAGACTTTAGCATCAAGTGCTGGTTTAGTTCAGAGAGGTTCAAATATGGATCGGCTACCCCATCAGCCCCTGATGGGAATTGTAGCCCACGAACATCTGAAGCGCCAGAGTTGGACACCCCCGCTCTAAACCAATTTTATCCATCATATTTTTGTCCAACACCTTCCCCAAAGGGCAATCCAAAGTTCTCCCTTCCATTACGTTATTCTCACGACAACCTTGCCAGGTAGGTTAGGCTGAGAGAGTGACCAGCCCAGGGCCGCCCAGGGAGTTTGTGTGCTGAATGCGGATTTGAGCTTGCTGGACCTGAATCGACTCCTCCTCTAACGCAAAGCTGGAGGCAGGAAGAACTTGCCAATCCCTCTCCCACATTCAAATCAGTTCCACCTAAGAACATTGGGAGCTTCTTGGTCACAGCCACTAACTGTGGCTCAAAGTCAGCAGTGTTGGTGGGGGAGGGTAACACTGATCCACTTGTCGCCCTTCTAAGGGCCTGTGGATAACCACTGTGGGAGGATGTCGCATTAGATAGACCACCAGTCTGATCCAGCAGAGCTCTTCTGACGTTCTAATGAAGGTCTTTGGCTCTATGCTCTGTTGTGGGACCTCCAGAAGAACCACTTGGCCACTGTGTGAGATGGAATGCTGGATTAGATGGACCACCAGTCTGATCCAGCACAGCTTTTCTGATGTTCTTATGAAGACCTCGGCCTCTTCGCCCTGTTGGACCTCCAGAGGAACTCATTGGCCACGGTGTGAGATGGAATGCTGGATTAGATGGACCGCCAGTTGGACCTCCAGAGGAACTCATTGGCCACGGTGTGAGATGGAATGCTGGATCAGATGGACCGCCAGTCTGATCCAGCACGGCTCTTCTGATGTTCTAATGAAAATCTTTGGCTCTGAATCTATGCTCTTTTGTGGGACCTCCAGAAGAACCGCTTGGCCACTGTGTGAGATGGAATTCAGAACCAGATGGACCTGCACGGGTCTGATCCATCAGGGCTCTTCTGATGTTCTTATGAAGACCTCGGCCTCTTCACCCTGTTGGACCTCCGGAGGAACTAATTGACCGTGGTGTGAGGCAGGATGCTAGACAAGATGGACCCTCACGGGTCTGATCCGTCAGGGCTCTTCTGATGTTCTTCTGCGGACCACAACGTAGAAGGGAGGGGGAAGTGGAGAATGGCTCATCCACTACCACCTATATGACCCCTCCCAAGTGACAATCCCAGAAGGCCTCTTTGTAACCAGGTGTGACCAACTTCCTGCCTCCAGTGACTCCTGCCACTATGAACCGAACCAGCGTGGTGTAGTGGTTAAGAGCAGGGGCACTCTAATCTGGAGAACCAGGTTTGATTCCCTGCTCTTCCACTTGAGCTGTGGAGGCTTATCTGGGAAACCAGATTAGCTTGTGCACTCCAACACACACCAGCTGGGTGACCTTAGGCTAGTCACAGCTTTTCAGAGCTCTCTCAGCCCCACCCATCTCACAGGGTGTTTGTTGTGAGTGGGGAAGGGAAAGGAGATTGCAAGCCCCTTTGAGTCTCCTTATAGGAGAGAAAAGGGGGAGATAAATCCAAACTCTTCTTCTGCTTCTTCTACATCAGGGGTCTGCAACCTGCGGCTCTCCAGGTGTTCATGGACTACAAGTCCCATCAGCCCCTGCCAGTATGGTCAATTGGCCACGCTGGCAGGGGCTGATGGGAATTGTAGTCCATGAACATCTCTGGAGAGCCGCAGGTTGCAGACCCCTGTTCTACATGTTCCTACACAGCCAGAACACGAGCTGTAATTTGTGCCGTAATGAGGATCGATGATTCCCCAGTGCTCCAAGGTCCCACAGCTTTCAGCGGAAACTCTTACCCCACCCTCGGGGCAAATCATTTGTGAAGTGGGTCTGAACAGCCTTAAGTGCTAACTTCGTAATCTGTTTCTCCCCCACTCTCAAAGTAACCGTTCTAGGGCTTCAGAGCATGAAATAAAGAAGCTCCGTGGAGAATGATATTTTTAGTTCCTCAGGCCACATGACCGACTGTGAGGATCATCAGTATCCCAAATTTAACACTGATTGAAGCAATAAAGATGCTTGGCGAAAGAAAACAACCCCCCCCCCCCCAAAAAAAACCCAGGCAAGACTGTAATGAATAAAAAACCTCCCAGACTTTTAATCACATTGCAGCTAGAGAAGGTGCAGATGTAGTTATAGTATTTCTATCCAATTCGTACTGCTGCCAAAAGAAGAAGAAGAAGAAGTAGAAGAGGAAGTGGAAGTGGAAGAGGAAGAGGAAGAAGAAGAAGAGGAAGAAGAAGAAGAAGAAGAAGAAGAAGAAGAAGAAGAAGTAGAAGAAGAAGAAGAAGAAGTAGAAGAAGAAGTAGAAGAGGAAGAAGTAGAAGTAGTAGAAGAGGAAGAAGAAGAGAAGGAGGAGGAGGAGGAGGAGTTTGGATTTATATCCCCCTTTCTCTCCTGCAGGAGACTCAAAGGGGCTTACAATCTCCTTGCCCTTCCCCCCTCACAACAAACACCCTGTGAGGTAGGTGGGGCTGAGAGAGCTCCGTAGAGCTGTGACTAGCCCAAGGTCACCCAGCTGGCGTGTGTGGGAGTGTACAGGCTAATCTGAATTCCCCAGATAAGCCTCCACAGCTCAGGCGGCAGAGCTGGGAATCAAACCCGGTTCCTCCAGATTAGATACACGAGCTCTTAACCTCCTACGCCAGCTCGGGGGCTCAGGGAAGGCAAAGACCTCAGCGGGGTATAATACCATATGGTCATAGAAACACAGAAAAATTAAGTTCGGAGGTGTCCCCAGGTTCATCTAGACTGACCCCCTGCCATGACGCAGGAAATTCACAACTGCCCCCCTACTCCCCCAGTGGCCCCCTGCTCTATGCCCAGAGGAAGGCCAAGCATCTTCAGAATCCTTGGCCAGTCTAACCTAGGGAGAAATTCCTTCCTGACCCCAAAGTGGGCAAGGAGGGCAACAAAAATGGTAAAAGGTCTGGAATCCGTGCCCGCCTACAAAGAGAGGCTTGAAGAGGGATTTTTAGTTTGGAGAAGCAAAGGTTCTGATGTTCTTATGAAGACCTCAGCCTCTTCGCCCTGTTGGACCTCCAGAGGAACTCATTGGCCACGGTGTGAGACGGAATGCTGGATTAGATGGACCGCCAGTTGGACCTCCAGAGGAACTCGGGCTACGCAAGGGAGGACGGACGTTGGATTAGATGGGACTGGCCAGTTGGACCTCCAGAGGAACTCATTGGCCACAGTGTGAGATGGAATGCTGGATTATATGGGATGCCAGTTGGACCTCCAGAGGAACTCATTGGCCACGGTGTGAGACGGAATGCTGGATTAGATGGACCGCCAGTTGGACCTCCAGAGGAACTCATTGGCCACGGTGTGAGACGGAATGCTGGATTAGATGGACCGCCAGTTGGACCTCCAGAGGAACTCATTGGCCACGGTGTGAGACGGAATGCTGGATTAGATGGACCGCCAGTTGGACCTCCAGAGGAACTCATTGGCCACGGTGTGAGACGGAATGCTGGATTAGATGGACCGCCAGTTGGACCTCCAGAGGAACTCATTGGCCACGGTGTGAGACGGAATGCTGGATTAGATGGACCGCCAGTTGGGACTCTCCAGAGGAACTCATTGGCCACGGTGTGAGACGGAATGCTGGATTAGATGGACCGCCAGTTGGACCTCCAGAGGAACTCATTGGCCACGGTGTGAGACGGAATGCTGGATTAGATGGACCGCCAGTTGGACCTCCAGAGGAACTCATTGGCCACGGTGTGAGACGGAATGCTGGATTAGATGGACCGCCAGTCTGATCCAGCAGGGCTCTTCTGATGTTCTAATGAAAATCTTTGGCTCTAAATCTATGCTCTTTTGTGGGATGTTTAGTCTGGAGAAGCAAAGGTTAAGGGTGGACATGATAGCTATGTTTAAATATCTGAAGCGATGTCATGTTGGTGAGGGAGCAAGCTTGTTTTCTGCTGCTCCAGAGACTAGGACCAGGAGTCATGGGTTCAAGGTTCAGGAAAAGAGATTCCACCTAAACATCAGGAAGAACTTCCTGACAGCAAAGGCTGTTCAACAGTGGGATGCACGACCTCGGAGCGTGGTGGCGTCTCCTTCTGTGGAGGTTTATAAACAGAGGCCGGATGGCCATCTGTCAGGAGTGCTTTGATTGTGTGCTCCTGCATTGCAGGGGGTTGGACTTGATGGCCCCTTAAGGTCTCTTCCAACTCTATCATCCCACAACTCTAATGCCCCGGCTATGCCAGCAGGACTGGTGGTGTTGTTGGGGCGCTGCCACGACACTTAGCACCACATCAAGGAAGTGCCACCTCTTTGCAGATTTGCCCCTCCAACGGGGGAAGCGTCCCAGGGGGGCAGTTCTGCCAGCGTAAGACAGGTCTGTCTCCACAACTCCCTTTGGCCCCCATCTCTGGATCTGGGCTCTTTACAAATAGATGTGTTGCCGGCAACCAAGATCAAGATAATCCACACCATTTTCTCAAGAGGAACCAAATCTCTGCAGTCCGGACGTCCACTGTTATTCCGGGGCCGCTCCAGGTCACAGCTGGAGGTTGGCAACGCCGCTCAGCGCCTTGGGAACAAACCAATCCCCCCGCGTCGCTTTCAATTTTGGAGATTAGGCCTTGTAAAAGTAATTACCGAACAAGAAAGAAAATCAATTATCCCCAGAATACTGATCAACAGATACCTGCAAACAGGCACGAGCCGTTGCCAAAATTAACTCTCTTAATGCACAGGCAAGTCCGGTGTGTTTGCAAACAAGCGCACATCAAACAAATTGCCGCAAAGTGGGATGGGAGGGGGAAATCGGCAACTTGCCCGGCGGGTTCCTGAGTCAGGCAAATCTGCCATCGATTGCAGGTGGACGTCCTGCTGGCATCAGGCAGGAAAGTCGAAAGTTAAATTAGAACTCGGCGAGCAATTCACAAAGAGCTTCCTGACTCAGCACGTGGACTGTGGCCCACTGTGACCACTGGGCCTCTCTACCCTCTTCGCCAACCGGCGCTTTTATTTTTAACCCGGTCGCATTTGGAAAATTATTTTTAGGCTCGTTTCATGCGCTGCCAACCGTTCCCATTTTCCGGGGCTCAGGCCTGCCAAATGACGGTCCCTTTTGACTTTAGAAGGGAGTTTAAGAGATAACTTTCGAAAAGGGGGTTACGTTGAGACCCGGATTACGGCGGAGAGGGACGGCCAACCCCCCAGCCCCCTCACATGTTATTTATTCATTCATAAGAACATAAGAACATAAGAACTAGCCTGCTGGATCAGACCAGAGTCCATCTAGACCGGCACTCTGCTACTCATAGTGGCCCACCAGGTGCCTTTGGGAGCTCACGCGCAGGAGGTGAAAGCAATGGCCTTCTGCTGCTGCTGCTCCTGAGCACCAGGTCTGCTAAGGCATTTGCAATCTGAGATCAAGGAGGATCAAGATTGGTAGCCATAGATCGACTTCTCCTCCATCAATCTGTCCAAGCCCCTTTTAAAGCTATCCAGATCAGTGGCCATCACCACCTCCTGTGGCAGCATATTCCAAACACCAATCACTCGTTGCGTGAAGAAGTGTTTCCTTTTATTAGTCCTAATTCTTCCCCCCAGCATTTTCAATGGATGCCCCCTGGTTCTAGTATTGTGAGAAAGAGAGAAAAATGTCTCTCTGTCGACATTTTCATTCATTCATCCATCCAACATTTTCATTCATTCATCCATTCATTCCATTTATATCCCACTCTACGCCAAAGTCCCGGGGTGGCTTACGTAATGGGGTCAAAAGCCCCGTTAAAACATACAATCCTAAAAACATAAAAACAAAAAACAAAAAAATATTAAAAACCACCATAAAAACCTCCTTGAAAAACAGTCAATAAAAACATCATTAAAAATCCCCACCGCTCCCATCCCCCACCTGGCACTGATGCGGGGGACCCTGGGAGGGTCCCAAACTGAAGGCCTGGGTAAAGAGGAAACCAAAATCCATAAAGTGTTGGCCCCTGGCGAATGTCTGCAGGGAGGCTGTTCTACAGCTTGCGGCCTACCACAGAAAAAGCCCTCCCGCGATCTCCTTCTCACCGAAATGCGCAACCGGCGGGAAAGCCGGGGCAGGAAAATGGAGGGGGGCGAGCAACATTGCCTAAGTCCCAACATCACTTCTGGGGAAACCGGGAAGTTTTCTCAAGCCCAATTCTCAAGCCCAATTCATCAGCAGCAGTGGCGCAGGAGGTTAAGAGCTCGTGTATCTAATCTGGAGGAACCGGGTTTGATTCCCCGCTCTGCCGCCTGAGCTGTGGAGGCTTCTCTGGGGAATTCAGATTAGCCTGGGCACTCCCACACACGCCAGCTGGGTGACCTTGGGCTAGTCACAGCTTCTCGGAGCTCTCTCAGCCCCACCCACTGAGCGGTCCACAGCAAGCCCACTTCATCCTTCTTCCTTCCCATCTCCTCTCCATAGGGGGACAAGGTTGAGCAGGGCCCTTTTTCAGGGCCATATTGACTCCAATATGAGAGTCGGCGTGGTGTATTGGTTAAGAGCAGTGGACTCTACTCTGGAGAACTGGGTTTAATTCCCCACATGCGTGGCAGACTCTAATCTGGAGAGCCGGGTTTGGTTCCCCATTCTTCCACATGAAGCCTGCTGGGTGACCTTCGGCTGGTCACAGTTCTCTCCAAACTCACAAGCCGTCCGCCTTACAGGAGTCCAGAGGTGGGATCCAGCAGGTTCTCACGGGTTCCCGAGAGTAGGTTACTAATTACCTGTGTGTGCCGAGAGGGGGTTACTAATTGGTGATGTTGCCACGTGATTTTTGCCTTAGTTACGCCCCTCCTCTCAGCAGTAGCGCGCAGAACTTGAAGCAGTCTAGAAGGTGCACCAGCGTGTGTGGCAGCCTGCGCCTGCGTGCATTCGTTTCCCACCCAAGGACCGGCGCAGCAGCTGCATCCTTGCCACAGCCCCGCCCCAGGAATGCCCCGCCCCCGGAATGACCGGCCACGCCCCCGTCATGCCCCGCCCATCCCCATTGGCGCTACGCCACTGTTTGAATCCCACTACCATGGGAACCTGTTACTAAAATTTTTGGATCCCACCACTGAGGAAGAGTAGTTTGGATTTATATCCCATCTTTTCCTCCTGTAAGGAGACTCAGGGTGGCTTACAAGCTCCTTTCCCTTCCTCTCCCCACAACAGACCCCTTGTGATGTAGGTAGGGCTGAGAGAGTTCTGGGAGAACTGTGACTAGCTCAAGGTCACCCAGCAGGAATGTAGGAGCGCACAAACACCTCTGGTTCACCAGATAAGCCTCTGCCACTCAGGTGGAGGAGTGGGGAATCAAACCTGGATCTCCAGATTAGAATCCACCTGCTCTTAACCGCCACACCAGCGTGGGACACAGCAAGGAAGAGCTCGACCGACTTGCCGTAATCCGATCTGAAAAGCGTTTCGGTGAACGCAGGCTCGGTGGCGGGACGAACAGCAAAGCCAGACGCAGACGGGTTTCTTCCCTCAAAAATATACGCTTCCAACCCAAAATAGCAACACCCTTCAAAGAGATGTCAGACTCGGCGCGACTTTGCTGAACAACAAAAGGGAAAAGGCTTCCCGCCACGGCATAGTAGCGATACGGAGACTGTAATCCGCATCTTCCTTTTTTTAAAAAAAAGAGAGAGGTGAACACACAGCAAAGCGATACGCAGCCATCACACACGAAACTGCTTTAATGGTGATTCAAACCATTGTGCTATCAAATCCAGTATTGCCTGCTCAGGCCGGCAGCTGCTCTCCGGGGTCTCAGGCCGAGGGCTTTCACATCGCCTGCCGCCTGATTCTTTAACTGGGGGTGCCGAGGACTGAACTTGCGGCTTTCTCCATGCCACCTGGACGCCCTTTCACTGATCCACGCACACTTGCACAATCAGTATTGTCTACTCCAGTGACGGCGAACCTCTTCGAGACCGAGTGCCCAAATGGCAACCCAAAACCCACTCATTCATCGCAAAGCGCCAACACGGCAATTTAACCTGAATGCTGAGGTTTTAGTTTGGAAAAAACGGTGGGCTCCGAGGCATGCGTTACTCGGGAGTAAGCTTGGTGGTAGTCGGTGGCTTTGCTTTGGAGCAACCGTGCAACTCTTCCAACGGGCGAATCGCGACCCTGGGAGGGTTTACTCAGAAGCGATCCCCATTGCCAGCAACCGAGCTTACTCCCAGGTAAAGGATCGCACTTTAGTACTTCGCATGAAAACCAGTGGGGTTTAACAGTGCTTAAGGAATAGACACTCACACGGCCTTCCCCAAAATTAGATTCTTTAGGGTTTACGCTAATAATCAAGCCCAGAGGCCCAGGCCAGCCTAGATGTGCGGGGGGGGGGGGGGGGCTCTGTTTGCACGTGCCCACAGAGGTCTCTGAGTGCCACCTCTGGCACCTGTGCCATAGGTTACTCAGACTGGAAGTCGCTCTCTGGGGTCCCAGGCAGAGTTCTTTCACATTACCTGATTCTTTTCATGGGAGAAGCTAGGGATTGAACTTTGGTCCTTCTGAGCCAGAGCCTCAAACACACACACACACACACAAAGACTTCCTTGTTCACTCAGGAACAATCATGGCCTATCAGATCCTCTGTCACTGGGCCAGGGTCCCTCGCATGGAAGCTTCCGGAGGTGGCATTGTGCCAATTCAAGATGGCCGCCTCTTGCCCTGGGGCCCTACAGCATCACCCTGACTCCCTCTCCAAGCCTCTTCCTTGGCTCTTGGATCTCTGGGAAAGGACACGCAAGAGCCTTGAACTAGTCACAGTTTTCTCAGAACTCTCTCAGCCCCACCTACTTCACAAGGCGCCTGTTATAGGGAGAGGGAGGGAAAGGAGTTTGTCAGCTGCTTTGAGACTCCTTATGGTTCAGAAAAGTGCGGTATTAATTATGGTGACCAGACGTCCCGCTTTTGGCGGGACAGTCCCGCCTTAAAACAATTTTTCCCACGTCCCGCGGGTTTTTTGAACCATCCCGATTTTTGCGCTCCTGCAGCTGTGCGTGCGCGCACGTGGCCGGCCAGGTCCCGGTTTACAAAGGTAACAATCTGGTCACCTTAGTATTAATCCAAACTCCTCCTCCTTCTTTTGGAGAAAATGGCCGCTTTAGAGGATCAACTCTGCGAACAGGCTGCATGACAATTTCCCAATAGTCCTTCCCCCTCCCCAAACCCTGCCCCACCCAGACCCCAAATCTTCAGCCTGGCAATCCTACACATGTATTGTCGAAGGCTTTTATGGCTGGAATCACTAGGGTGTTGTGGGTTTTCCGGGTTGTCTGGCCGTGTTCTGGTAGCATTTTCTCCGGACGTTTCGCCTGCATCTGTGGCTGGCATCTTCAGAGGAGCCACAGATGCAGGCGAAACATCAGGAGAAAATGCTACTGGAACACGGCAGTACAGCCCAGAAAACCCAGAACGCCCTAATCCTACAAATGCCAGAAGGAGCCGCAACGCTGCAGATCCCAAACTGGGATTAACCCCCAGGTGTCCAAATTCTCCCGGCTAGCCTAAAACGAAAGAACGTGCTTTCTTGTAAAGAGGCCATAAGAGCACAAAAGGCAACATTTATTTTGCAGCGGGAACAACGTATTTTGTGTGCCTAATAAAAACGCTGCCACGTTCTTCCTCCGAGTCTTTATGGAGCCCAGGCAAAGGGAAGGAAGGCTCATAAACCCATTGTCGGACATGCAAGAAACTGGTCCAGGATTTATTATTTCCAATAAGCACGGACGACGATCATGAATATTTGATCGAAGTGTTCCTGCGTTCTGCGCAGCACGGCTGCGTTCACTTCCAGTTTTTATGAACTCTGAGGCCGGGGAGAGTTCTGGCCATCTTGCATGGGATGGAGATAAAGATTTGCGACTCTGGAAATTAACCCAGCCTTGTCGTTAAAATGGTTCCTGGCAATCTGCAAAAGCCAGAACCAAAAAGGCGATTTAATTATGGGTGTTTTTAATTCGTTAGCTGCCTCCACAGTCCTTATGAAGGCAGAAGGCAGGGTACCAATGTTGCAAAGAAAATAAATACATTGGGGAACCCAATCCTTTGGAGCAGCAGTGGCGCAGGAGGTTAAGAGCTCATGTCTCTAATCTGGAGGAACCGGGTTTGATTCCCAGCTCTGCCGCCTGAGCTGTGGAGGCTTATCTGGGGGATTCGGATTAGCCTGTGCACTCCCACACACGCCAGCTGGGTGACCTTGGGACTTTCATGCGAAGTCACAGCTTCTCGGAGCTCTCTCAGCCCCACCTACCTCACAGGGTGTTTGTTGTGAGGGGGGAAGGGCAAGGAGATTGTCAGCCCCTTTGAGTCTCCTGCAAGAGAGAAAGGGGGGAGGGGGAGGAAGAGGAACAGGAAGAGGAACAGGAACAGGAAGAGTTTGGATTTATAGCCCCCTTTCTCTCCTGTAAGAAGCTCAAAGGGGCTTACAATCTCCTTTCCCTTCTCTCCCACAACGAACACCCTATGAGGTGGGTGGGGTTGAGAGAGCTCCGAAGAACTGTGACTAGCCCAAGGTCACCCAGCTGGCCTCATGTGTTGGAGTGCACAAGCTAATCTGGTTCACCAGATAAGCCTCCTCAGCTCAAGTGGGAGGAAGCAAGGGTTGCCAGCAGGACACCGCCCACCATAGTGAGAGACGTGGCAACCCTACACATCTAACAGAACCCACACATACACACGATGCTGGTTTGTGCTACACAGACTGACAGTGGCTCTCCAGGGTCACGCGTAGCTCTTCACATCACCTATGCCCTGATCTTTTATTTTAACTACAGATGCCAGCAACTGAACTTGGGATATTTTCCATGCCAAGCGGGTACTTCATCACTGAGCCTTCTAGCATATTTTACCCCAACTTTCTCTAACAAAAGGCAGAATAATGGTTCTTCCTTCCTTAATTTATCCTCACAACAACCCTCAGAAGGAGGCCAGAAGGAAAGAAGCATGTAGCCAAAGGTCAGGGGGAGATGTCTTGTCGAAGGCTTTCGCGGCCGGATTCAACTGGTTCTGGAGGGTTTTCCAGGCTGTGTGGCTGTGGTCTGGTGGATATTGCTCCTAACGTTTCGCCTGCATCTGTGGCTGGCATCTTCAGAGGTGTATCACATCTAGACTGGGCTCTGCAGGCTAATGGCTACTCCACCACAGAAATCAGAAGAGCTTTAAGACCAAGAGAAACCCAGAGGACTGAGGAGAAACAACCCACCACAGGAAAAATATTTCTACCATACATCAAGGGAATCACAGATCAAATAGGCAAACTGATGAAAAAGCATTACCTACAAACCATTTTCAAACCCACCAGGAAAATACAGCAGATGCTACGCTCAGCAAAGGACAAGAGAGACCCCCTCACTTCTGCAGGAGTATATCGCACACCCTGTAGCTGTGGAAAGGTCTATATAGGAACCACAAAACGCAGCATTCAGACCCGTATCAAGGAACACGAAAGACACTGTTGCCGCTTCCCCCCCGACAACATCCGTCTCTGCATTAAATTTCAGCAAACGCGCGAGCAAGACGTTACACTTGTCTCTCGCTGGGTTCCCAACCGGGTTTGATTCGCAGCTCTACCGCCTGAGCTGTGGAGGCTTATCTGGGGAATTCAGATTAGCCTGTACACTCCCACACACGCCAGCTGGGTGACCTTGGGCTAGTCACAGCTTCTCGGAGCTCTCTCAGCCCCACCCACCTCACAGGGTGTTTGTTGTGAGGGGGGAAGGGCAAGGAGATTGTAAGCCCCTTTGAGTCTCCTGCAGGTGAGAAAGGGGGGATATAAATCCAAACTCTTCTTCTTCTTCCATGTGGCACCCGGAGCCCAACTCATCTCCAGTTCACAGAGATAGAATCCCCTGGAGAAAATAGCCACTTTAAAGGGTGGAATTTATGGTATTAATACCCAATTTGGGTCCCTCCCTTCCCTATGCCCCATTGGGAGTTTTTCAGCCCAGAGCTGGCACGCCTACTAACTCAATGTGACCAAAGAAGTAAATCTATTTACATACCCCCTAATTTAAAGCCGAGGCTACAATTCTGCACAGTTAAGCGCAAGCCCTATAGAACATAGCAGGCCACATTTCTGAGTATACGTACATAGCTTTCTATGCATACCGCTAAAGCTAAAAAAATAACTTCATATATGCCAATGCATCCATCCTTTGTGAAGTTAGTGACCAAGCACTTTTAATGTTACAAGTGCAAATGGGAACTGTATTTCTTATTTGAGCCTGAGTCGATTATGCAAGAATAACAACAATAGTAAGATTAATTTGTTATTGATTAAAATATAAGTAACTGCTTCACTAGATACTTACTGCTGTTTTGGAACTAAAGGTTAGAAGGAAACAAATTTTAAAACTATGTCATGTTCTCTCTCAATTGTCATTGTAAGATCCAATATGCCAGAGTTAATAGATACATCGTTTATGTATCTTTTTTATTTTTCTACGTTTTCTGTTTTGTTCTTGAATTATGTGTGAGAAAATTAATAAAAATATTATTTAAGAGAAGAGCAAGATTCGAATTTACAGTAGCTTCAATGGGAGTAACCAACAAGATTTTCATAGAGCTTTAGGAAGACAGGTGGTCAACTGTGGTTCTCCAGATGTTATGAATTAGTTCTTTGCCGATCCCCGCTACATGCTGGCAGGGATGGTGGGAACTCGTAGTCCAGTAACAACTGGAGGGCTATGAAGTTTGACACCGATGCAGTTTTTTTAGAGTTAGGGTTCAAACTGATGGGTCTCCTCCAGGAATGAGCCTATGAATCCTACAATTCCCATCAGTCTCTACCCATCTTAGCCATGCTGGCAGGTCGCTGATGGGAAATCCTTGCGAAGTTCTATTAACACCTGGAGGGCCATAGTTTGAAGACCCCTGCTTCAGAGGGTCAGAGCTGCCTTCATCAGATATAAGTGGGAATGCGCAGAGCCCTACAACCCCAGCCCAAAGATGGAAGGGATGAAGCAAAGAAGGAAGTCCAGATGCAGAGGCATAGTGTAGAACATTGGCCATGCTGGCAGGGGCTGATGGGATTTGTAGTCCATGAACATCTGGAGAGCCGCAGGTTGCAGACCCCTGGTATAGAATATAGACCCCCTTCCGCACATGCAGAATAATGCACTTTCAATTCAAGGGTTACATCCAGAATGCAAAGTTCTGGATTTAAAACAGTGGAATTATTGTTAATTCCCATTTGTTGCTGGGCTCAGTTCACGGTATGGGCCATCACACACCACACCCTCCGTGGCCTCGGCCTCTCGTATTAGAACATAAGAACATAAGAACTAGCCTGCTGGATCAGACCAGAGTCCATCTAGTCCAGCACTCTGCTACTCCAACAACACAAGCCTTTATTGGCATACAAAACAGGACAAAATTTTAAAACAAAACAAGGTGAAAAAGTGCAGTTAAAATTACTAATTTCGACTGCGGACTTCCGGGTTGAGGGAAGACGGGCGGCATCTCTTCTCCGTGCAGCGCGTGGAGAAGACAAAAATAACACAATTGTATGGTTGCACAGAGGTCTGATAATAGCTTCAGACTACTCCCCTATCATAAGAGAGGGGTGCTAGCTGGGACAACTGTACGGGAACTCGCCTGAAGACGGAGTTTAAACCGCCAAGACGAACCCTTGCACCATACAAGGAGGGGCATTGAAAGCCCATAAAGCCCGAGAGCTCAACCACCTCCGTTAGTTTCCTTAAGCAACAAAAACGCAAAGCAGAAGGAAACGGGAGGAAACCAGCACCGAGAGCCACAATCAAAGTGCAAAAGACATTTTCTACTTGCCAGAAATAAACTGCTCGTGAGTACGCGAAAAAAGACCACGGAGAAAGAAAGAGGAAGAGACGCCAAATACGCAGCGAGATAGAATGAAAATTTTTTTCTCCAAATCAACCTCGATTCAATTGTATCCCCAAGACGCTGAAAACCAAGGTAAAAGAAATATATTAAATTTAAAACAACTTACTGAAGCTTTCTTAAAAGAGATTGCGCGTCGGTTGGGGGCTCTTTAAAACAAACTAAGAGACTCGCATATGGAAGGAAGTGGGCGTGTGTGGCGGTAAACGGAAGTGACGCCTCATATAAACAAGGAAGTAACCCAACTCCACCACTACCGCGATACTAGGAGAGAGAGGGGAAAGCCCAAAAACAGTGTAGACCAGCGTTTTAAGCAGCCAAACAGCAGGTGACGCGTTCTAACTCTAATAGGAGCAGAAAATAATGAACTGCTGAAACAATAACCACACCGGGAGAGGAGAGTACCCAACAAACGTGCATCTAGTTGGGGAAAGTGATTTAAAGGGACAAGAGAGAATGACATCAAAGAGAAACAATATAAAACTAGCGAATGGAGATTCCAAAACACCTGAAAAGAGCAACATGGAAGGTACCCAAAGACTGGAACAACTACTGGAAGGGATAGCGACCAGACTGAATAATATAGAAGGAGAGATACAAATAGTAAGAGAGGAAGTTTCCCAAGTTAAAAGGATGGAGGAAACAATATTGAAATTAAATCAAGACATGATTGAAACAAAAGTCCAAGTACGGGACCTAAGGGAAGAGACCACAGTGCAAACCAGAAAAGTAGAAAGCCTGGAAGACAGAATATTGTACATGGAAATAAAGCAAAAAGAACGAACTATAAGAATAAGAGGAGTACAAGAAATGGAAAGTGAAAATTTAAGATCTAGAATGGTCCCAGTGTTTGCCGAAGCCATTAATATGGAAGAAGACGACTTTGATCTAGAAATAGATGACATCTATAGGATAAATTCGAGATTTGCTCTAGAAAAAAAATTACCACGGGATATCTTGATCAACTTCACAAAAAGATCATTAAAAGAAGAAATCCTCCATAAACATTCAATTCAAAAGATCCAATTGGATGGCCAAAATCTAGTTATTTATAAGGAAATCCCTGTCTCAATAAGGAGACGAAGAAAGGAATATGCCCCTCTAACGGACACTTTGAAGAAAAAGAGCATTTTGTATAAATGGAATCAAATTGAAGGAGTAACCTTTACGTTTAAGGGGAAGAGAGTAAATATTGACTCAATATCAAAAATAGATGAATTCTTAAAAAAAATACAAGAGAGAACTGTGTCTAGTATAGAAACTCAAGTTGAGCAGCATGGTAAGACAACAGTTGTATAATTATATATGTATGAATAGCTAAACTATGTATATATGTATATAAAAAGGGGGGAGGAGGGAAAGAAAGATGCATTTACAATATCTGCAATATTTAATTTATTGAATTATGATAATCTTTTTTTTATCTCAGAATTTCACGAGTATATATGTGCATATACAAAGAAATGGGGAATACTCTGAAACTTGTTCCCTCTATCCTCTCCCTCTTACAACCTACAAGATATCCTCTTCCTAAATATTAATTAGTATCTTTATCAATTCTTACTTTCAATATTTTTTTATTTATTTATATATTATTATTATTTTTTGTTCTCTTTTCCTTTCAAAGACAAATTTGGATACCTCCTCTCCCGCCGGGGTTTGATTTAAATTAAATAATAGAGAAGTCATACAACATCTATGTAACGTTTACAAGACACTTATTTATATAGACGCAGCGCGAAGCAAAATAAATCCTTATTGTCTTTTGAAGTAGCAACTACATTAATTAATCAAAATGCCTTTAAAAATATTTTCTAATAATGTGAACGGGATGAATAATCCTGGTAAAAGAAGACTTATATTCCACTATTTAAAAAAGCAAAACTGTGATGTGATATGCTTACAGGAAACACATATTAAAAAGGGCCTGGAAAGCCACATACAAAAAGAGACTTTAGGGAAGTGTTTCCACAACGGTTATAAAAGAAAGAAGCGAGGAGTTGCCATCTACATAAAAGATACATTATCACCAACAGAAATCTTCAGAGATAGAGAAGCCAGAATTTTGGCCATAGAGGCCATCGTAGAGGGGGAAAAAATTCTACTCGTAGGCATATATGCACCGAATAACAACAAATCGGAGTTTTATTTCAGCCTGTCAAATTTTGTGTTAGACCAAAAATATGAAAATGTTGTAATTTTGGGAGATTTTACTGGAGTAATAGATACAAAGATAGATAAGAGTAATCAAAATAAAAAATCATTAAAAACAAAAAATACTGGGATGCTCCCAAAACCATTTAAAAACCTCGTAGACCTGACCCAAATAAAAGATATCTGGAGAGAAAAGAATACTAACGTGAGGGACTATACATACTACTCTTATAGACATAAATCCTCATCGAGGATTGATATGATCTGGGCAACAGGTAACCTGTCAAGAAGAACAAAAAAGATAGAGATTGGGCCAAAAGTGATATCTGATCATGGATCCATTTCGTGGGAAATAGAAACACAAAGGAAACACCAAACGTGGAGAATGAAAGACTGGCTTTTGGATAACGATAAAACGGTAGAAAAACTTGCAAATGAGCTGATAGAATTTTTAAAAACTAACAAAGGCTCTATCAAAGATGAAAAAATAATATGGGAAACCTGCAAAGCATATTCAAGAGGCTTACTAATGCAAAACGAATCTATAGCCAAAAAAAAGAGAGAAAGATAAAAACATGATCCTTACTGAAATTCGACTGCTAGAAAGGCAACTTCAGGTAAAACCAAAGAACACACAAATTAGAGAAAAATTATTTATAAAAAAACGGAAATGCAAGGTTTGTGGTCAGATGAGATGACAAAAAATTTGAAATTTATCAAACAAAAAAGTTTTGTTTTGGCCAATAAACCAGGCAAATGGTTGACGGCAAAAATAAAACGAGAAAAAGAACGGAGACAAATAAACAGTTTAAAAATAGGTGGAAAAACAATAAATGACATAAAATCGATCCAAAATGAGTTAAAACAATACTTTGAAAAATTATATGAAGATAAAGATTCAAAAGGGGAAAAAATTCAACAATATCTGGAAAAAGAAAATATCCAAGAATTAAGTGACAACCAACGTAAAGTTCTGAATGCAGCAATCTCCGTAGAAGAAATCAAAACTGCAATTAAAAAAGCAAAACCAGGAACATCACCAGGACCAGATGGTCTCCCTATAAAATGTTATAAAAAATTTGCAGACATATTGTCGCCACAATTAAAAACAGTGATGAATAATATCCTAAAAGAAGGATCCCTTCCAGAATCTTGGGAGCAAACATACATCTCCCTTATACCAAAAGAAAAATCAGATTGCTTACACCCCAAAGACTATAGACCCATTTCATTGCTTAATAATGACTACAAATTATTTACATCTATACTAGCTGATAGGTTTCAAAAAGTAATGAATGAGTATATAAATAAAGATCAAGTAGGGTTCCTGAAAGGGAGACAAGGATACTATAATGTACGAACAGTACTTAATATTATCGAGTTGGCAGAAAAAAAAACAAAAGACCCGTTAGCCATAGTCTTTTTAGATGCCGAAAAGGCGTTTGACAAGATTGGGTGGGATTTTATTAAATCAGCTATAAATAAAATGAATGTTGGGGACCTGTTCAGTAGAGCGATACTTAGTATTTATAATCGACAATCTGCAAAACTCCAAATTAATGGTAACTTATCAGAAAGTTTTACTATTCAAAAAGGCACAAGACAGGGTTGTCCACTGTCACCTCTACTGTTCAATGCGGTCCTAGAAATACTATTAAATAAAATAAGAGAAAATCAAAACGTAGAGGGAATAAAAATCAAAAAAGAGCAGATAAAGCTCAGAGCATTTGCAGACGACATAGTTCTGTTTGTAGACAACCCCCAGGAAAAATTAATTTCACTAATACAGCTAATACAGGACTATGGGGAGAATGCAGGATTTATTCTAAACAAAGAAAAGACAAAAATGTTTCTATATCACTTAACAAAGGAACAAGAGGGAAAGCTAACAAACATGACAGGAATAGATCAAACCTCGAAGATAAAATATCTTGGAATTTTTCTTGAAAAAAGAAAGTATCTGTTTAGAAATATCCCAATCATCACATCTCCCAAAATATTTACTGAGTGGAGGAAAACTTTAATGAAATTTATATGGAATAATAAAAGACCACGAATCAGATACACTTCATTAATAGACACTAAGGAGAGAGGTGGTTGGACATTACCCGATCTTAATTTATATCACGACTCCAATGCCCTGCTATGGATCCGAGATTGGATTATGTTAACGAATAAACAAATTTTGCAGTTAGAAGGGATTGACAATTGCTGGGGTTGGCATGAATATCTCTGGCCCATATCTAAAAAATCCATGGTAAACTTTAAAGATCACGCCATAAGGAAACCCCTAATAACAATCTGGGAGAAATACAAGGTGAAATTGTATAGTAAATTACCAATATGGGTCTCGCGACTGGAAGCCTCTCAAAATAGACAGTGTTATGCGAATGAAGTTTGGCCAATATACAAAAATCTAATAAAATGGGAAAATAATAAACCAACTCTGAAAAACAGGGATGATATTCAAATAGGAACAGATAATTGTCATTGGTTTACCTATGCACAACCTAGAGAGGCATTTCTGAAAGATATGCATAATAAGGAGTTGGAACGTAGTTATAATAAACTTGATACGATCCTATGGGAATCAGAAACAAAGCTGGTAAGTAAAATATATAAACTTCTTTTGGAAGTAGATTTAGAACAAGAAACTATAAAAGAAGTGATGATCAAATGGGCCCAAGATTTAGGCAAAAACATAATGTATAAAAACTGGGAAGATACGTGGAAGAAACACAACAAATACACCCAAAGTATGGATTTAAAAGAAAATTTTAATAAGGTATTTCACAGGTGGTATATTACACCCCTCAAACTATCAAAAATCGATAGGACAAAATCTCCCTACTGTTGGAAGTGTAATAAAAAGATAGGTACTTATTTCCATCAGTGGTGGAATTGCAAAAAAGTGAAGAGGTTTTGGAAAAAAGTCCATAAAAAGGTCCAGAAGATCCTAGGTCAAAAATTCCAAATGTTACCCGAAAAGTACTTGCTGGGAATTTTCCAAGACAATGGGAAGATAAATAATATCAATCTGTTTCTATACCTCGCAACAGTAGCAAGGATCCAAGTGGCAAAAACTTGGAAAAATAAGAAATCACCCAGTTGTAACGCATGGTTTAAAGCAGTAGTAGAAATTATGAACACAGATAAACTTTCTGTTAGTCTTAAAGACCTACCGCCAACCAATTTTCACAATACATGGAAACCTTTTGTTCAGTTTCTGAAAACAAAGACAGTTTAATTAAATCTATAAACATAAGTTTACATTGGTTTGTAGTAGTATATTGGTTATGCTCTTCATCTTATTTTTTTTTCCTTTGTTAAAGCAAGTAGAATTATGAACGGAAGTCTTCACTCAATACAGAGGACGAATCATCAGTTGTCTTCCTATGTTTTATTTTAATATAAGTACTTTTATGTAAACAAATTATATTTCAGATAGTATAGTAGTAGAGGCACTTTGATCTGTAAAATAGTTTAAATTGTATATTAGTATATTAGTGTTAGAGAGAATAGATCTATGAAATCATGGAACTGTTCTCCTATTCGGTTTTTTTCTTTGGACTCTTGGTAGAGATGGAGGAAGTTCTTACTTATTTTTTTTTAATTCTGTCACATCAACGGCAGTAATTGATAAAAGCTGCATGATTGTGTAAAAGTCTCTGTAGATATATGACGAGATGCAGAACAATGTAACTATACTTTTTATGTATAATTTCAAGCTGTAATAAAAATTTATTAAACCTGGAAAAAAAAATTACTAATTTCCAGTATAAAATTTGCAACAGTTTCACAAAAGAGCACATCACAGCTGTTCAGGAGATTGGGTATCTTATAACACTCATGCCACTGAGAACATTGCAAGGAAATGGAATTCATGTATTTCATGCGTATCTTATTGTATTTAGGGCATAGAAACAGAGAATGGTCAAGTGTTTCAACCGTAGTCATATCACATGAACAAACTCTTTTAGCACGTTTCATATTCTTAAAACTTCCCTCCAGCAGAGCTGATGGCAGCACCTTACATCTTGCAGTAGCCAAGGCTCTCCTCTAGTCCAGCTCTCTGCTACTCGCAGTGGCCCACCAGGTGCCTTTGGGAGCTCACCTGCAGGAGGTGAAAGCAATGGCCTTCTGCTGCTGCTGCTCCCGAGCACCTGGTCTGCTAAGGCATTTGCAACCTTGGATCAAGGAGGATCAAGATTGGTGGCCATAGAATTAGTGGGACACCCCCCCCCCTCCGTTTGCTCTCTCACAACTTTGCTCATTCATAGCTTCTGCAGATTCTGATCTGCAAATGGGAGGGAGGGGAATCAACAAATGTCCGTGCATATGTTTTGTCTATTGCACCCCCCACCCCTTCTTATGGGATGGACCGTTCTCCTGGCTTTCTGCAAAGGTTGCAAAACAGAACCATTCTGGGGTTACTATTTTTCCTGTGCCGTTAATAGCCTTGCCCTGCACAAAACGATTCACGGACTTATTTGGATCAGTGATTGGGATTGTGGTCTATACTAAGGGGACCAGATGGTCACCTTTGTGAACTTTGGGACGCATGAGGAAACGGCAGCTTCCCCAGAAGGTCGATGCTCTCTCTTGCGGCCGCGACGCGTGGGAGATGCTGCCAAGCACTGCCTATGCGCCCCAGAAGGCAGTCGCGGCAGCTCCTCCCAAAAATTGGAGACAATTGAAGTTCCCAAATAACCGCGGGACAGCTGGGACAAACGGTGTTTGAAGGCAGGACTGTCCCACCAAAAGCGGGACGTCTGGTCAGCCTAGTCTATACTGCTGTGTCTATCGCTTACTGTTAAGTAGGATCTCAATAGTTAATGCCTGCACTGCTTAATGTGACTCTGTACACTTTAGCAACTGTATTCAGGGGTAGACTGCTCCTGCGCTGGGGGGTTCCATTTAGCTTTCACGGCCTAAAGCCACCTTCAGCAACTGTAGAGCCTTGACTGACTTTTCTGAAATTGTTTTTCTGAAATCCTTTCTAAAACCTCTCAGACAACGGCCATGATCACATCTGAGGCCACCAGAATTCCACAAGTGAGTACACAAGTGAAATTCCTTCTACATTCCCTAAATAGGGTTGCCAACCACCAGGTGGGGCCCAGAGATCACCCAGAATTACAACGGATCTCCAGACAACAGAGATCAGTACCGCCGGAGTAATGGCTGCTTTGGAAGGTACACTCAATGACATCATACCTTGTGGACCTCCTCTTCAAACCCTGCCCTTCCTAAGCCGCACCCCTGAAATCTCCAAGTCTTTTCCAGCCCAGATCTGGCAGCCCGGTCCCCGAATCTACTGCACATCTGTTTCATTGGGCACGCAAGTCCTTAATATTTTGGCACAAGAGGGGGAACGTTCCTGTCATGGAATGATGCTATCGCTACAGTAAAGGGAAGTCACATATGACTGTGAAAAGCATCTTTGCCTTTTGATCTCCTGGAGGGAGGACAGGAAACTATGCTATGCAGAGGTGCTAGGATGAAACTTCAAAGGCCTAAGTTACCTCATGGCCTGAACAGAGTTTTCCTGAGAAGGGGAAAACAAAGGGTTTTGAATTCCATCTTGAGACGTGGACAGAGAAGCATCTCTGGGCCATGGGTTCCCGGAATGGGGACAAAGAACCAAAAGGAATGTAACCAGCTGAACCAACCTCCGTGCGTTTAAGTTTTATTTCTTTGATTTCTGTTTTTCAATAAGAATCGTTGAGACCCCAGTGTAAAGGATTCAATGGTGTTGATGAGCGGGTCAGCCGCCTGGCCTTGACTGCATTCCACAACCCGGGCGATGGGCCAGCATCTGCGGCGGAGACCTTATCTCTGCGAGAGAGATGAGAACTCCGTTCCCATGGGAATCCGGGAGGGGGGATGGGATGGACAGAGTTATAACCTGTGCCTCTGGCGGGAGACTTTATTCCTGCCACGTCGTGGTAATGCATTAGGAGCTTTCTAGGGATGTCTCGAATAAACGGTCTTTTGGCACCAAAAAAAGCCTTTTATTTCTTTGCTTCTATGGGAATTCACTTACATTGTGGCAGGAATCCTAGTTCATCTATCTTCCCCTGGAGGGTGCAGTGGGACCTCTGGGTGTCTACCGGCATGGAGAGAGGTCGAATATTCCTGTGGAAGGTGCGGTAGCCCCCAAAGAGGGCTCCGAGCTTTCCCTTCTGGATTTGGAGGAGCCGGGCGGAGAACTGGTCTCGCCGTATGGTAACTCTTTCCCGTCCTGCGTATCGACACGAAGTCTTCCCTTCACTTCGTTGGGACGAGGGACGAGGAGACGATCATGTGGACTTACATGAGGTCGCTTGGGGCGCTTGTCAATATGGATCGTCAGCGCCTGTGGATCCGGATATCTGCCTGTTTCCGTGTGGATTAGCAAGAGCCTCCAGATGCAACCGAATGTCACGGAGGAGACGGGTCTGACCACCTTTCATCGCGGCTAACTTACAGGAGTCCATTGAACGATTCCTGGACTGCATTATTTTGGTGATGCTCCCAAGAATCCCACCGTGGCATAGCACTGGGGCTCCGTCCGAAGAATTCACCGTTGAAACCGGGACTATATCGGGGATTAGGAGGGGTATCCGTACCAGCTTCCGATCGGACCCCAGATCCCCGGATCAGCAGCTGCACCTGAGGAGTGCCCCGTGGAGCCACCGGGTGGGCACGATGTCCTACATTCTGGATGAAGAGGAATCCGAAGAAAGCCTGCATTCCCATCCGGATCTATTCCCCTCCCATCAAAAGAGAGCTGGGATGAGGAAGTGGGCGACTCGCGAGATGCCCAAGCAGCATGGGTCCGTGAATGCCAGCTATGGGAAGAGGAACGAGAGCAGCTGCAGCAAGAGCGTGGAAACCTGCAAAGAGGACCAGGAACAGTAGCGCAAAGAAATCGCTAACTCGAATTGGACCAGGCTAAAGACGCCAGCTGTAACGGCACATGTGCGAGAACCTATCAGTCGCATGATAAAGTCCTGGAACACTCTAAACTGGGACTTACAGCGCCAACTGATAAGCATTTCAGGCTGGCCTTTATGCATACGCAAAGTGAACTAACTGCAGCTGTTCAACAAAGACGAACTGGCCAAATCGCTGGAACGAGAGAAAGCAGCTTTACATGCGCGACTCAGGGATGCCTTGACTCGCCAAGGAGAGAGATTTAGCCTTTGGAGAGGGAACTGAAGAAGCAGCAGAACAAGATGCACCCCAAGTTGGAGTCTACGCTTGTCACTGGTACAGCCAACGCCAGAGGGGCGGCGCTGCTGGGTCCTGCTACTGTATGCGCATCTGCCACCTTCCAAGGACCGGCTCCCACCAAGAACACCAGCGGCACCGGCGTTGGTACCTCCCCACCTCCACCGATTCCGGCCCCTCAAGTGCCCAGCTGTTCCTCAACCTGCGCAACTGCCGCCCCAGCGGGCGCCAAGGGAACGTGGAGAGAGGATATTACAGACCTCCAATACCTGCCCGTTTACCGATGGGACCGCCTACAAAACTTCGCCTACTTCATCCTACAACCTTCGATGCCCACATGGAGGACTATGACGCATTTGTACCGGGTTCTGAACGCGAAAAATACGGGACATCCGGTTCCGTCTCTAGATAAGGGCGTGACAGCCGACTGGTTTGTGACTCTTTTGAATCTACAAGATGATGAGGATACTCGTGACGCGGTGCCGGCGGTCCTCCAAGCCTTAAGGGTCACCGCTTCCAAGATCCGGGTGCTGGAAAATGAAGCCATCCGCACCATCAAATCTATTCAGCAAGGCAACCGCTCGTTTGCAGGAATTCTGCCCAGGAATTTTCGTCGCAGCGGCTGCTCGACTCCACTCCTGAGTGGCCTGAGCCGCATGAAATGTGAATACTTCTCGGATGCTGTCGACGGCAAACTGCGTGAAACGGTGTTTTCTAATTGGATCCCCCCGCACCATTGCGCTGGGATTGGATCGAATTTGCAGGATCCCCAGGTGGCGTGCTCGTTTGGATTACGCTCGTGTCGGGGGGGTCACGCACGCCCAAAGCTCCCGCCGCTTCTGACCACCGCTGGGCGACTCCCAAGCCAAGCCCAGCAGCCTCTACCGAAGGACCACCTCCGAGCTTGTCAGCCAGTCTGGGATTGTGTCTTTTACTGCAACGAGGGACCGGGTCATCTAGCCGCCAACTGCCGAAAAACAGAAATAGCCAACCGCTCTGACCGCGCAAGACCCCATCTGCCAAGCCACCTACCCAGCGAAATTCACGCCTGTGGCATCGCTGGTAGCTCGTCTAAAGGCGGTTACCAAAGGCGAACCCAGTGGAGGGGAAGCAGCTGTTTTGCCTCTCTTCAGCCCCCATGGATATGGAGTTCGACTCCAGATCTCGCGGTGAGTGAAGGCAGCTGGCCCCATTACGATTCAAAAGCCGTTTCTGGCCAACCCCGCTTAAGCATACTGCGTATTATAGCCCTCAGCTCCTTGTAGATTCTGGGTGCTCCCATTTGTTTAATCTCTTTGACCTCAGGTGGCGAGGCAGTGAACTCCTGGTTCCCTGGAGCCGAGAGTCCCCCTGGCTAAGTTTCTTCCATACCCGCTTCACTCCAAATGGACGGCAGTCCTCTCGGGGTCGGAAGGGACCGGCCCAGTTCAAAAGCGCTTAACCGGTTCTCCTCGCTGCAGCTGACCATTGGGAAAAAATTAGTTTTATTCTGGCGCCGGTGGCCAAACACTCCATAGTGCTGGGCATGCCATGGTTGTTTGTTGCATGAAGACGAAATTCATTTTGGAAAGAAAGGATCTTGAGGAATTCACTGACCCTCCCTGTGGAGGAACACATGAATTGGAGGGAAAACTCACGCTTCTCTGTACATAACCCCTCTTGGCTTCATCCCAGCGATGCGGCTCTAATTGCTCCCGATTCTACCCGACATTCCACCCGGCTTACAAGATTTAGCCAGAGTATTTCAGGAGCAAGAATGTGATCAATTGCCACCCCATAGAGACACTGACTGCAAAATGCATTATTACAGCCAGAGAAACAACTGCCCAAAGGTAGAATCTACCGCATGAGTCCCAATGAGGAGAAGGAACCCCGTTGCCTTCTTAGACAAGAACCTCGCATTCAGCGGGTTCATACAGTGAGCTACCAAACACACACATGCTGCTCCTGCTTATTGTTTTGTTAAAAAAAAAAAAGGATGGGTCTTTAAGGCTCTGCCGCAGTTACCGAGGACTGTCAATGCGGTTTCCCTGTCCAATAAATACCCTTTGCCATTAATCAAGGACCTTTTTTTAGATGCCATTGTTGGCAGCAGGGGCGCATTTTTTACCTAAGTTGGACTTAAGAGAAGCTTACTACAGGGTCAGAATTGTGGAAGGCCCCATATGAACATTTGACTTGCATTTAATACCGAAATTTGGACAGTTATGAATACTTAATAATGCCATTCCGGGTTAAGAGTGGAGGCCCCCAGACTTTATGGCCCTTATCAGCGAGAGTTCTCCATGATTTATTATATACAAGGGGGTAGTGGTGTACTTAGATGACGTTTTAATTTATTCACAAACCATGGAAGAGCATGAAGCATTGGTTAGGGAAGTATTGAAAGCGGCACTTGCTCCAACAACTCCCTCTTTGCCAAACTTTCTAAATGTTGTTTCCACCAAACCTCTACTCGACTATTTGGGTTACGGATCTGCGAGGGGCTAAAAATGGATCCTGCTAAGATTGGCGCTTGGTCCTCAATGGCCTGCCCTACCAATCGAAAGGAACTCCAATCTTTCCTAGGGTTTGCTTCAATTTCTATGCATTTGACTTTTATACCCCAATTCGCTGAACTGACTCTCCCACTCACAGACCTCTTACGCACTAAGGGTAAAGATCCACAGGCTGCTGCAGGCCGGGCCCCCTTTCCTACAGGTCTAAAGAATGTCCAGACAGCCTTTCAGCTTTTAAAATGCGGCTTTACTACCGAACCTATCCTGAAACACCCTGACCCAGATCTTCCGTTTGTGGTTCACGTGGATGCCTCCCGGACAAAGCACTTGGGGCAGCCCTGTTGCAGAAGAAAATAAAAGATGATAGGCTGGTACCGTGTGCTTATTTATCAAAGAAATTATCCAGTGCTGAGCTCAACTGGACTGTAGGGGATAAAGAGACTATGACCATCAAAGTAGCACTTTCCACTTGGCGCCACTGGCTGGAGGGGGCTAAACACCCCTTTCAAGTTTGGTCGGATCACAAGAACTTGGCCGCCCTCTCCACCCCCCCCCTCAAGATGTCCGCCAAAACAACTCCGTTGGGCCGATTTCTTTTCTCGTTTCTCTTTCACTGTCCATTTTTTTTCCCGGAAAAACCAATAGAAACTGGCTGATGGCTCTCACGCCTACCGAGGGTGGAGCTGCCTTCGCCAGGATATTCAGCGCACTGTTCTCTCCCCACTCCCAATTGGGGCTGGCTGTCACCCGATCTCAGGCGTCCACTCCTTCTTCTCCACCCATTCCCAGCCACAAATGGTCTCTCACTTTCCTCACGAGGGAACTTCGAGGAGGCGGGGCTGCAGCGAGTACCGCCAGCGGAGGAAGAGTGACTCCCAATTGCGCCCTGGAGGAATGGTGTTTGGCGGCGAGGGGATTGTTAGTGCGTGCCTCCCCCCCTCCGTAAACCAGGTTCTGGGAGGCCTGTCAATAAAGTGATGCCCTTTCGGCGGAGAACATTTTAACTTCCTAAAAACTCTGCATTTGGCCCGCCCGTCCAATTTTGGTGGCCTTGGCGATGCTGCCGCAAAGGACATCGAAGACATATATATTAAAAGGTTGCTCTGTACTTGATGCGAGGAAGCCAAGAGCGTTCGGGGAAAACCCATGGTCTGTTTGAAGCCTCTCCCGGTGGCGCTCCCGCCCTGGGAAGTCATCTCCATGGATTTTATTCACGGATTTGCCAGAGAAAGTCCAAGGGCAACGCCGCGGTCTTGTGGGTGGTGGTGGACTTATTTTCTAAACAAGCCCATTTCATCCCATGTGCTTCCATCCCCTCCGGCTCCCTAAGTTAGCGCGTCTGTTCATTCCAGCATATTTTGCTCGTCTACACTCCGCCCGTTAAGGTGGTCTCCGACCGCGGGCCCCAATTCATTTCAAAGTTCTGGAAAGCTTTTCTGGGTTTTGTTGTTGGGGGCGGCCGTGGCCGATTCCGCCCCCTACCACGTTCAAAGTAGCCCGGTGGAGTCAGAGAGCGAACAAGAACCCTGGAGCAGTAGTTACGTTGTTACACCAACTACCACCAAGACAATTGGATGCGGGGAGTTAATTCCGTTTGCAGAATACGCCTATAATAATGCGGTTCATAGCTTGGTACAAAAAAAACCCCGCCGAGGAAATTGTGTCTGAGTGGGATTCCTTCCCTCCGTTGCCGCAACTACCTGCCGGAGCGTTGAATCCCTCCGGAGTTTCAGCAGTGTATTTCTTCTCTGGCGAGGGGTGGAAAATGGTCCAGACTGCCTTACAACAGGCTGAAGACTCCCAAAAACTGGCGGATAAGCACCTTTCAGATTTCCCTTAGTGTGTGGAAATACCAGATTGTATTTGTCTACCAAAAATCTCAGAGACGTGCATAAATTTTTCAAAACTGGGCAAAAGATTAGGTAGGACCTTTTCAGATTACTAAAGTGATTAATGATGTCACTGCCCGATTGGACTTGCCCTAATTCTCTAAGTAATATCCATCCTGTCTTCCATTCCAGTTTGCTCAAGGAGGCTCCCGTTTCCGATACCTAACACCAGCGCAGCCAGCGGAGACCCGACTACTATAATTGATGGCCACCAAAGCATTCGCGAAATTGGGCAGCCATCCTGGACTCTCGTTTTAATCATGGCGCTTGCAATATTGAATCTCTTTGGGTGGGATATTCCTCTGGGTATAATCAATGGGTTTATTCCGAAAATATTGACGCCCCCGCCCTCATTTCTGCTTTCCATCGCACCTTTCCGCACAAACCTGGGGGGGAGAAGTTTTTTTTAAGGGAGGCAGAGTGTAAAGGATTCAATGGTGTTGATGAGCGGGTCAGCCGCCTGGCCTTGACTGCATTCCACAACCCGGGCGATGGGCCAGCATCTGCGGCGGAGACCTTATCTCTGCGAGAGAGATGAGAACTCCGTTCCCATGGGAATCCGGGAGGGGGGATGGGATGGACAGAGTTATAACCTGTGCCTCTGGCGGGAGCTTTTATTCCTGCTGCGTCGTTAATGCATTGGAGCTTTCTAGGATGTCTGAATAAACGGTCTTTTACACCAAAAAAGCCTTTTATTTCTGCTTCTATGGAATTCCTTACACCCAGCTGGTTGGAGTTATTGGAGAAAAGAACCCAGGTTTTACTGAAACAAGCGTGGCTGCCACCATATGACGACTAAGGCTGAGATTAAGCTTGGGAGAGCCACTCTTATCCCACCTCCGTCCCGGGTCCTTTTCCCTCCTAATGACTCCAGACCAGCTGATTGTTCAAGGATTTATTGTAAAAGTTCAAAACAAAGAAATGAAACATAAATGCAGTAAGAGATTGCTCAACTGGTTACATTCCTTTTGGTTCTCTGACCATGTCTCAAGATGGAATTCAAAAACCTTTGTTTTCCCCTTCTCAGGAAAACTCTGTTCAGGCCATGAGGTAACTTAGGCCTTTGAAGTTTCATCCTAGCACCTCTGCATAGTTTCCTGTCCTCCCTCCAGGAGATCAAAAGGCAAAGATGCTTTTCACAGTCATATGTGACTTCCCTTTACTGTAGGGATAGCATCATTCCATGACACGCCCCTTTTTGAGATGAAGTCTGTAAACACCATATTCACATACTTCAGCTTCCTAATAATACTGGTTGCATAATATCACATGTCTCTAGCTAATACATAGTTCAGCTAACTATTTTCCATCACAGTTCCCTTTCCACTTTCTCTACCCTCCCACATATTATTTTATAAGCCCATTATCGTGCCCCTACTGCAGCATCTTTTATTCCACGCTGAAAAGCCCAAATCTTCGGCTTCTTTTCCATCACGAAGATAGCGTAGTTTTGTTGCAGAGTGCAGCATTTCCAGGGGATTTGCTCTCAAAACCTGGCACTGATCAGGCTTCAAGCGACAGGCCAGCACGATGCCGGAAGGATCCTTTGACAGACACTCTGCAAGGGAGCTGCGTCTTTTCCAAAATAATGCGTTCCTTTCTCTTTCTCTCTCTGGCTTCACGTGATGAACAACTGCAGCACCAGTCATACCCTCTGCACAGGCGTAATTCCAGCGCTGACAAACTGAAGGAACGCAGACAGTAGTAGGATCCAAAAATTTTAGTAACAGGTTCCCATGGTGGTGGGATTCAAACAGTGGAGTAGCGCCAATGGGGCTGGGCGGGGCACGACGGGGCGTGGCCGGGCATTCCGGGGGCGGGGCATTAATAATTTCTCTGTTATTGTAAAAAAACTCTTACTGTAAAAAAAAGTTCCTAATTTCCAGCTGGTATCTTTCTGTCCATCATTTAAACTCATTACAGCAAGTCCTATCGTCTGCTGCCAACAGAAACAACTACTTCTCCTCTAATTGACTGCCTGTCAAATACTTCATACTTTCAAATACTTCATTTTGTTTGTAGAAATCAAAAGAAGGATACTTTCCTTAAACAAGGAACTTTACCATATTTCTAAAACATGTCTTTAAAACAGCCCAACAGGGAGAATTATCCCGTTTTCTACCTTCGCTAACCAGCCACATAGGAAACAACAGGACTTTATGATTTTTGGACCTAATGGAATTTCTAACGGAAAAGCAGACCCAATTAATAACCCCCTCTCGGCACACACAAATGATTAGTAACCCACTCTCGGGAACTGGTGAGAACCTGCTGGATCGCACCTCTGAACGTAGACCCAAAACAGCTCAATAAGGCCTCGTCCGCGTGTTAAAATCAAAGCGAGGGGAGGTTTATGTGCATTCTATCAACTTAATGGCCCTAACCGCAAACAACTTTATAATGCAAGAGGGCTCTTAGCCGCAAGCAACTCTCGCCAGGCATCTGAATCCACAGGACGTTTAGAGCCATTTTTTGTATATGAATACGCATGGACAAATGCATTAAGTGCTTTTTATGGTAACCTATTTTTTAATTCATGCACTCCCCTGCCACTGTCTGTTAACACAAACAGGCCGTGTAAAGAAAAGTGAAGAAATGCACTCCACTTCGGGCTACACCACACAACTGAGCTTCTATGAAACCTCCACAGTCATTCTGAGACGTTTGTCCATCACGAGGAGGAGGAGGAGGAGGAGGAGTTTGGATTTATATCCCCCCTTTCTCTCCTGTAAGGAGACTCAAAGGGGCTTATAATCTCCTTGCCCTTTCCCCCTCACAACAAACACCCTGTGAGGTAGCTGGGGCTGAGAGAGCTCAGAAGAACTGTGACTAGCCCAAGGTCACCCAGCTGGTGTGTGTGGGAGTGCACAGGCTAATCTGAATTCCCCAGATAAGCCTCCACAGCTCAGGCAGCAGAGCTGGGAATCAAACCCGGTTCCTCCAGATTAGATACACGAGCTCTTAACCTCCTACGTCACTGGAGGAGGAGGAGGAATGAACAAAAGACCGAAAGAACGAAAGAAATAATTTATATTTATACCCCCACCTTTCTCTCCTGTAAGGAGACTGAAAATGGCTTACAAGCTCCTTTCCCTTCCTCTCCCCACGAAATATACCTTGGGAGGTAGGTGGGCCTGAGAGAGTTCAGACAGAACTGTGACTGGCCCAAGTTCACCCAGCAGGAATGTAGGAGTGCAGAAACACATCTGGTTCACCAGATAAGCAACTCAAGTGAAGGAGTGAGGAATCAAACCCAGTTCTCCAGGTTAGAATCCACCTGCTCTTAACTCCTACACCACGCTGTGCCATCACACCTCTTCCAACACCCATAGCTCTCTCAACACCCATCAAACAAGTCTTGTCTTCTGCAAGAGCTTCCAGTCAACAGAGAACAATCAAATGGTCATTACACATCCTGGCAGGAACGAGACACCTCGGAAGGAACAGAGATTTGGGAATCTGCCAAATAGGAAAGGCGGGAAGAGAAGAAATGGCCCGCAGGATGGTGGGCTCACAGAGGCAATAAGTTCCCGGGACGTGAGGGGAACCACGTACATTCCAAGAAGTTCATTTTTTTGACCAGAGCGGCGATGCAGAGGAAACGGCGCTGGCTACTACACACTTGGTTTTAAGTCTTACGTGGAGCCTAACACAGGGCCACTTGCAAGCTCAAAACCAGACACAAATTAATGGATGACGGACAGAACATTGGAACATTATGATTAAAGAATTCATCCTAGAATAACTACACTCAGGGCATGTTTACAGAGAAGGGACAAAATATTTTGTGTGTGTGTGTGTGTGTGTGTGTGTGTGTGTGTGTGTGTGTGTGTGTGTGTGTGTGTAGTAGTAGTAGTAGTAGTAGTAGCAGTAGCAGTAGTAGTATGTGGTATATATGTAGTGTGTGTGTATTAGATAGATGATAGATAGATGGATGGAAGATAGATGGAAGATGGATGGAGGATGGAGGGATTAACGGATGGAGGGATGGATAGATGACAGACAGACAGACAGACAGACAGACAGACAGACAGACAGACAGACAGACAGACAGACAGACAGACTACTATCAAATCCCTGCTCTGCCATGGAAGCATGTTGGGTGACTGTGGGCCATTCTCAGATTAACCTATCTTGCAGGGTTGTTGTGAGAATAAAACAGAGGAGAGCGGAATAATGTAAGCTGCTTTGCATTCCCGTTGGGGAGAAAGTTGGAGTATTAAAAAGTAAGTAAATAAATAAATAAAACACAGGCCTACTTTGAAAGGTTGTTGTTCCTCGTGGCAATGTACGCCAGGCCCTTTGAATACTGAAATAGTATGTAAAATTTTTGTAATTATGCAAGAAATGCCCTTGTTTCTCAACCACCTTTTCTAGATAGAATGGTGCAAAAGCGAGTGATTTTTCTTTAAGAAGCTCAGCCAAGAATACTGTCGCATTTTAAGGGCACACTAACGTATTGTGTTGAATGGCTGGAATTATGTCTCCCAGCTAAAAATAGCTGTTTATGTGATCCACCTCACAGATTCCTGTGAGCAAGTCCAGAACCCTGAGTTGGACGCTCAGGCTAAGGGGTCTGCAACCTGCGGCTCTCCGGATGTTCATGGACTACAAATCCCATCAGCCCCTGCCAGCATGTAGACTGTGAACATCTGGAGAGCCGCAGGTTGCAGACCCCTAGGCTAGTCCCATCTCATCGGATCTCAGAAGCTAAAGAGGATCGGCCCAGGTTAGCATTTGCATGGGAGACCACCAAGGACATTCAGGGTCGCTATGAATAGACAGGGAACGGTAAACCACCTCTGAAGGTCTCTTGCCTCGACAATCCTATGGAGTAGCCGTACGTCGGCTGTGACTTGACAGCTCTTTACATACCCAACCAAATCTACTGAAGGTAGCGTCTTGTAATGGTTAAGAGTGGTGAATTTGAACCTGGAGAACCATGTTTGACTCTCCACTCCTGTACATGAGTGAGCGGATTGATTTCCCCGCTCCTCCACATGAAGCCTGCTGGGTGACTCTGGGCCGGTCACAGTTCTCTCCCAACTCTCTCAGCCTTGCCTGCCTCACAAGGTGTCTGTTGTGGGGAGGGGAAGAGAAGACGATTGAAAGCTGTTTTGAGACTCCTGACAGAAGAGAAAGGACGGGCTATAAATCCAAACTCCTCCCCCTCCCTACAGCAAAGGTGGGTGGGATCCAGCAGGATTCCTCCACAGGTTCCCAAGAGTAGGTTACTAATTATTTGTGTGTGCCGAGAGGGGGTTACTCATTGGTGGTTTTGCCACGTGATTTTTGCCTTAGTCACGCCCCTCCTCTCAGCAGTAGCGCGCAGAACTTGAAGCAGTCTAGCAGGAGGTGCACCGGCGTGCGTGGCAGCCTGCGCCTGCGTGCATTCGTTTCCCGCCCAAGGACCGGCGCAGCGGCTGCGTCCTTGCCACAGCCCCGTCCAGGAATGCCCCGCCCCAGGAATGCCTGGCCACGCCCCTTATCGTGCCCCGCCCATCCCCATTGGCGCTACGCCACAGTTTGAATCCCACCACCATGGGAACCTGTTCCTAAAATTTTTGGATCCCACCACTGCCCTTACCCCTTGGTCTTGGCGGAATGGTCCATGCTCGAAAGCTGCAATGTTCAAGGTTCAATTCCCGACATCTGCACTTTTAAAACAATTCTCGGGTGCAAAATGTTAGGAAGGGAATATCTGCCTAAAGAGAATATCTGTTTACTCAGCAAGTGAATAATATGTGCAATTTGCTGCCGGAAGATGTGAAATTTGCAGGAGAGAAAGGGGGGATATAAATCCAAATTCTTCGGAGCTCTCTCAGCCCCACCTGCCTCACAGGGTGTTTGTTGTGAGGGGGGAAGGGCAAGGAGATTGTCAGCCCCTTTGAGTCTCCTGCAGGAGAGAAAGGGGGGATAGAAATCCAAACTCCTCCTCCTCTTCTGCTTCTGCTTCTTCTGCTTCTTCTTCGATTGGTGGTACAGTCAGCCTTTCCGTGTGATCTTAACACCCATGCAGGAACATATAGGGGAAGACAGTCCTTCAGATGCCTCAATTCCCAAACCACGTAGAGCTTTAAAGGTCAAAACCAACGCCTTGAATTGGGCTCAGGAGCCGATCGGTAGCCGGTGTAATTGCTGAAGTATTTTATTGTCTTCTTTCTATTTGTGTTTCTGTTATAGTCTGCCTTTCTCACGGGCGATATGCGCCCAATATCAGGCCCCGACCAGCACTCTAGCCACATTGTCCTGCACTAGCTGCAGCTGCTGAACACTCTTCAAGGGTAGCCCCAAGTGGAGCCCGTTGCAGTAGTCCAGTTTCGATGTTTAAAAAGGCATGTATTTCTGTGGCTAGATCAGACGGAACTGGGAATGTGTGCTATCTCCCCCCATTTTTAAAGGCTACTTCCCTTCCTTCCACACTCTATCTTTAGAACTGGTCTATTGCTTCCAATACAGCCTCCTAATATATTTTTTAATGAGTAGGACCAACAGCGGTGCATGAAAAGGGCATTTAGAAAAATTATGCGGAGCTGTGTTCGTTCCATACATTTGCTTTTGTGCTGTTGTCCATTTGAGAAAGAGGGCGGGAGGGAGAGGAAAGCGATAAAAAGGCCTGTAGGCTTTGAAAACCATTTGAGTCATTTAGAAAACGTTACTTAATCTTTCCTAAAGTACAGACTCCTCGTTCTTTTGACACTCCTGCTGATTTTCTTGGAAGACGAGAGGGAGACTTCTGCTCTTGTTTGGGGGCGCTCTCTTACATCGGCTCCCGTGTATGCTGGGGATGATTAGGAAAGGAATTGATAATAAAACTGCAAAGTTTGTCATGCCCTTATATAGAGCCGTGGTGCGTCCACACTTGGAGTCCTGTGTTCAGTTCTGGTTGCCGCATCTCAAAAAGGATATTGAGGAGATAGAAAAAATGCAGAGAAGGGCAACGAGGATGATTGAGGGACTGGAGCACCTTCCTTATGAGGAGAGGCTGCAGCATTTGGGACTCTTTAGTTTGGAGAGGAGACGACTGAGGGGGGATATGATTGAAGTCTATAAAATTATGCACGGGGTAGAAAATGTGGACAGAGAGACATTTTTCTCTCTTTCTCACAATACTAGAACCAGGGGGCATCCATTGAAAATGCTGGGGGGGAAGAGTTAGGACTAATAAAAGGAAGCACTTCTTCACGCAACGTGTGATTGGTGTTTGGAATATGCTGCCACAGGAGGTAGGGATGGCCACTAACCTCGATAGCATTAAAAACGGCTTGAACAGATTTATGGAGGAGAAGTCGATTTATGAAACTGCCAATCTGCCAGTCCCTCTTTGATCTAAGATTACCGTGCCTTCAAAAGCAGACCAGGTGCTCAAGGGCAGCAGCAGCAGAAGAGCCATTGCTTTCCACATCCTGCATGTAGCAGGCTCAAAAGGCACCTGGTGCAGGCCCACTCACTGCAGGTAGCAGAGCGCTGGACTAGATGGACTCTGGTACAGATCAAGCTGAAACATTCTCTTATGTTCTTATGTGTACAGTGCATTAGGAAGAGGAAAACCACGATGTTCACATTACAGGTATGCGTCTCCAAAACATCTCCTCGGAGGGTTTAATTTGAGCCCTGGAGCCGTTTTCAGTACTTCAGTCAGGAGAAGACGGACGCGGAGGTTTGCTTATCAAAAGATGGTTCGGAAAAGACGGGCGCAAGGAGGGCCAGAGATCACATTTCTTAGCACGCTGTTTTTAGCTTATTGTATTGTTTTATTACGTTCATATGTGTAAGCCCCCTCAAGTCCCTTTGGGAGATGGGCGGGATAGAAATGTAACATACAAATAAATTAAATAAATAAAAATAAACTGGATTTGAGACAAAGGAACTAAGGGAACGCACAGCCGTGGACTCAGAGAGTGGCTCCACCTACTAGCCGAAGTGCTTACTGTTTATCTAGATGATTGACTGTTTTGATATAAGGCTGCAGCATAGGTTTCCAACGATAAAGACAATATCAGTTTCTCATGATCTGAGAAACTGATGGCTCTGAAACAACCCACAGAGTTGAGATAGAGATAGAGTCTAAGTTCTGCGTATGTTGAACTTTGTTCTTGCTGAAGTGTTCTGTATAGCCTTATAGACTTTTGTAACCTTGCAACTGCTAAAGTAAAAACCTTCCTATGGAAAGAACATCTTGAGTGGAGAGTATTCTTTTCCAAGTGTGGTAGAAGGTTGCAGTGAGTGCAAGAAGACTATAGACCTTCTCACCTTACCCAAGTGACTCCACTTTAAATCCTGCTGATACAAGATTCCTTGGTACAAAAGACCGATAAGTAGGTTTGCCAGAACTGGGTTTCTAGCTCTGGAATCTGCGGCATCATGCCCGATTTGGCCCTGGCATTAGGGAAGCAAACGGGGGGGGGGGGCTCCTTAAATTATGTACGGCATTCTCCCACGCTAAGGCCCCTCCCCTTGGCATCCCATCCTGGCACCTCTTGGGGACAGTCAGTCATAAACTTCTCCGGCTAATGAAATTTCAGTGCAATGTTTTGGTTGAAAGGAGTGTTTAGATAATTAGGAAAGGAGTTGATAATAAAACTGCAAGGATTGTCATGCCCTTATATAAAGCAGTATAGATGCGTGCCGCGCAGGAGTCCTAGTAATTTCAGTTCCTGAGTAAAAGCTACACATCCTCAAAAGGATATCCGAAGAGAGATAGAAAAGAGAAGTGCAGAGAAGAATTAGACGCTTGAGGAGGATGATTGAGGGACTGGAGCACCTTCCTTATGAGGAGAGGCTGCAGCGCTTGGGACTCTTTAGTTTGGAGAGGAGACGTCTGAGGGGGGATATGATTGCAGTCTATAAAATTATGCATGGGGTAGAAAATGTTGACAGAGAGACATTTTTCTCTTTCTCACAATACTAGAACCAGGGGGCATCCATTGAAAATGCTGGGGGGAAGAATTAGGATTAATAAAAGGAAACACTTCTTCACGCAACGTGTGATTGGTGTTTGGAATCTGCTGCCACAGGAGGTGGTGATGGCCACTAACCTGGATGAAGCTTTAAAAACGGCTTGGACAGATTTATGGAGGAGAAGTCGATCTATGGCTACCAATCTTGATCCTCCTTGATGTCAGATTGCAGACCAGGTGCTTGGGAGCAGCAGCAGAAGGCCATTGCTTTCACCTCCTGCAGGTGAGCTCCCAAAGGCACCTGGTGGGCCACTGCAAGTAGCAGAGTGCTGGACTAGATGGACTCTGGTCTGATCCAGCAGGCTAGTTCTTATGTTCTTATGTTCTTATTAGATGAGACCGTTGCCGCACTTTGAGCATTTTTCCTTTTCTCTCCATTGTTTTTTGAAAGGACCAACAGGCTCAAACTTCCACGGAAATATTTGCAGGCTGTTAGGATTCGTCGTCATTTATCCCATCTTGTTTTCTTCTGAGCATTTGCAGAAGCCGGAGGCTAAAATGGGCCGAATCTTTTATTTATACGGGCGTTTTGTTTGTTCTTCGAGACAAATGAATTACTGGAGTTTGGTGATCTGCAGCTACAGCTGTGGGGTGTGCGTGATAAACCCCCTCCCCATTAAATATGGACTCATTCCACCACCACCCCCTTTTCATTGTTTTGCCTTCTGCATTATGCAATATGAATGCTAGTCTGCCCATAAATTTGTGATACCGTTTCTGAACACAGAAAGTCAAAGTGCTGCGTGCTGTTTTATTCCCTTTGTAAAATAGGAATGTTGGAAACGAGTTGAACAGGGGTGGACCTCTAAAACGAAGGTACTGGGTATGAAGTAGAGGGCAGGAGGAGATTTCAGCCGCGTGCGTCACAGGGGAAGGCCGGGTCTCGACAAAATTAATCTATCTAGTCCCCCGGGGTCCGGTTTCTGCAGGCAAAGCTCGGGACTGTGCCGAACTGCAGCTGTTTCTGCAAATGAAGCTCTGAAGTGCGGTGCTTTGAAGAGTTCTGCCGCAAGTCCTATTGAGAATCGGGTCAAATGATTTCATCCACAAGTTCAACAGGGGACTTAAGAGGCCATCTAGTCCAACCTCCGGCTCCGTGAAGGAAATCCAAACTACTACGTTCCTGTTTAGTTTCTTCTTCAACAGTTAACAGCCAAGGGGGCGACTGGCTCGATGGTTAAACAGCCCCTGGCATTAGGACGTATCTAATCTGGAGGAACCGGGTTTGATTCCCAGCTCAGCCACCTGAGCTGTGGAGGCTTATCTGGGGAATTCAGATTAGCCTGGGCACTCCCACACACGCCAGCTGGGTGACCTTGGGCTAGTCACAGCTTCTCGGAGCTCTCTCAGCCCCACCTACCTCACAGGGTGTTTGTTGTGAGGGGGGAAGGGCAAGGAGATTGTAAGCCCCTTTGAGTCTCCTACAGGAGAGAAAGGGGGGATATAAATCCAAACTAATAAGCATAAGCATAAGCATTTTATTGTCATTGTGCACGCACAACGAAATTTACAGCAGCATTCCTCGATGCACACAATTTCAGACTCATACATCATCCTCACTTCCCCTTCCTCCACCCATCCCTACACAGCCCCAAATACATCAATATGAAGCAGCGGAGTTTAGCATAGCCACAGCTCTAGAGTAGAAGCTGTCTCTCAAAGGCCTCTTTGTCCCTAGTTCTGAGAGCCCTCTTAATAAACTTCGTCCTGCCAGATGGTAACAGTTTGAAAAGAGGAAATTATTGCTGGATGGGGGCAAGGTCCCTCTCAAATTATTTTATGGAGCTTTATTTTAGGCTTCCGGGAATTATAGATTTCTTCAAAGGAGGGAAGAGGGCATGCCCGATAATCCTTTGTGCAGTAGTGATCACCCTTTGGAGCGCCCTTCCACTATTACGCATACACTGTGCAACTGGAGAACCATACACAGATGCAGTGAGGTTCAAGACACTCTCTATGTGAGCACGGTAAAAGGACACCAAGAGGATTTTCTACATCTAGTTGTTTGCTTCGTAAAGAAGTCTCAAGAAAGTACAGTCCTTTGCTGGAGCTTTTCTTAACCACCGCATGGCAAACGTCTGTAAATTTAGGTCAAGTCCTCTTTAATCATAACGCCCAGAAATTTAAAACTCTTCTTCTTCTTCTCTTCTTCTTAATGCTTGATGGAAATTTCCCTTCCTGTAAGCGAAGCCCCAGAGGGCTAGTCTGGAACGGCAAAAAAATAGACCTTTGCCACCTTCCGTGGGATGGCCTTTCTGATATTTGAAAAGCGAGATGGTGTCTCTTTCTCCTCTTCTCTGGCGTAAGCATATCTCGTTCCTTCAGCTTATTTTCCAGCGTGATGTACAGTTAAGAGCGGTGGACTCTGATCTGGTGAACTGAGTTTCATAGAATCGCAGAATTTGTTTCCCCCCTCCTCCATACAAAGCCTGAAGGGTGACCTTCAGCCAGTCATGGTTCTCTCAGAACTCTCTCAGCCCCACCTCACTAGGTGTCTGTTGTGGGGAGAGGAAAGGAAGGAGCTTGTACAACTCTGCCCCTCACGGACTACAATTCATGGATTACAATTACAATTGCCCATGCTAGCAAGGCCTGTTGGGAATCATGGTCCATGAACATCTGGAGGGCTAGCAAGGCCTGATGGGAATCATAGTCCATGAACATCTGGAGGGCTAGCAAGGCCTGATGGGAATCATAGTCCATGAACATCTGGAGGGCTAGCAAGGCCTGATGGGAATCATAGTCCATGAACATCTGGAGGGCTAGCAAGGCCTGATGGGAATCATAGTCCATGAACATCTGGAGGGCTAGCAAGGCCTGATGGGAATCATAGTCCATGAACATCTGGAGGGCTATAAGAGCCCACTGTTGGGAATCATGGTCCATGAGACATCTGGAGGAGCTAGCAAGGCTCTAGAAGCTGGGAATCATGGTCCATGAGACACATCATGGAGGAGACTAGCTTAAGGCCTGTTGGGAATCATGGTCCATGAACATCTGGAGAGGAGCTTAGCAAGGCCTGATGGGAATCATAGTCCATGAACATCTGGAGGGCTAGCAAGGCCTGATGGGAATCATAGTCCATGAACATCTGGAGGGCTAGCAAGGCCTGTTGGGAATCATGGTCCATGAACATCTGGAGGGCTAGCAAGGCCTGTTGGGAATCATGGTCCATGAACATCTGGAGGGCTAGCAAGGCCTGATGGGAATCATGGTCCATGAACATCTGGAGGGCTAGCAAGGCCTGATGGGAATCATAGTCCATGAACATCTGGAGGGCCAGAATTGAATACCTCTGATTTATAGTGAGTGCATTCAACATCCAAACGCACTTATTGAACCACTGTGGACTGTCACAAAACATCCCACTGGCCAACAAAGATCATTCTTGGATGGACCTTCTGAGAGGTTGAGATACTCAGCAGCTGTTCTCCAGGGTCACATAGGAGATCATATAGAGTTGGGAAGGGACCCCCCCAAGGACTGCATCAAGTCCAACCCCTGCACAATGCCAGGAACACACAGTCTAAAAGACACTCCCAGCAGATTAGAAGCTACGCATGGACCTCCTTCTTTTTCTTCACAACCTCCAAAAATGGAGACTCCACCACACTCCAGGGTCGTGCATTCCACTGTCAAACAGCCTGGCTGTCAGGAAGGTTTTCCTGATGTTTAGGTGGAATCTCTTTTTTCCTTCACCTTGAACCCACTACTTCGGGTCCTAGTCTCTGGAGCAGCAGAAAACAAGCTGGCTCCCTCACCAACATGACATCCCTTCAAATAACTCAACGTGGCTATCATGTCATTTCTTAACCTTCTCTTCACCAAACATCCCCAGCTCCCTAAATCTCTGCTCGTAGGGCATGGATTCCAGACCTTTTACCGTTTTGGTCAACCTCCTCTGGACCCGTTCCAGCTTGTCAATAACCTTCATGAATTGCGGTGCCCAGAACTGCACACAACATTCCAGATGAGGTCTAACCAATGCAGAACAGAGAGGTACGATTACATCCCAGATCCTAGTCTAATACTGTAACCATATAACACCCCTGAACATCTCTTTCCTCAAAAACTGTACAGGGTCGCCACAAATCCACTGCGTCTTGACCGCACTTTTCACCACCATTTCCATTTCTGTTATTTTTCTTCATTCCCACTTCTTCATAAGAACATAAGATGCATAATTTCATAGACTTCAATCATATCCCCCCTCAGACGTCTCCTCTCCAAACTAAAGAGTCCCAAACGCTGCAGCCTCTCCTCATAAGGAAGGCGCTCTAGTCCCTCAATCATCCTCGTTGCCCTTCTCTGCCCTTTTTCTATCTCTTCGATATCCTTTTTGAGATGTGGCGACCAGAACTGAACACTGTACTCCAAGTGCGATCGCACCACGGCTTTATATAAAGGCATGACAATCCTTGCAGTTTTATTATCAACTCCTTTCCTAATGATCCCCAGCATAGAGTTTGCCTTCAGCATCTGGAGTGCCTTAAACTCAGCTATAACAGGACTCTGGTAAGGCCGAAGCATTTTGCAGTGGGAGCTGTTTTTTCACATGTCTCGTTTGAACTGGGCTGCTCCTCATACAAAGCACGCAATGACTTTGCAAGGGAATCGGCCCAGTTTCAGAGATGCCACACGAGGGAAAAGGCCCACTGGAAATTGCTAGGGTTACCAATTTTCAGTAGGGCCTGGAGAGCTTCTAGAATTACAATTGGTCTCCAGATAATAGAGATCAGCTCTTCTGTAGGAAATAAACAGCTTCAGGGGGGTAGACTCTATGATATACCATGGTGTCTAGGCAAAACTGAAGTCCTAGAGTGACATGACGTCCCTGCTGAGCTCCCTCCCCTCCCCAAATTAGGAAATAAACAGCTTCAGGGGGGTAGACTCTATGATATACCATGGTGTCTAGGCAAAACTGAAGTCCTAGAGTGACATGACGTCCCTGCTGAGCTCCCTCCCCTCCCCAAATTAGGAAATAAACAGCTTCAGGGGGGTAGACTCTATGATATACCATGGTGTCTAGGCAAAACTGAAGTCCTAGAGTGACATGACGTCCCTGCTGAGCTCCCTCCCCTCCCCAAATTAGGAAATAAACAGCTTCAGGGGGGTAGACTCTATGATATACCATGGTGTCTAGGCAAAATTGAAGTCCTAGTGCAACATGACGTCCCTGCTGAGCTCTCTACCCTCCCCAAAAATTCCAACCATCCCCTCAGATCTCTCTCAAATCTCTATTTCCCAAAGCCAGAGTTGGCAAAACGCTGCCACCAATTTCAATCGCCCTCAGTCCTTCCCTGCCCAGTAATTTGCGAACGACGCACGCAGATTCCGGCCAACAGAAAATTACACCAAAACTATAAAAAATATATATATATAAAGTCACAACAGGTCATTTCCTGGCTGCTACGAAAATGAATCACTCCTCACCGGATGCCAGCTCGGTGCTTGGAGAAACAAACAGTGCCAGGCCGTTCCCAGAAAACTAAAGCACGCTCCTTCCACCTACCCTGGGGCAGCTACCGAGCACCCGCTGTCACTAGCTGAAAACCTCCAATGCAGAAATAGTCTACTTGGACAAAGAGCCCTTTGTTGCATTCCGCCTCTGAGAGGTAAAATCCTTCCGCCAAACTTCACATACACGCTACAGGGGTCAGTGCTATCAGTCACAGACCAGGAAAGGGATTTGGGCGTCTTAGTTGATAGTTCCATGGGAATGTCAACTCAATGCATGGCTGCTGTGAAAAAGGCAAACTCCATCCTGGGGATAATTAGGAAAGGAGTTGATAATAAAACTGCAAGGATTGTCATGCCCTTATATAAAGCAGTGGTGCGACCGCACTTGGAGTCCTGTGTTCAGTTCTGGTCGCCACATCTCAAAAAGGATATCGAACAGATAGAAAAGGGGCAGAGAAGGGCAACGAGGATGATTGAGGGACTGGAGCACCTTCCTTATGAGGAGAGGCTGCAGCGTTTGGGACTCTTTAGTTTGGAGAGGAGACGTCTGAGGGGGATATGATTGAAGTCTATGAAATTATGCATGGGGTAGAAAATGTCGACAGAGAGAAATTTTTCTCTCTTTCTCACAATACTAGAACCAGGGGGCATCCATTGAAAATGCTGGGGGGAAGAATTAGGACTCATAAAAGGAAACACTTCTTCACGCAACGTGTGATTGGTGTTTGGAATATGCTGCCACAGGAGGTGGTGATGGCCACTAACCTGGATAGCTTTCAAAAGGGCTTGGACAGATTTATGGAGGAGAAATCGATCTATGGCTACCAATCTTGATCCCCCTTGATCTGAGACTTCAAATGCCTTAGCAGACCAGGTGCTTGGGAGCAGCAGCAGCAGCAGGCCATTGCTTTCACCTCCTGCATGTGAGCTCCCAAAGGCACCTGGTGGGCCACTGCGAGTGGCAGAGTGCTGGACTAGATGGACTCTGGTCTGATCCAGCAGGCTAGTTCTTATGTTCTTATGAGGAATTCTCGGTTCCAAAGGTACAAGGAAAACTGTGCAGCGATTCGTTTATCAGGAAATAATCTGCCTAAATGGGATTTCAGATACGGAAAAAAGACGCCATCCGATCCTCCATGTATAAGAGCAGAGATCTGTATTCTGAAATCCCATTTAGCTTTAAAAGGGGCTTGGACAGATTTATGGAGGAGAAGTTGATTTATGGCTACCAATCTTGATCCTCTTTGATCTGAGATTGCAAATGCCTTAACAGACCAGGTGATCGGGAGCAACAGCCGCAGAAGGCCATTGCGTTCACATCCTACATGTGAGCTCCCAAAGGCACCTGGTGGGCCACTGCGAGTAGCAGAGAGCTGGACTAGATGGACTTTGGTCTGATCCAGCTGGCTTGTTCTTATGTTCTTATGTTCTTATTCTCAATGCCCTGTTTGTGCTCTGTCCAGAAGTATGTGGTTGGCATCCACTGTACATACAATGCTGAGCAAGATTAGGGTTGGCAACTCGAATTACAACTGATCAGAGGCGTGTGGGGGAAATGGTGACTGGGGACAAAACCTCCTCCCATGGCGCCCCCATGGATCGTGGAGCTCCGCCCCCACATGTCACTTAGCCCTGCCCCCTTTATAGCCCCGCCCCTGCATGCCGCAGTAACCCCCTACCCTGCTGCCGGCTCCTGCCCTCCCCGGGGCCTCGGGAGGGCAGAAGTCTGCCTGCAGGGAGCCCGAAGAGGATGAGATGGGCGTGGCTGAGGGAGGCCCAAGTCAGACAAGGCAGAAGGCATCTGGTCATGTTGGGAGCCAATTTTGCGCCCCCCCCCCCCCGTGACCGGATTCGTTGCACCCGGGGACATGGGTTCCCCACGTCCCCAGGCAGCTACGCCTCTGCACCTGATCGCCAGGTGATATAGACCAGCTCTTCTGGAGAAAACGGCAGCACTGAAGGGTGGAGTCGATGGCGTTATACCCCACTCAGGTTTCTCCCCTCCCCAAATCCTGCCCTTCTCGGTCTCTGCCCGCCAAATGACCGGGAATTTCCCAACCCACAGCTGGCAAAGCTACACCGCCGGTCAGGGCTAGGAAAGCCAGCCAGCGTGGTGTAGCGCTTGAGAGTGGAGGGCAACGTGAAAATTGTATACATTGCATGAATTTCATTTCACTTCGACTTGTTGCTTGATAATTGTGGTAATCTGCTGTTGTGGATGTGTGTTGTTGTTTTTAAGAACATAAACGCGTGATGCAAAAGACATCTACTTGAGACCCTGAAAAGCAGCTGCCAGTCTGAGCAGACAATACCAACCATGACAGACAGCCTCAAGTGCGTTCCTGTTTCCTTTCTTCTGATAAGTCGAGGAACGCTGTGCTATAGAGAATGTCTTAACCTACTGCATCTGTGTATGGTTCTCCAGTTGCAGTGTCGGATAGGAAGGCGCTCCAAAGGGTGATCACTACTGCACAGAGGATTATCGGCTGCCCTCTCCCCTCCTTGGAAGAACTCTATAATCCCCGAAGCCTAAAGAAAGCCCAAAATATTCTGAGAGACCCGTCTCATCCAGCACACTCTCTTTTTGAACTGTTACCATCCGGCAGACGATACAGGTCTATCAAAACTAGGACAAAGAGGCTTAGAGACAGCTTCTACTCTAGAGCTGTGGCTATGCTGAACTCCGCGGCTTTGTGTTGATGTGTTTGGGGCTGTGTAGGGATGGGTGGAGGAAGGGGAAAGTGAGGATGGGGTATGAGTCTGGAATTGTGTGCATCGAGGAATGCTGCTGTAAATTTCGTTGTGAGTGCACAACGACAATAAAATGCTTATGCTTATGCTTATAAGAACATAAGAACAAGCCAGCTGGATCAGACCAGAGTCCATCTAGTCCAGCACTCTGCTACTCGCAGTGGCCCACCAGGTGCCATTGGGAGCTCACATGCAGGATGTGAAAGCAAGGGCCTTCTGCGGCTGTTGCTCCCGAGCACCTGGTCTGGTCCCTTTTTCTTTGGTTTTTATTGGTCTTTGGCCGTATTAAACTATGAAATATACTGTACAAATATTGTTATGCTGCTCCTCTTTTGTCTTCTTGACTCGCACAGAGACATCCTGGCCAGGATTTATTTCTGGAGCTTCTGAGTTGGGGCTGATGCTCTTTCCTGAGCTGAAGGAAGCACCCAGCCCTTTTCCTGCTTAAAATCAAGACGCAAGACTTCTCGCTTGCATGCCTGCCGGGGCCATCCTCTGAGGATAACCGCCGGCTGGGGCCGTGGTCAGTGGCAGAGAATCTGCTCGGCGCGCAGAAGGTCTCAGGTTCTATTCCCGGTATCTCCAGTCAGGAGCAGCAGTGGCGTAGGAGGTTAAGAGCTCGTGTATCTAATCTGGAGGAACCGGGTTTGATTCTCAGCTCTGCCACCTGAGCTGTGGAGGCTTCTCTGGGGAATTCAGATTAGCCTAGGCACTCCCACACATGCCAGCTGGGTGACCTTGGGCTAGTCACAGCTTCTCGGAGCTCTCTCAGCCCCACCCACCTCACAGGGTGTTTGTTGTGAGGGGGGAAGGGCAAGGAGATTGTAAGCCCCTTTGAGTCTCCTGCAGGAGAGAAAGGGGGGATATAAATCCAAACTCTTCTTCTCTTCTTCTTCTTCTTCTTCATATTATTGTCTACTCGGACCAGCAGCCGCTATCCAGGGTCTCAAATAGACATCTTTCGCGTGATGCAAAAGATGTCTACTTGAGACCCTGAAGAGCGGCTGCCAGTCTGACAATACCGACCATGACAGACAGCCTCGAGTGCGTTCCTGTTTCCTTTCTTCCGATAAGTCGAGGACTGTACAAAGCTCCTCTGACACCATCATGAGCGCATGGCCCAAACCATTAACAGCCAATCGGCAGCACCCTCGTACCACTATGTATGCCGGGGGCAGACGTCTGTGCCCCGCCCGGCGGACATTCACCTATTTGCACAAAATCTGTCCCTGTCTTTTAAGACCGACAGGACGCCCGCCCGCTGATGGGACGACTTGTCGTTCTCTCATCCTGCTCTCACGTGTTTCCTGTAGAAACTGTGCTTAAAAAAAAACAAACCAACCAATAAAAAGACAACTCCGTTGTTCTGAGTTTCCACTATAGGGAATTGCAGCAACGGAGCCAAAAGCTGTTAATTAGCAAAATGGACAGCGTTAAAAGAGAGAACGGCACAGGGGTTTTCGATGCCAGGCGGATAAACCACCAGCTGTCCTTGAGCAGAGGGTCCGACAGCCTTGTTGATACATTGCCGCAAACCCAAAAGGAAGCCCAGCAGCCGTCTAGCCACACTCCTCCCAGGATGAGAGTTAGCGGCGCTCACTTCATCAGATGCAACGGAAAGAAAACAATCTCCTGCCTAATTATTCTGAAAAATCCAGAAGGCAAAAATGTTGGCAAACTGAGGGGAGGGGTATGTGGAATAGTTGTCCGATTCAAAACATTATTTATTGCTCGGGGGGATCAAGTCACAGCTGACTGACTGACTGACAGCAGCACCAGAGGGCAGAGTTCACCTGTGTTGTGCCCACGGGCGTTATGGTGCGTGCCAACACTGTCCCTGGCACCTGGAAAGTATTAAAAAATCTGAGGCCAGCCAAGCCTAAGAAACATGGACTGTATATATAGTGACACAAGGCAATGAACTAATTGGTATATGTAATTAGTTTGAGCATAAAGTCAATAGATAATTCATACACCGTTCATAAAGACTTCCCTCTGTGATACACCTCTGAAGATGCCAGCCACAGATGCAGGCGAAACGTTAGGAACAAGATCGACCAGACCACGGCCACACAGCCCGGAAAACCCAACAGAACCAAAACTCAAATACTTTCTTTCCTTATTAGACTTTCCCACATCCCGTTACCTTGTAGTAAATATAAACCGTCATTCAACTCAGAAGTAAATCCATAGTAAACCAAGCGCAAGGTAAACCCCTCCACCAGCAACCTCGGGAATAAGGCTTCTGATGTGCCCTCCTGTCTCTTAACAGCCGTGCGAGGAAAATAAATTCAGAAAGGGCAGCTTTTTCTCCCAGCTTGAAGTACCACTTTGTTTTCTCGTGATCTTGCTGGTTTCCCGGGCATCTGTTCGAAGGGCACTGCCGCAACGGCAGAGAAGGGGGAAAGTTGCTAACCTTTCTCAAGCAACCACCGAGGTCAGAAGGCACAGCAGCAGTGCCCCGGAAGATGCCAACCAAAACAAGGGCTCCGATGGCAGGAGGGTTTTCTGTTTATTATCTGCCGACATTATGTTGCATGGATTATAATAATAATAACCATAATGACTGTCATTGGCGAGATACCTGGTGATGGCAGGGTACATGAAAAAGAATACTAGAATTACTAAATACCATGATTTGATCATTGAGATTCAGCAGGTGTCATGGAAGATGCTATCGCAAGCATCTTTGCCTTTTGATCTCCTGGAGGGAGGACAGGAAACTATGCAGAGGTGCTAGGATGAAACTTCAAAGGCCTAAGTTACCTCATGGCCTGAACAGAGTTTTCCTGAGAAGGGGAAAACAAAGGTTTTGGAATTCCATCTCGAGACGTGGTCAGAGAAGGATCTCGGGGCCATGGGTTCCCGGAATGGGGACAAAGAACCAAAAGGAATGTAACCAGTTGAGCAATCTCTTACTGCATTTATGTTTCATTTCTTTGTTTTGAACTTTTACAATAAATCCTTGAACAATCAGCTGGTCTGGAGTCATTAGGAGGGAAAAGAACCCAAGACCGAGGTGAGATAAGAGTGGCTCTCCCAAGCTTAATCTCAGCCTCAGTCGTCATAGCAGGTACGGCACAAACCAATCAGGGCAATATCTCGTGGAACTTTCAAACCTGAACGGGCAAAGTGTTGGTATATAACACACCGGTTGTCACAGTGATTGAGGAGAAGGAAGTGACCATTGTCGGCACAGCAGTACCTGGTGACAGCAGGGTCGCTGGAAAAATACATGAGAATGTGTATTGTCGAAGGTTTTCATGGCCGAAATCGTTAGAGTGTTGTGGGTTTATTTAGTGACCTTCTCATGTATAGTGTTGTGGGTTTTCCGGGTTGCGTGGCCGCGTTCCAGTAGCATTTTCTCCGTCCTGACGTTTCGCCTGCGTCTCTGAAGATGCCAGCCACAGATGCAGGCGAAACGTCAGGAGAAAATGCTACTGGAACGCGGCCACGCAACCTGGAAAACCCACAACACTGTACATGAGAAGGTCACTAAATACCAAGATTTGAAAATCAAGATTCAGTGACTACGGCACAAGCCAGCTGAGGTCATCCCAGTGGTCATCGGCACCATGGACCCCATCCTGAAAACGCCAGGGTGACACACAAAACATCTTCAACTTGACACAACCAACATCCGTCAGATTCGAAAGGCAGCCCTACCGGGATCCGCACGGTACATTACAACCTCCTAGGCCAGTGATGGCGAACCTTTTCGAGACCGCGCTCCAAATTGCAACTCCAAAAACTCTATTTTATTTAAAGTGCCAAATATTGGCAATTTAACTAGAATACTGGAGGTTTTAGGTGCATAGAAAAAACATTTGGCTCCAAGGCGCACGTTACTCGGGTGTAAGCTTGGTGGTAGTCGGCGGCTTTGCTTTGAAGCAACCGTGCAACGCTTCGAATGGGTGAATCACAACCCTAGGAGGGTTTACTCAGAAGCAAGCCCCATTGCCAGCAACCGAGCTTACTCCCAGGTAAAGGATCGTGCTTTAGTTCTTCCCATGAAAATCAGTAGGGTTTAACAGCGCTTAACAGGGTTCCCTACACTGCTTCCCCAAAATTTAGGTTTAATGCTAATAATATCCCTGAAATAATCACACTGTTATCACATGATGAACTCTGTGCACCCGTGCCCACAGAGAGGGCTCTGAGTGCCACCTCTGGCACCCGTGCCATAGGTTCGCCAGCACTGTCCTAGGCCTCGGGGTGAGGCTCGAATCGTAACAAAAGGCCAACCGCAACCAGCTAAATAATTGGCAGCTGTGAGATTACACAAGATTAAAACAATAACAATGCACCAAATGTCACAAACTGCTGTGCTTTTTTAAACTCTTCGACGCACGGCTTAGGACCATCTCTGAACCTTCAACGCATGCAGTTTGCTAAACATTAAATAACTTTGCAAACTTTTGATGCACCACTTTTAGGGGGGGGTGTGGTGCAAAGAAGAGAAGGTGTGGGACAGGTGCGGTTTTTAGTCATTTGGGCCACAAGCGGACAGGAGCAACACGACCCCACACTGCTGAGCATCCCTATCGGCTCCGCCGGATTTGCCTTCCCTCTATCCTTTTCTGTATCCGCCGGTTTTGGCCCGGGATGCTTTCCCTGCAGCGCAGGGGAACTTCCGCCTGCTGCAGACCCTGCATGCTGGCACGCGACGGTCCCAGCGACAAGAGCAGCCTGCACCGGACGGATCTGCGGCCTGCTTCCCCCGGGCGCAGAGAGGGGGGGGGTCCATTTTGTACACGTGTCAACAGAGAGAGGATCCATTCTGTACACGTGTCAGCAGGCATCTGAACGTGCGAACGCGGCGGAAGCGCTCGGAAAGTGCGCTCCGGGGTGGCAGCCTCCGCAGCACCCCCCGTTCCCAGGTGGGCGAGCACGGCCTCCCTTTCACACGTGCCCGCGTGCGCACCCCCGGGCCAGAAAGGATCGGACGGGGGGGGGGGGACAAACACGATGCACAAGACGTATGCGCTTCCTTCCTCCCTTCCTCCCTCCCTCTCCCACCCCCCCACCCCAGGATCTCCTCCGACCCCGTCCCCAATTGCAACCCCCCCTCCCCGGCCGCTTTGCGCAGTTGTGTGCAAAAGACAGACGCGCGCACAAGGCAGGCGCGTGCATGAGAGATCCAGGCGCGGGGTCGGGGGTGGGGGGGGGGGCTCTGCTGTAGCTTTTCCCAGCTGCACGGGCTCCCCCCCCCATAAAAGTACCCCCCACCCCGCGCGCGCCGGCTCCGACGCCCCCCTTCCCCTCCCCTCCCGCGCCGGGCTTACTTTTCTGGCTGGAGTAGTCCGGGTAGTAGCCATAGTAGCCGGTGATGCGCAGGATGCGGTCCTCGATGGTGGCCACGCCGTTGGGGGCGGCCTGGAGGTCCATGCGGAGGGGCGAGGGGGGGGGGCAGAGCTGGAGCCGAGCAGGAGGAGGAGGAGGAGGAGGAGGAGGAGGAGGCGGCGTGGTGCGAAGCCCGGCTCCTCCGCAGCCTTCAGCCGCTCCTCGCCTCCCTTCCCAGCCGAGCTCAGCTCAGCCCCGGCCGGCGAAGTTTGTGGTGCAGTTTGGGTGCGCACCTAGCGGGGGGGAGGGGGGAGGCGGCGGGGGGACGGACGCGTCGCCCCCGCAGCTCTGGCGCCCCCTCTGGCCGCCGCGGGTCGAGCCCGGCCTGGATCGGGTGGCGAGGAGTTCCGCCGGGGAAGAAAAGAAGTCGTGGATGTTGTTGTTAGGATTTATACTACCCCCACCTTTCTCTTTTGTAAGGAGGCTCAACAGGGGCGTACCTGGGCAAACTGGCGCCCGGGGGACAAAACCTGAGTTTGGCGCCCCCCCCCCCCCCCGCAGCGTATGGGCGGCCACCCTCCCCCACCATGACCAAACAATGATTTTTTTTGTACCAGCTCACAAAACACCTCCCACTCCCAGCAAAGCATACGTGGCTCTCTCCCCACCAACTCTTTTCCTGATTTCCTAATCACAACAACCCTATGAGGTAGGTTGTTAGCCTGAGAAACAACTCCAAGCCAGTGCAAGTGGGTACTGGCTCAAGGAGGCTGACAAGCGCCTTTCCCTCCCCCCCGCCCCCACAACAGACACCTTGTGAGGTCGGTGGGGCTGAGAGAGTTCTGAGAGGACTGCGACTAGCCCAAGGTCACCCAGCAGGAATGCAGGTTCACCAGATGAGCCTCCGCCACTCAGGTGGAGGAGTGGGGAATCAAACCCAGCTCGCCACATTAGAATCCACCTGCTCTTAACCACTACCCCACGCTGGCTCTCAAGATGCCCAAAGTTACTGGGACGCGGAGGGGTGGGCTGTTCACTGATGAGTTTTGCTGTCACGAGAAGGACGTTCCAATGGCTTCTCCTGGCTTTTTGTTTCCTTTTGTGGCAAGGAGTTCCGCCGGTCGTGTGTGAAGATGGTCAAAGTTAACAGGGATAGGAAACGATGGTCTTCTCCCGCAGCCCCTGTCCCCTGTTTAGTTACAGGCAGCCATGAATGAGGACAACCCACCCTTGGATGATAACTCTGAATAACTCTGGCAAATGCTATACCAGCCCTGGCTCCATCTTGTCCCGGTGAGTTCCACTGGCCTAGCTTAGAAGAGCCCAAAATTACTGAGATGTGGAAAGGGGGCCTGTTCTCCGACGCGTTTTGATATCATGAGATGCTGTCCAGAAGACCATCCAATGCCCTGGCTTTTTGTTTCAGCTTGTGGCAGAGAGTTCCACAGGCCTTGGGTGAAGAAGCCCAAAGTTACTAGGGTTGATGAGAGGGTGGCCTTTTTTTCTGCGGTCCATTTAGGTTCTGGCAGTAGTTGATGGACCACAGTGGTAGGATCCAAAAATCTTAGTAACAGGTTCCCATGGTGGTGGGATTCAAACTGTGGTGTAGCGCCAATGGGGCTGGGTGGGGCACGACAGGGGCATGGCCGGGCATTCCTGGGGCGGGGTATTCCTGGGCGGGGCTGTGGCGAGGACACAGCCGCTGCGCCGGTCCTTGGGCGGGAAACGAATGCACGCAGGCGCAGGCTGCCACGCACGCCGGGGCCCCTCCTGCTAGACTGCTTCAAGTTCTGCGCGCTACTGCTGAGAGGAGGGGCGTAACTAAGGCCAAAATCCCGTGGCAAAATCACCAATGAGTAACCCCCTCTCGGCACACACAAATAATGAGTAACCTACTCTCGGGAACCTGTGAGAACCTGCTGGATCCCACCTCTGCCGGTTCTGCCGAAGTGGTGCGAACCTGCTGAATCCCATCACTAGTTATGCTCCATCCTACATCTTACACCAGCGTTTGAAGTGTTTTTTTTTCTTCTGGCCAGCCTCTGTTGTGGAAATCAGTTGGGGTGGGAAGAAAATGCCGAAATCACCGGGGAGAAAAGTATAGCTTCAATGTCTTTAAAAGTAAATAAAAACAAAGCCCCTTAAATACTGATATGCTTCTCGCGGTGATCTGCCTCTGAAGATGCTAGCCATAGATGCGGGGGAAATGTAAGGGGCAAAAACTACCAGTCCACAGCGACACAGCCTGGAAACCCCACAACAGCCAGCATGTTAAACTGAGTGAAGTGGGGGAGGGAGACAATATTCAAGTGGGAAGGAGTTCACCTAGTTAGTACTAGAGAAAATAGGTTGACGGTTATAGAGAGAACTGAGCGAATAGTTCAAAAACCCAGCAGTGAGGGGGATAAAACCTTAAATAAGCACCCACGGGGATGACCTGGAACTCTTAACCCAGCATAATAAATATCATATAATAGGGATCACTGAAACCTGGCGGGATGAATCTGATGACTGGAATGTAATAATTGAGGGGGACAACCAGAGGTGGGATCCAACCAGTTCTCACCACTTCTCTAGAAGCGGTTACTAATTTTTTTTCTGAGTGCCAAAAAGGGGTTACTAAAGCAACCTCCCTGCCCAATAGGGACTGGAGGTGCGTGTGTGCGGCGGCGCCGCTGTTTGAATCCCACCACCATCGGAACCTGTTATTAAAATTTTTGGATGCCACCACTGAGAACCGGTTGTTAAAATGGTGCCTGTAAACAACCAGTTGTTAAATTATTTGAATCCCACCACTGAGCATAACGTCCCTCACCTGTGTAGGGCTTCCAAGAACTTCCACTGGCTTCCTGGACAAAAAATCCCTTTCACTCTGTTTAGACATCAGATCCAGCCTGACACGGAGGAAGACTGGGGGCAGAATTGTCAGAATGATGAAGTCACTTCTGGAGGAAAACTGGAAGTAAGGCAGGAGTCACTGGAAAATCTATGGCCGCTTCGCTTTGTGATTAGACAGCCGCAGAGCCATCTGACGGCCCGGGGCTGCCAAAAAAGGCTCCTGGCGCCGCTGCTGCAAGCGACAGGTGCGGCGACAACATCTTCCCTCGCTTCAGGGAAGGCTTTGGGGCTTGGCGCCCTAAGCAACAACCCTTTAAAGAGGTTATTTGTTGAGGATCGTCTTCCTGCGGTAGCGGTCGCGGGCAGCGCTTTTATGGTGGCACTTTTCAGCCGTATGGTAGTGTCCTCCAGCGTCGCCTTCGAGCCACACTGTCCCTCCCACCTCCAGGGTCGGAGGCAGCGCTGCATGGAAGACTCGCGGCACCTTCCGCAGGCGGCGAGGAGGATTTACCCGCAAGTGGGGCGAGGAAAACTGCAGAGGCTGCCCGGCGGAGCCGCCGTGCACGACCTGCCGCTGCCTCCTTCGCTGCTCCGCTCGCGACGCCAGATAAGCGGTAGTGAGCCTTCACGCCGCATAGAACTCCTGCCGTATTGATAGCGCAGCTGAAGTGCAGAAACGGCCCAAGACTTTAGCATAGGGTTTCTGGCAATTCCTAGGGCTACCTGTAACCCCCCTGCTCAGAATGGGTTGACCCAGTAAGGGGTGGAGACTCAAAGCAGCAAGAGGCTGCAGCAGACCTCATGTAGTTTGGAGGAGACAAGGCTACCAGACTCGGACCTTGATTTGTATAAGCCCTTAACACCTTGTTAAGGTAACTGCAATGTTGTTGGGAACTAGTGGGAAGGTAGTTGCTTGTTTTTGCTATGTTGTAAATGTTGGAGTTTATTGTTTCAGGGTTTCTTTTTGTGTTTGTAATGGGTGATAATGGGTGATAATGGGAAACCTTCATCGTGTTGAATCCTGTCCATCAAGCCCTTGAAGTCTTCAGGAGCCAACCCACTTGCCAAGAAGAATTGGACTTGGCAGTATCAGTGGACTGTAAATAGAAGGACTTGAAAATGCAACCTGAACAGGACCTTGAAGTGTGATGCTAAATGTTGATGTTTGATGTTGTATGTTAAGAAAGTAAACCATTTTGTTTTGTTTTTTATTTGATGTTGCAAACTCATTCCAAGTTCTGACCCACAGAACCCACAAGCTGAGGTTACATACCCATTGCCACTTCTGGGTTTTCCCTGGAAGTGAGGTCATTACATCAGCCATTTTTTTCCATTGCTGCTCCCTGGCTTATAGTCGTGACCGAAACGGTTCATTATCTGTGTGCCATACTGCAGCTGGGGAATTTGCACACCAGCTGATATTGTATCAGAAACTTGATTCAGGTTATGTAACTCATAACCTGAATCAAGTTTCTGTACACAGCTGGTGTGTAACATTTTCACTACAGCTGGTGTGGCACAGATGTGTTCAGTCTTGCTCTTTAGGTTTTTTTTTTCCTTTGTTTTCTTTCTCATGTGTTGCAAAGAAGTCTCCGGAAAATCGATTGAACCAAATCTTGCCCCTGAACTCAAGTATATTCCCTGTGCACCTTTGGGAAGCATCTTTGACATTTTTGCTCCTCAAATGGAAAAAAAAATCATAAGTATTCCCCCCCCCCCCCAAGAACTGCTACACAGAGATAGAGATCAAAACTGGGAAGCTGGTGCCACCCACCCACCCATCCCCAGAACTGTGTGACGTCCAAAGGCACGGTTTCCCGAGTATTCGTTATAAAAAACCGTCGCACTAAAAGTGATTAATTTTGCACGTGGCCCTCTTGAGCAGATCTCCGGGGCTATTTGGGAAGGAAAAATAAAACAAATGGATCTCTTTTGCCTTAAGTATTAAAATTCTCCGCAAGCATAATTCACGCAAACGCCTGGACCAGATGTTGTTCCAGAACCACTGCAAAAAAAAAACACACCACCTTCCTGCATCAAGCTTCAGGAGTAACGTCTACCAGAACTTCAGCCGCGGCGGTCTCGGCTCCGACGTCAAACGTTAAGTCTGTGCAAGGCTTTGGTTCAGAAAGAAGCGGGGAAATAAGACCATCAATTCGCCCTGAATGTTGAAATCAAAACGAGGAAGGCGCCTCGATGAGTCACTCATTCTATCTCGACCTTGCGGTTTGAGCGTTGGCATTCCATCTTGTCTTTTTTCTTGCCTCGTTTAAACCTCGGTGCATGTTTAAACCTCAGCGAGAATAAGGTAAAGCATGCGGCTTTCTGAGAAAGATTTTGGCCCTGCCACCCTCCACCCCTGCCCCGCTGCTCCGAATGGAAGTAGGGCTACCCTCCATCAGGACAAGAATCCATCTAAGAATACTTTTGTATCATAAAACCTTGGCAACTCTAAAAGTCCAACCAATTAGTAAATCTGAGCTATAGACACATGACGAGAACAAACAGGGGGAGGACCAAATTTCTCCCATATTAGCTCTTCACGAAATTCCTGATCTGAAATGGGATGCTAGCAAAATTCGTGACTGGCTCTATAGTAGAGATGCTCTACGAGACAAACAACTTGCTTCCGTTCAGAAATACTCCCCATGGTTCTCCTGCGTCAAAAAGAACAAACGTGATGCACAATATCTCACAAATCTCAAGGAAGCAAACCTAAGGAAATCGTTCACTTCCCGAGATGCCAGACGTTCAAATCAGAACAATCACTGGGGAGCTAGGCTAAAACACCAAAAGAGCTACGTGTATGCAGATGTAGTTTAAATCAGAGTGACGACATAATACACCACAGACTTCATTGCCCTTTTTACTCTGCTATCCGCAACAAATATATCAATGATATCCTGTCAGGCCTGACAGGCAGTGAGGAAGAGAAAGTTTGCTTTCTGATGGCGGACGGGTTACATTCAAAGTAGCGATATGCATGTTTTTAGCAGCGAAAATCAGAGAACGTTTAACTGGTGTTCAAAACATACAAGCTAAGTTGTAATAAAAGTAGTTAGAAAACCTTTATAATTACAATCAGATCCTGCTATGAGTAAATATATGATGCTTCGGTAACTTAACACTAATAGAACTGTAATGGTTCTACACTCTAAAGCTTGCAAAAATCCTCACAATGTGTTTTATATTTTTGTAAACTGTGGGGAGTAGGGCTTTGGTTGAAGTATCTGTTTATATGTGTATGGCCTGTGGCTAATAAACCTTGAATTGACCAAGATGCTGCCAGCTACAGCTGCCATCCAGCAGTGGCATAGGAGGTTAAGAGCTCGTGTATCTAATCTGGAGGAACCGGGTTTGATTCCCAGCTCTGCCGCCTGAGCTGTGGAGGCTTATCTGGGGAATTCAGATTAGCCTGTACACTCACACACATGCCAGCTGGGTGACCTTGGGCTAATCACAGTTTCTCAGAGCTCTCTCAGCCCCACCCACCTCACAGGGTGTTTGTTGTGAGGGGGGAAGGGCAAGGAGATTGTCAGCCCCTTTGAGTCTCCTGCAGGAGAGAAAGGGGGGATATAAATCCAAACTCTTCTTCTTCTTCAATTCGGGAAGTTCCCCTGCGACTTGGGAACACTTTGGAAGCATTTCGGAGGGCAGGCAGCAGTGGTGCGATTCAGCCTATTCGCACCTATCCGGTAGAACCGGTAGCTAATTTTTTGTCTGCTTCAGAGAATGGTTGTAATCCCACCACTGAGTCCTTTCGGAGCCAGCTGTTAAATTATTTGAATCCTACCACTGGCGGGCAGCTGCTGGAAATGCCGGCAGCTTTTTAAAAGCAAAACCCTGCGGAGTCTTATTCTTTTTCCTTTTTTAAAAGTATGTTTTTAATGTATTGTCGAAGGCTTTCACGGCCGAACATTGTAGGTTGTGGGGAGCTTCGTATCAGCCAGAATTTAGCAGATGTTGCCGAGCACATTTGTGGCTGGCATCTTCAGAGGATCTTGCTTTCCCAACATCAGATCCTCTGAAGATGCCAGCCACAGATGCAGGCGAAACGTCAGGAGAGAATGCTGCTAGAACACGGCCATACAGCCCGGAAACCACACAGCACCCAATATGTTTTTAATTATTTTCTCATTTATAGAAAATATTATGAATACCAAAAAAAACAGAAAATGTAAAAAAAAAATAAGATACAGAAAACAGGAGGCATGCGACAAACAAGGAAAAAAACATACCATGAATATAAAATACCGTATTAAATTAATTCAGGGGAGTCTTACTTTCCCTTACAACTATACGAATAGTCAAATACTTTAACTACCACCACAGTACATATTCACTGAGGGGAAAAGTCCAGCCGTTAACTTTGTGTAATCCGAAAAATATGCAAGATTTATCAAAGTGAAACCTCGTTTTTTAACCATTTCAGCACAATACATTGTAGCGTATTTCTTCCCAGTTTTCTTGTTTTATTCATTTTTCAACCTGCAGGAGTGATGCAAAAGGAAGATAACTAAAGTACTAACATTAGAGGGGGTTTTTGGTGGAGAGAAGCAGGATCCTATGACATTGCAATTGCTGTTCTATAATCTCTGCCCAAGGGAAGAAGAAGAGTTTGGATTTATATCCCTCACTTTCTCTCCTGTAGGAGACTCAAAGGCTATTACACTTCCTCTGCCCCCCCCCCCCCACAACAAACACCCCTGTGAGGTAGGCTACGGGCTGAGAGGAGCCTCTGATGGCTGCATCAGGCCCAAGGTCACCCAGCTGGTGCAGGTGTGGAGTGCAACAGGCTAATCTTGAATTCCCCAGATAAGCCTCCACAACTCAAGCGGCAGAGCTGGGAATCAAACCCGGTTCCTCCAGATCAGAGTGCACCTGCTCTTAGCCACTGCTCTTAGCCACTACGCCACTGCTGCTGGGTAACCAAAATACACCCTCTGAAGCAGAGGCCCCCATTGTCCGTGCTGTGGGGCCCACTAGTACCTTTCTTGGCACCTACCACATGTTTCTAGAAAGTGGGTGGAGTTATGTAGACGTCTCATGCCCAGCAGAGCTTCTGATTGGACACAGGGTATCCGATTGTCGAGGCGCATTTCAGCTACAACTCCACAACTGTGTTGGTTTTGTCCTCTCGCAATCCTCTTTCCCTAACCATTTTTTGTTTTATTTTTTAATGCAAATAGTCTTTATTTTTTAAAGAAAAACATACAAAAAAATAAAACTACAATTTCCATAGATCCAAAGGATCCTGTCTCCAAAACAGAAAACATTCTTATCGTCCTTAATATTATAAATTATTTTGTGTATGACTTCTTGTTCTTAGAATCTATCTTGTTCTTCTCTGTACTTTTCTATAACTGATCAACTTATATAAGAGCCCTCCGGGGGTTGGGCAGTATAAAAATCCCATAAATAAATAAATAAATAAAAAATAAAAAATAAAAAAATAAAAGCATAACATAATTACATTAAATTATCTAACAATCGTTTAATTACTAACGTATTTGGCGATAGAACTTAATATTGGCTTCCACTCCTTTTCTATTTATTTATACATATCTTAAGTTTATACATATACATATTTATACATATCTTAAGTTTATACATATCTTAAGTTTAACAATTTGTGTAAAATTTAGTAAAGAAATTAATCAGAGGGGTCCAAGCATCTTCTTGAGAGCCAGCGTGGTGTAGTAGTTTAGAGCAGGTGCACTCTAATCTGGAGGATCGGGTTTGGTTCCCCGCTCTGCCATTTGAGTTTATTTGGAGGCTTATTTGGTGAACCAGATTAGCTTGTGCACTCCAACACCTGCCAGCTGGGTGACCTTGGGCTAGTCACAGTTCTTCAGAGCCCTCTCAGTCCCATCCACCTCACAGGGTATCTGTGGTAGGCAAAGGAAGGGAAAGGAGATTGTAAACCCCTTTGAGTCTTCTTACAGGAGAGAAAGAGGGGATATAAATCCAGACTCTTCTTCTTCTTTCTTCTTATTTGTGATTGTTTGTAATGATATGGATCATTTTTTGTTAAAATCGTCCCCCGTGAACACGTCCTAAACCTGCGGAAATCTGGAGCTGAGAAATGAACCAGACCCCCAAATCGGTTGGATTACGGCATAATGCAATATATCCTGACACGAGGGGGAAACAGCAGCATTAAATTCCACCTCGAGCGAGACTCTGCGTTTTTGTGATTTATTTCATTTCCATAAAACTCCGAACCATAATATGCTGTGTGGTTAATATCCACGGGGACAAGTGGAGGAGGCTTACCCGAAATGGAAAGTCAGACTGGAATTAGTTTTGCCCACGGTTAATTAATGTAATCCGGTTCTGGACAAATCTATTAAACTGTCGCCTGCCTTTTTTTGCTCTAATGTACAGCTCGGTTTAAATATGACGCACTCTTTCGTTTACATGAAGCATAAATGGTAGGTTTGGGCACAGTGATGCGTTCGGGGCCGCTCATTTTCCCGTTCAGACGGCATCGTGGTGGGAGGGCCCTCTGTGATAATCTCAGGAAGAAAAAATAGCTCTTTTCCCAGGACCCACTGAAAACACACATGGGAGTGAAGTAGGGATGCCAATCTCCAGGAAGAAGAAGAAGAAGAAGAAGAAGAAGAAGAAGAAGAAGAAGAAGAAGAAGAAGAAGAAGAAGAAGAAGAAGAAGAAGAAGAAGAAGAGGAGGAGGAGGAGGAGGAGGAGGAGGAAGAGGAGGAGGAGGAGTTTGGATTTATATCCCCCCTTTCTCTCCTGCAGGAGACTCAAAGGGGCTGACAATCTCCTTGCCCTTCCCCCCTCACAACAAACACCCTGTGAGGTGGGTGGGGCTGAGAGAGCTCCGAGAAGCTGTGACTAGCCCAAGGTCACCCAGCTGGCGTGTGTGGGAGTGCACAGGCTAATCTGAATTCCCCAGATAAGCCGCCACAGCTCAGGCGGCAGAGCGGGGAATCAAACCCGGTTCCTCCAGATTAGATACACGAGCTCTTAACCTCCTACGCCACTGCTGCTCCCTAGGTTGTAGGGATCCCCTAAAATGACGGCTCTTCTGCAGACCACAGAGATCACAGTTCCCCTGGAGAAAATGGCTGCTTTGGAAAGTGGACTCTATGGCATTATACCAGTGGCGTACCGCCCAGGGGAGCATATAGGGTCAAATGCCCCTGGGCTGTTGCCATTTAGGCACGTGGGGCGCCCCCATACACCCCTCCTCCTTCCACCCAGGTCCATACATTGACTTCAAGACCCGGTGCAAAAAAAGTTGTTTGGTCGTAGTGGGGGAGGGTGGCGGCCCATAAGGTGGGGCACCGAAAACGTAGTGGGGGAGGGTGGTGGCGTAGGAGGTTAAGAGCTCGTGTATCTAATCTGGAGGAACTGGGTTTGATTCCCCGCTCTGCCGCCTGAGCTGTGGAGGCTTATCTGGGGAATTCAGATTAGCCTGTGCACTCCCACACACGCCAGCTGGGTGACCTTGGGCTAGTCACAGCTTCTCGGAGCTCTCTCAGCCCCACCCACCTCACAGGGTGTTTGTTGTGAGGGGGGAAGGGCAAGGAGATCATAAGCCCCTTTGAGTCTCCTGCAGGAGAGAAAGGGGGGATATAAATCCAAACTCCTCCTCCTCCTCCTCCTCCTCCTCTTCTTCTTCCTCTTCCTCCTCCTCCTCCTCTTCTTCTTCTTCTTCTTCTTCAAGTCCAGAAAAGACACACTCTTAATTTTATCAGTTACAAAATGTAGTTGATAATTCTTAGTGTTTATATTTTCAGCAGGTAGCCATGTTTGTTTGTTTATTATTTATTTATTTATTTATGTATTTATTTATTTATGTATTCATTCATTCATTCATTCATTCATTCAATTTTATCGGCTGTCTCATCCCCAAAGGGCTTTAGGCGGCTTTACAATAGAACTGCTAGATTCTCGTTGGTCTCTAAGACTCCACTCTAGCTATTCTTAGCATTTATACAGCATTTCCAGTCTTCAAGGAGTTTTTGTTTTATTGTGACATCGATGCTATTCTTTCGTTCCCAGTTCCCTTCCCCTGATGTTGCCCCCTGGAATTGAGCATCTGTCAGGAATGGCACTCGGTGACTGACGGCCATTCTTGCCTTCAAACGGCTGTATAACACAGAGGGCTAAGGAGGACACCTGAGTGAGGGGAAGGTACTTCCGCTCGGCTGTTGCTTGATCAATGCAACCCAATATTACCAAACCTGTGATATGTTAATGGATCTCTCTCCTATTGATCTTTCTCTATACGCTTACGTACAAAGATAACTAGGCTGACCCTGCCAGTTAACCCTGAGGGAGACAATGGAGCCCTGTGTTCAGTTCTGGAGGAGAAGTCGATCTATGGCTACCAGTCTTGATCCTCCTTGATCTGAGATTGCAAATGCCTAAGCAGACCAGGTGCTCAGGAGCAGCAGCAGCAGCAGCAGGCCATTGCTTTCACCTCCTGCACGTGAGCTCCCAAAGGCACCTGGTGGGCCACTGCGAGTAGCAGAGTGCTGGACTAGATGGACTCTGGTCTGATCCAGCAGGCTAGTTCTTATAACAAGTGCTGTAGCTCCGTGGGGGCAGACTGCTAGGTGGCTCTATCTCTATCTGCGCTGGTCTTGGGGCGCCTGGCTTCAAAAACACCTCTTTCACACATTCTCTGGGAAAACGGGAGGGGGGAATCCAGGGAGTAAATGTAACTGTGTAAACCAGGTCCAGCAGATCTGGCTTCTAAAAGTTGGGAATTTTTAGAGAGCCAGCGTGGTGTAGTGCTTAAGAGCAGGTGTACTCTAATCTGGAGAACTGGATTTGCCTGGAATATCAGGTGTAGCTACATTTCTTACTAGACTCACATAAGAAAAAGGGGGGGGGGTGCAACAGTCAATATTAACAACAATAGAACCACCACTACTGTTGCACTCTGGCTACAACCAATATTTCAAATACGTATATTTATGAGTTTATATACATGAGTTTATATCATTGTTCATATTTTTTACATATTTCATTGGTTGTAAATACAATCATTTCTTGTCGACTACATCCAACCGGTAAGTTCAACTTATTTTTAACAATTATAACAAATAAATTCAGGGTGCTGAATTGATGGGAGAGTATGAACTAAATACCTACCTGAATTAATACGGATGACCCTGAATTTATTTGTTATAATTGTTAAAAATAAGTTGAACTTACCGGTTGGATGTAGTCGACAAGAAATGATTGTATTTACAACCAATGAAATATGTAAAAAATATGAACAATGATATAAACTCATGTATATAAACTCATAAATATACGTACCGTATATACTCATGCATAAGTCGAATTTTTCAGCACATTTTTAATGCTGAAAAAGCTCCCCTCGACTTATATGCGGGTCATTAAATTTTTTGAGTGTTTTTACTTTGCCGGCCAGCAGGGGGCGCAGCTTTTATGCTAGCTGCACCAAAATTTCAGGGTACCCTCAGAAGACTCTCCTGATGATACCAGCCAAGTTTGGTTTAGTTTGGTTTAGGGGGTCCAAAGTTATGGACCCCCAAAGGAGGTGCCCCCATTCCCCATTGTTTTCAATGGGAGCTATTAGTAGATGGGGCTACCCTTTTGAGGGTCCATAACTTTGGACCCTCTGAACCAAACTTCACCAAACCTGTCTGGTCTCATCAGGAGAGTCTCTTTATGATACCAGCCAGGTTTGGTGAAGTTTGGGTCAGGGGATCCAAAGTTATTGACCCCCAAAGGGGATGCCCCATCCCCCATTGTTTACAATGGAAGCTAATAGTAGATTTTCCATTTCTGATAATATCCCCCTTAAAATCTAAGTTGGGTTACATTTGGATATACAGATGATGATGAGGAATCCAGTTTTGAAGGATTTTAACTCTTGTGTTTTAGCTTGGTTGCTGGTTGAGCTAAGGTCTTTGTACTTTTAAAGCTATTGTTGAGACCATATTGTTTTTGTTGACCCTCTTTTCCACTTACAGAGCTAGTTTACTGTTTTTCTTTGAAATACATATTCAGAAACATTTAACATACTGATGCCTCAATTGATGTAATTTTATTGGCATCTATTTTTATTTTTGAAATTTACCAGCAGCTGCTGCATTTCCCACCCTCGACTTATACGCGAGTCAATAAGTTTTCCCAGTTTTTTGTGGTAAAATTAGGTGCCTCGACTTATATGCGGGTCGACTTATACACGAGTATATACGGTATTTGAAATGTTGGTTGTAGCCAGAGTGCAACAGTAGTGGTGGTTCTATTGTAGCTACATTTCTTCACATCCAGTGTTTGCTGGTTAGGGCTTTCTTTCCTCTGTTACCTTCTCCACTTTTAAATGGATGCTGAACTCTTAGGAATTCACCATATTCAAAATATTATTATGGGCTGGGTGCACTAGACAAGTACAGTCAATCCACATTTATACCCAAAAGGCTAATGCACTTGTCCCAAGACAATGATCATTTTCAAATCTTTATCATGCAATGTAGATTACAAAAAGGCTTTCCCTAATCTTTCGCCAAAATAAATCATTCAAACTTGTAAGTCTACAGTGTTTGTAGACTTGTAAGTCTACAAGTCTACTTGTAAGTCTACAAACTTGTAAGTCTACAATGTTTATAATGCAAAAAAATCTTTTAAGTTGCTTAAACAAAAAAATCATAACAACTTGTACATTTGTTAATCATCCATCATCCACGATACTGTGGCTTGGGCAATCTTTTTGGGGGGATTATTTAAACAATAAAACTTAACAACATGCACATTATTTTGGCTTGGGTTAACCAAACTCCGGTAGGTTTGGACTCGGAAATCCTTCAAGAAGGCCCAATACCTAAGAATTAGAGAAGCATATTAATACAAAAAATATTTTTAAAATATTTCAAAATCATAGCAAATAAAATTATTACTCACTTGTAGCTCAGTTTATAATTCTGTTAAAGAAATTTGTACTAACAGTTTCCGACTTTTGTTCTTCCTGCAAAATAAGATATTCAAAATAAGATACATTTCAAAACATAAAGGACAAGAAGGCCTTTTCTAAATAAAAAAAAGATGCGTTAAGCCTTTAAATTGAATGTAAATACTGAGACTACAGCTGACTGCTTTCTCTCATGTCCTGGGTATTGTCTTCAAGAGAAGAAGAAGAAGAAGAAGAAGAAGAAGAAGAAGAAGAAGAAGAAGAGTTTGGATTTATATCCCCCCTTTCTCTCCTGCAGGAGACTCAAAGGGGCTTATGATCTCCTTGCCCTTCCCCCCTCACAACAAACACCCTGTGAGGTGGGTGGGGCTGAGAGAGCTCCGAGAAGCTGTGACTAGCCCAAGGTCACCCAGCTGGCGTGTGTGGGAGTGCCCAGGCTAATCTGAATTCCCCAGATAAGCCTCCACAGCTCAGGCGGCAGAGCTGGGAATCAAACCCGGTTCCTCCAGATTAGATACACGAGCTCTTAACCTCCTACGCCACTGCTGCTCCTGCTGAAGAGGAATGATTGGCTACAGAGATTAATTCCCCCAGAGGAAAGTGATACTTCGGAGGGTGGACTCTCTGTTGTACCCCACTGAGTCCCTGTTCTTATCAGGCTCCACCCTGAAATCTCTAGGAGTTTGCCAACCTGGATCTGCCAACCCAATTCCCCATCCCCTGTCAGTGGTCAGGTGGGAGTTGGCAACCCCATATGCCCCCTGCAAGGGAGTGCTCGTCTTTGGAAGCTCAGGGACGTTCTGCGTACCTGGCTGCATCAATAAATAAACACAGAGACGCATGTCTCGCTCAGAGGCTTCCCAGAGGTATCCATCTGGCCACGGTTGGAGACAGAACTCTCCCCTGAAAAAACCTCTTAATCTCTCAAGCAAAATAATGAAAGGTGGCTGGGAGAGTTCAAAGTGAACTCGGTCTGGTGAGGGGTAAAGGGATGGGTAAATTGTTCTCAGTGGCTACTCACCGAATCACAGAGTTGGAAGAGACCCCCAAGGGCCATCCAGTCCAACCCCCTGTCATGTGGGAATACGTAATCACTCCTGACAGACAACCTCTAAAAACCTCAAAAGGAGACTCCACCCCCCTCTGAGGCAGTGAATTCCACTGCCAAACAGCCATGAGTCCCTGCTCCTCCACATGAGCGGCGAACTCTTATCCGGTTAACCAGATTTTTTTCCCCACTCTTCCTATTGGGTGACCTTGGGCTAACCCCAGTTCGTTCAGAGCTCTCTCAGGCCCACCTATCTCAAGAGGTCTCTGTTGTGGGGAGAGGAAGGGGAAAGTGTTCATAAGGTCCTTTGAGATTTCTTACAGGCACGAAAGGAGGGTGAGACCTCATCTGGAATATTGTGTACAGTTTCGGGCACCGCAGTTCAGGAGGGATATCGACAAGCTGGAACGGGTCCAGAGGAGGGCAACCAAAATGGTAAAGGGTCTGGAGTCCATGCCCTACGAGGAGAGGCTTAGGGAGCTGGGGATGTTTAGTCTGGAGAAACAAAGGTGAAGGGGTGACATGATAGCCATGTTTAAATATTTGATGGGATGTCATGTCGAAGAGGGAGCAAGCTTGTTTTCTGCTGCCTCAGAGACGAGGACACGGAGTAATGGATTCAAGGTGCAGGAAAAGAGATTCCACCTAAACATCAGGGAAAAACCTCCTGACTGTCAGGGCTGTTTGACAGTGGAATGCACCACCTTGGAGTGTGGTGGAGTCTCCTTCTTTGGAGGTTTTTAAACAGAGGCTGGATGAACATATGTCGGGAGTGCTTTGATTATGCGTTCTTGCATTGCAGAGGGCTGGACAATGGCCCATGTGGTTTCTTCCAACTCTATGATTCTATCATGGTATAAATCGAGACTACTAGTCAGTGGTGGGATCCAAAAATTTTAGTAACAGGTTCCCATGGTGGTGGGATTCAAACTGTGGCGTAGCACCAATGGGGCTGGGCGGGGCACGACAGGGGCGTGGCCAGGCATTCCGGGGGCGGGGCATTCCTGGGCGGGGCTGTGGCAAGGACGCAGCCGCTGCGCCGGTCCTTGGGCGGGAAACGAAGGCACGCAGGCGCAGGCTGCCACGCACGCCGGTGCACCTCCTGCTAGACTGCTTCAAGTTCTGCGCGCTACTGCTGAGAGGAGGGGCGTAACTAAGGCAAAAATCACGTGGCAAAATCACCAATTAGTAACCCCCTCTTGGCACACACAAATAATTAATAACCTACTCTTGGGAACCTGTGAGAACCTGCTGGATCCCACCTCTGCTACTACTCCTCTTCTTCTACTGCAGACCCCCCAGAAACAATTTGTTTAGGGTGAGATGGAGGCCAGATGCTAATTTTCTTCCTCTTAATTATTTTCCCCGAGCAGGTGCACTCTGATCTGGAGAACTGGGTTTGATTCCCTGCTCTGCCACGTGAGCTGTGGAGACCTATCTGGTGAACCAGAGTAGCTTGTGCACTCCAACACATGCCAGCTGGGTGACTTTGGGCTAGTCACAGTTCTTCGGCGCTCTCTCAGCTCCGCCCACCTCACAGGGTGTTTGTTGTGATGGGGGGGGGGAGAGAAAGGAGATGGTAAGCCCCTCCCAGGAGAGGAAGGGAGAATATAAATCCAGAGTCGTCGTCATTGTCTTCTTCTCAGGTCCTCAAAACCCTGGTTTAGGTTGATACCCTGATGCGCTCGAAAGGAGATGTGGAATTAGAGGAATTCAATACACTTCGCTAGAGATGCTCTCAGCTAGGCCAAAGGAGACTGTGGTGGTAATTTAGAGCTTCCAGTGGCTGTCAAGATGATTTTTTTTCCCCCTTGGAGACATTTTAATCAAGGTTTCCCCTCCCCATAATCTGTCCACGAGATGTGTTTCCCCATCTTCAAGAGGACAAGTTTATTATCGTAAATCACAGGACAATAACTCAGTTGTATCAGTGTTGACGCTGCTCCTTTGCAGCGTCGGTAATGAATTACGGCATTACTGGGGATTTAATGATGCTATAAATCACTGCACTGTTTACAGAAGAGAGGCTGCCTCTAAATTAGTTCGCAAGAGTCAGTTGGGTTGATAGGGGTCTATTACAGGGACCAGGGTTTCTAATCCGACGCCCCCCCTCCCACCCCCAGCCAGAAAGCTCACAGAGGCCCCTTCCGCACACGCAAAATAATGCGTTTTCAAACCACTTTCACAACTGTTTGCAAGTGGATTTTGCCATTCCGCACAGCTTTAAAGAGCACTGAAAGCAGTTTGAAAGTGCATTATTCTGCATGTGCGGAATGAGCCTAAGTTAATATTTATTGTTATAACCTGCCTTACAGGACTGTTGTGTGGATAAAACAAGCCCAGGTTGCATATACGCTCAGAGGTGGGATCCAGCAGGTTCTCACAGGTTCCCGAGAGTAGGTTACTCATGATTTGCGTGTGCCGAGAGGGGGTTACTAATTGGGGATTTTGCCACGTGATTTTTGCCTTAGTTACGCCCCTCCTCTCAGCAGTAGCACGCAGAACTTGAAGCAGTCTAGCAGGAGGTGCACCGGCGTGCGTGGCAGCCTGCGCCTGCATGCATTCGTTTCCCGCCCAGGGACTGGCGCAGCGGCCGCGTCCTTGCCACAGCCCCGCCCAGGAATGCCCCGCCCCCGGAATGCCCGGACACGCTCCCGTCGTGCCCCGCCCAGCCCCATTGGCACTATGCCACAGTTTGAATCCCACCACCATGGGAACCTGTTACTAAAATTTTTGGATCCCACCACTGTAATACGCTGTGCTTGGCTAGAAACCCATGCCATAGGTTCGCCACCACTGCTCTACTGTAAGGAGATTCAAAGTGGTTTAAAAACTCATTTTCCCTTCCTCTCCCCACAACAGACACCTTGGGAGGATCCTGTGCATGTGTAGTTTTTCCTTTTTTTCGTATTGTCGAAGGTTTTCACGGCTGGGCTCAACTGGTTGTTGTGGGCTTTTCCAGGCTGTGTGGCCGTGGTCTGGTAGATCTTGTTCCTAACGTTTCGCCTGCATCTGTGACTGGAACCTTCAGAGGTGTATCACAGAGGGAAGTCTGTTACACACTGTGTCCAGTTTGTATGGCATTTCCTTTCCTGTTTTTGTCTTGTTTTGAGGGGGATGTCTGTGAAGATGCTGCCACACGATTGCAGAAGCTGCAATATGTGCATACTCGTGTCACCATATCTTCACAAACAGTCCCCTCAAAACAAAAACAAAAAGGAAAAACGACATATGCATGAGATCGCTAGGCAAAACAAACTTGGCCGGGCATTCTGGGGGCGGGGCTGTGGCAAAGGACACAGCCGCTGCACCGGTCCTTGGGCGGGAAACGAATGCACGCAGGCGCAGGCTGCCATGCACGCCGGTGCACCTCCCGCTAGACTGCTTCAAGTTCTGCGCACTACTGCTGAGAGGAGGGGCGTAACTAAGGCAAAAATCATGTGGCAAAATCACCAACTAGTAACCCCCGCTCAGCACACACAAATAATTAGTAACCTACTCTCGGGAACTGGTGAGAACCTGCTGGATCCCACCTCTGTCTCTAGGGCCCCTTCCGCACCTGCAGAATTATGCGTTTTCAATCCACTTTCAATGCACTTTGCAGCTGGATTTTACTGTGCGGAATAGCAGAATCCGCTTGCAGACAATTGTGAAAGTGAACTGAAAGTGCATTATTCTGCATGTGCGGAAGGAGCCCAGGCTACTGAAATCATTTCGCCTGGAGAAAATGGCCGCTATGCCTGACTGGAGTCCCTCTCTTCCTCAAACTCTACTTTCCCCAGGCTCCACCACCAAAATCTCAAACTATTCCCCAATCCAGATTTGGCAACCCTATCCCCCCTTTCTCTCCTGTAAGGAGACTCAAAGGGGCTGACAATCTCCTTGCCCTTCCCCCCTCACAACAAACACCCTGTGAGGTAGGTGGGGCCTATGGAGCTGAGAAGAAGAGAGAAGTGAAGAAGAAGAAGGTCACCCAGCTGGCGTGTGTGGGAGTGTACAGGCTAATCTGAATTCCCCAGATAAGCCTCCACAGCTCAGGCGGCAGAGCGGGGAATCAAACCCGGTTCCTCCAGATTAGATGCACGAGCTCTTAACCTCCTACGCCACTGCTGCTCCATAGAGGGGATTGTCATAATCGGCATATTATTAGACGAGAGTGAATGTGTTTTTAAGCCCGTATTTCAGTGTTCTCTGTAGGTCTGTTCATTCATCAGAGCAAAACAAAAAGAAGAGGAAGAAGAGTTTGGATTTATATCCCCCCTTTCTCTCCTGCAGGAGACTCAAAGGGGCTGACAATCTCCTTGCCCTTCCCCCCTCACAACAAACACCCTGTGAGGTAGGTGAGGCTGAGAGAGAAGAAGAAGAAGAAGAAGAAGAAGAAGAAGAGTTTGGATTTATATCCCCCCTTTCTCTCCTGCAGGAGACGCAAAGGGGCTGACAATCTCCTTGCCCTTCCCCCCTCACAACAAACACCCTGTGAGGTAGGTGGGGCTGAGAGAGCTCCGAGAAGCTGTGACTAGCCCAAGGTCACCCAGCTGGCGTGTGTGGGAGTGCGCAGGCTAAGCTGAATTCCCCAGATAAGCCTCCACAGCTCAGGCGGCAGAGCTGGGAATCAAACCCGGTTCCTCCAGATTAGATACACGAGCTCTTCACCTCCTACGCCACTGCTGCTCTTCTAGATCAGACTAGCGATCCATCTGGTGTAGCATCCTGCCTCTTGCAGTGGTCAGCCCGTTCTCTGAGGGGCCAAGAACGAGGCACAGAGCCAGAGGCCTTCCCGGTTTCTGCCTCCTGGCACTTCTGGTCCGTCAGAGGTTGACTGCCTTGGACAGTGGAGGCTCCATTTGAGTAGCCATGGCTACTGATAGGACTTCTCCTCCATGAATCTAATTCCCTTTCTAAAGCTGTTCATGCTCTGTGGCCATCCCCAGCTGGCAGTGAGTTCCACCTTTTAATCGTTGGTCACGTAAATAAGTTTTTCCTTTTGTCCGCTATTTTGAATCTACCGCCTGTCGGCTTTATTGGATACACTCACATTTCTAGTAATTTTGCGAGAGGTAGAAAAGTTCCCTCCATCTGCTGTCCGTGCTATAGCCCATGCACAACTTTATAATTTTATACCTCTGTCTGGGGCTGTTTCTCTCCCCCGACTCCTGTGTTGGAGGAAGGTGTTGTTAATCAGCGTTGAAGAGCAAGAGGAGGAGGAGGAGGAGGAGGAGGAGGAGAAGTAGAAGAAGAAGAAGAAGAAGAAGAAGAGGGGGAGGAGGAGGAGTTTGGATTTATATCCCTCCTTTCTCTCCTGCAGGAGACTCAAAGGGGCTGACAATCTCCTTGCCCTTCCCCCCTCACAACAAACACCCTGTGAGGTAGGTGGGGCTGAGAGAGCTCCGAGAAGCTGTGACTAGCCCAAGGTCACCCAGCTGGCGTGTGTGGGAGTGCACAGGCTAATCTGAATTCCCCAGATAAGCCTCCACAGCTCAGGCGGCAGAGCGGAGAATCAAATCCGGTTCCTCCAGATTAGATACACGAGCTCTTAACCTCCTACGCCACTGCTGCTCCATGAAGGCTAGGATCATGGGCTTGGATTCCACCAGATATGCACTGACTCTCCTGGAGTCCGTTAACTTTTTACCTTCTTCATTGAGCACTGGTGTGGTAGAGGCCCTTTTCCAAGCATGTTGATTTTGATGGACTCAGAACGGTACAGAATAGCAAAATCCACTTGCAAACAATTTGTGAAAGTGGATTGGAAGGGCATTATTCTGCAAATGCAGAAGGGGCCAGAGTCTTGACAAGTAGTAACCAGGGCCTATCCTGCTTAGCTTCCGAGATCTGATAAGAGCCAGCTAAGAACATAATAACATAAGAACTAGCCTGCTGGATCAGACCAGAGTCCATCTAGTCCAGCTCTCTGCTACTCGCAGTGGCCCACCAGGTGCCTTTGGGAGCTCACGTGCAGGAGGTGAAAGCAAGGGCCTTCTGCGGCTGCTGCTGCTCTCGATCACCGGTTCTGTTAAGGCATTTGCAATCTCAGATCAAGGAGGATCAAGATTGGTAGCCATAGATCGACTTCCCCTCCATAAATCTGTCCAAGCCCCTTTTAAAGCCATCCAGGTTAGTGGCCATCACCCCCTCCTGTGGCAGCATATTCCAAACACCAATCACACGTTGCGTGAAGAAGTGTTTCCTTTTATTAGTCCTAATTCTTCCCCCCCAGCATTTTCAATGGATGCCCCCTGGTTCTAGCATTGGGAGAAAGAGAGGAAAAATTTCTCTCTGTCAACATTTTCTACCCCATGCATCATTTGATAGACTTCGATCCTATCCCCCCTCAGACGTCTCCTCTCCAAACGAAAGAGTCCCAAATGCTGCAGCCTCTCCTCGTAAGGAAGGTGCTCCAGTCCCTCAATCATCCTCGTTGCCCTTCTCTGCTAGCCAGGGCCGTGTTTAACAAAGATCACCAAAAAGGAAGTACAAGACCCTGTTCATTATCCAGCAAGTCGCAACAGAGCAAGTGAAGCAGAATTTAAAAGGTCATGCAAATGTGACGGGAACTAAGCTGTATAAAGTGTGTTACCGGTTTTTACATGGCTTTTAGGAAGCCTCTCAGGGTAATCCTGAACAGAGTTGTGCTCGTCCAAGCATATTGATTTCTATAGACACAGCCTTACGACCCTTATACGTTGTCAGGCTGTTTTGGCTTACTTTAGAGGGATTTTATTTATTTATTTATTTATTACCATTGAACTTTTATACCGCCCCATCCCCGAAGGGCTCTGGGCGGTGTACATCATAAAAGGAAACAATATAAGTAATAAAAACATTTAAAAGCAGCGACAACCATAAAACATTTCTAATAAATATAATAAGCTGGCAGCAAAATAGATGGCATTCAGCAGTCTCCTATTACGGTTCCCTCCCTCTCCTAAAGGGGAGGGATGGCTGGCCCTATTTTCCAGTCTAAACCCCTTCTAAAAAAGGGAGGAGTGGCGAGCTCCAAGATGGCAGCTGGCCCAGATGTCGGGGCCGGCACTATCAACTGCTGGTTCCTCCAGCGCCCTCGGGCGGAACAGTCTGGCCTATGCCCCATGTGAATGGCTGCTGTCCCGCAGGGCCCGACAGCTGGAGAGGAAGCGAGCTGCTCACTGAGGCCGGGCCAGAGCCGAAGGCCTGGCCCGCTGCGGAGGCCAGCCAGACGCCGAGGGCCAGGGACCACCAGTAGACGGCCCTGGCTGATCTAAGAGGCCTTGTTGGGACATAAGGGGTGATGGTCTCGAAGATACCATGGTCCCAGGCTTCAGCGTAAGGCCTTAAAGGTCAATACCAGCACCTTGAAGACGATCCGAATTCCACCGGAGCCAGTGCAGCTGGAAGCAGTATAGGCTGGATATAGCCCAGGTGGCGCTTACCTGCGCTAGTACCACGATGCTGGACCAGTTTCAATTCCTCCGGATCAAACGGCGGGAAGGCCCACAGAGCTTAATTACAATAGCTCCACCTGAGATGACCGATCGCCCGTGCGACTTCTCCCACACCGGGCGCTGGAAAAGCTCTCCCCTTCACGGGCCGGTGCCAGAGGATCTCCGCCTCGGCGGATTCAGTTTTTTAACCTGCTCTGCCGCGAACCAACCAGCCGCATCACTTCCAAACAGTGCTGTAGAGCCACAGGGCGCGGCTGTTCCTCCATCAACAGAACGAGCTGTGTGTCATCTGCATACTGATGACAGACCAGCCCGAAACTCCGTACCAGCTGAGCATGGTATTACATGGTACCATTAAAACCCTCTCTTTAGCCCAGGGGTCCCCTAAACCACGTCCTGGGGCCAAATGTGGCCCTGAAGGCATTTATCCGCCCGCCAGGCATGGCGCGATGGCTCCATTCATGTGCAGTGGGGGCTCGAGGGGAGGAGGAACTGGCCCCAACGGCTGTTGATTGCAATTACATGATGGCGCCCCCCAAATCTCCATGAATTTTCTGGACCCAGAGTTGGAAACCTTTACATCGGCAAATTCCTGCTCCGCCCTTCCTCTCGGCTACTCCATGTGTTGCTCTCAGGCTTTCTGTTCCGCCACTCCCATTGGCATCAGCCAGGCTGGCTAATCGCCGCTGGCTGCTAGGGAGGAAAGAACCCAGAAAGATACCTGATCCTGGGTTAGATGGAATGCTTCATTGGGCAAGTTATGCTTTTTTTTTAAACGGGAAGGTATTCCAGAGCCTCCCAACAATATTTTGGAGCCCACCCTGTACTTGACATACTTTGGTCACTGTTCTAAAAATAGACCATGACAGAAAGGCTGAAAGGTGAAATCAAACATTTTACAATCATTTGTGCATAGGAACTTGTTCATCGTTTTTTTTAGTCCGGCCCTCCAACAGTCTGAGGGACAGTGAACTGGCCCCCTGTTCAAAAAGTTTGGGGACCCCTGCTTTAGCCTAACATTCATGCTGCCATTTCAGGATTCCGCCATCTCATTTAGCTCCAATGGCCATACAAAGCATACTGGAATGGAACTACTGTATGATTGCACTGAGCAAGTAGTCTTTCTGGGAAATCCTGAACAAAATCTATAGTCTTTAGCTTTAGCTTTAGTTTTAGCTTTAAAAGGGGCGTGGACAGATTGATGGAGGAGAAGTCGATCTATGGCTACCAATCTTGATCCTCCTTGATCTGAGATTGCAAATGCCTTAACAGTCCAGGTGCTCGGGAGCAACAGCCGCAGAAGGCCCTTGCTTTCACACCTCCTGCATGTGAGCTCCCAAAGGCACCTGGTGGGCCACTGCGAGTAGCAGAGAGCTGGACTAGATGGACTCTGGTCTGATCCAGCTGGCTTGTTCTTATGTTCTTATGTTCTTAACGGTGTAAATCCACTTAGGACTGCATCTTGGAAATACCTGCTTGTAGCAGTCTTGTCCAAAGCTGCAAACGTTTGAGGCTAGGATGATTATAGCGTCATCCTAAAAAGATCTTTTTTGAGCATGCCCCGTTGAAGACACCTGAGGACGTGTCAGGATCTGTCAATCATCTGGATTCAGAAATCGGTTTGCTGACAGGAACTCCACGAACAGAATTTCAGCAAGCCGTGCGCGAACTGAGTTCCACGGCACAACTTCTGGTGAATCTCCATTTCCCAAACACTGCACCAGTCAGTGTGGCGTAGTGGTTAAGGGCTGGTGGATTCTAATCTGGAGAACCGGGTTTGAGTCCCCACTCCTCCATCTGAGCGGCAGAGGCTTCTCTGGTGAACCAGATGTGTGTCCGCACTCCTACATTCCTGCTGGCTGACCTTGGGCTAGTCACGGTTCTCTCAGGACTCGCTCAGCCCCACCTGCTTCACAAGGTGTCTGCTATGGGGAGAGGGAGGGAAAGGAGCTTGTCAGCCCCCTTGAGTCTCCTTACAGGAGAGAAAGGTGGGGTATAAATCCAAACTCTTCTTCTCCTCTTCCTCAGCATCCCTGCGGGGTGAAATCACTAGAAGCGTTCTCAGGCTTTGCGAAGCCCCCCAGCATTTTCAATGAATGTAAATATAACAGGTGTGGGTACAATACAGACCATTTGGAGGGGGGGGGGAATGCTCATAGCTCCCACCCCCAAAACGAGTTTGCCCCCTTTCATTTCTCTCAAGCCAGGATTTTCGAAAATCGCTAAAGCAGCTATTCCTTTTGTAAAATCCTTTGCTGGAGCTGCTCCTGCGTGAATAGCCAGACAGGAAGTGCTTTATTTACCTCCCTTCCACCAGTTCATTATAAGTTCCTCACCGTCCACCATCAGGGAGAATCTGCCTGCCTGTCATAAGAACATAAGGACAAGCCAGCTGGATCAGACCAGAGTCCATCTAGTCCAGCTCTCTGCTACTCGCAGTGGCCCACCAGGTGCCTTTGGGAGCTCACCTGCAGGAGGTGAAAGCAAGGGCCTTCTGCGGCTGCTGCTCCCGAGCACCTGGTCTGCTCAGGCATTTGCAATCTCAGATCAAAGAGGACCAAGATTGGGAGCCACAGATCGACTTCTCCTCCATAAATCTGTCCAAGCCCCTTTTCAAGCTATCCAGGTGAGTGGCCATCACCACCTCCTGTGGCAGCAGATTCCAAACACCCGTCACACGTTGCGTGAAGAAGTGTTTCCTTTTATGAGTCCTCATTCTTCCCCCCAGCATTTTCAATGGATGCCCCCTGGTTCTAATATTGTGGGAAAGAGAGAAAAATGTCTCTCTGTCCACATTTTCTGCCCCATGCATCATTTTATCGACTTCAATCCTATCCCCCCTCAGACGTCTCCTCTCCAAACTAAAGAGTCCCAAACGCTGCAGCCTCTCCTCGTAAGGAAGGTGCTCTGTCATTCTGTGCGGGTCTCCCAGCAGGTTGGGGGCAGATTTTCTTAGTGCCCCACAGTGTACAAAGTCCCCCGAGCCCGTTTTCTCCCCATAGCAGCAAGTATGACCAATCTACAGCGATTCGTTCATTATTGCTTGGCCCGTCGCAGAGAGGTCCCTTTTTCTTTTCTTTTGCGTGCTGCACCTGCGCAGCTACGCAGGTGCAGCCGATCGTGCTATGGGATGATCGGTATGGCTGCGGGGGTTCATTTCTGAACGCCTGCACAGCTACGCATGTGTTGCAGGAAAATTTTTTTAAAAAAATTGAAAAGCTTTTTAAAAGAAACATCTCCGTGCAAAAAGCAATCCAGATTTTTTCCGTGGGCTCCAATTGCTGCCTGAACAGTATGCACAGGCAGGAATTTGGCAGGTGCAGGGTTTTCCTGGCTGGGGTTTCATTGCAGGGTATGGGGACCAGAAACTGTGCATCTTGGCCTATTCAGTGGCTGGCAAAGTAGGGGGGGGGGAGTGACAGGGAAATACAATAGCAAGAGTGAGGGCCGAGAATCTATGGAACCAGGTTTCAAATCCCCGCTTGGTTATGAAAGTCATTGGGTGACCTTGGGCCAGCCTACCTCAGAGGGTTGTTGTGAGGATAAAACGAAGAGAAAAGTGTATGTACTGAACTGAGTTCTTTGGAGGAAGGATGGGATTAAAAAACACATTGCTATAAGAAGCATTGCTTGTGGCAGAGGGGTACTGGCAGAAAATGGCGCCCAGGTGGAGCGCATCGGCAGAGTGGTGTGGGGGGTGATTTTGCACCCCCCCACACGTGATCACATGAGTGGCGCCTGGGTACATGTGACCACACATGACTCTCTGGCAGATCCACCGCTGGCTTGTGGGCTCTTTATTCGAAGAAGAAGAAGAACAAGAACAAGAAGAACAAGAAGAAGAAGAACAAGAAGAACAAGAAGAACAAGAACAAGAACAAGAAGAACAAGAAGAAGAGGAGGAGGAGGAGGAGGAGGAGTCTGGACTTATATCCCTCCTTTCTCTCCTGCAGGAGACTCAAAGGGGCTGACAATCTCCTTGCCCTTCCCCCCTCACAACAAACACCCTGTGAGGTAGGTGGGGCTGAGAGAGCTCCGAGAAGCTGTGACTAGCCCAAGGTCACCCAGCTGGCGTGTGTGGGAGTGCACAGGCTAAGCTGAATTCCCCAGATAAGCCTCCACAGCTCCGGCGGCAGAGCTGGGAATCAAACCTGGTTCCTCCAGATTAGATACACGAGCTCTTAACCTCCTACGCCACTGCTGCTCTTCTAGATCAGACTAGCGATCCATCTGGTGTAGCATCCTGCCTCTTGCAGTGGTCAGCCCGTTCTCTGAGGGGCCAAGAACGAGGCACAGAGCCAGAGGCCTTCCCGGTTTCTGCCTCCTGGCACTGGTGTCCAGAGGTTGACTGCCTTGGACAGTGGAGGCTCCATTTAGTCGCCATGGCTACTGATAGACTTCTCCTCCATGAATCTAATTCCCTTTTAAAGCTGTTCATGCCTGTGGCCATCCGCTGGCAGTGAGTTCCACCTTTTAATCGTTGGTCACGTAAATAAGTTTTTCCTTTTGTCCGCCTTGAATCTACCGCCCGTCGGCTTTATTGGATACACTCACATTCTAGTAATTTGCGAGAGGTAGAAAAGTTCCCTCCATCTGCTGTCCGTTGCGCCCATGCACAACTTTATAATTTTATACCTCTGTCTGGGGCTGTTTCTCTCCCCCGACTCCTGTGTTGGAGGAAGGTGTTGTTAATCAGCGTTGAAGAGCAAGAGGAGGAGGAGGAGGAGGAGGAGGAGAAGAAGTAGAAGAAGAAGAAGAAGAAGAAGAAGAGGGGGAGGAGGAGGAGTTTGGATTTATATCCCCCCTTTCTCTCCTGCAGGAGACTCAAAGGGGCTGACAATCTCCTTGCCCTCCCCCCCTCACAGCAAACACCCTGTGAGGTAGGTGGGGCTGAGAGAGCTCCGAGAAGCTGTGACTAGCCCAAGGTCACCCAGCTGGCGTGTGTGGGAGTGCACAGGCTAATCTGAATTCCCCAGATAAGCCTCCGCAGCTCCGGCGGCAGAGCTGGGAATCAAACCCGGTTCCTCCAGATTAGATACACGAGCTCTTAACCTCCTACGCCACTGCTGCTCCCGTCCTCTACAGCCATTGAAAACCTTACCGACAAATGCAAAACTTCTCAGCCAGAATCTGCAAGTGTTTCTGGGCCGTGGCAAAGATGTTTCATCTGTTGGAATAAAAACAGCCGCTCGTCTCTAGATGCCCTGCCTGTTCCTTGGCGTCCTGATTCACTGCAATGCAGTCTCGCCCTGCTCTTTCCTGGGCTCCGAGCCAGCCCTTTTTTCACCTTCCCAAAGATTGTAATCCTCTCCCCTATCCAGATCTCAAAATCTTTCTGCCTCGTGTCTCTCCCCCCAACATGCAGAGGGGGAAATGCCTCTCCCTCAAGAAGACCCCTGCTCTCATCTTGTTCAGCTTTGGGGGAGTCTTGAGTTGTATTTTATAACGGCCTTGTGAAAAACGACGGCTGATCCCTACCTGCAAATCTGCATTCACAGGTTACCTCTAGGGAGATCGACTTGGTGGGTTGCCAGTCTCCAGGTGAGGCCTGGAGACCCCCCCCAAAAAAAAAATTACAATAGCCCTCCAGACTAGATTAGTTAGATGAGGAGGAGGAGGAGGAAGAGGAGGAGTTTGGATTTCTATGAGCATAAGCATTTTATTGTCATTGTGCACGCACAACGAAATTCACAGCAGCATTCCTCGATGCACACAATTCCAGACTCATACCCCATCCTCACTTTCCCCTTCCTCCACCCATCCCTACACAGCCCCAAACACATCAACACGAAGCCGCGGAGTTCAGCATCGCCACAGCTCTCGAGTAGAAGCTGTCTCTAAGCCTCTTTGTCCTAGTTTTGATAGACCTGTATCGTCTGCCGGATGGTAACAGTTCAAAAAGAGAGTGTGCTGGACGAGACGGGTCTCTCGGAATATTTTGGGCTTTCTTTCGGCTTCGGGAATTATAGAGTTCTTCCAAGGAGGGGAGAGGGCAGCCGATAATCCTCTGTGCAGTAGTGATCACCCTTTGGAGTGCCTTCCTATCTGCCACTGTGCAACTGGAGAACCATACACAGATGCAGTAGGTTAAGACACTCTCTATAGCACAGCGGTAAAAGGACACCAGGAGTTTCCCATTCAGTTGTTGTTTCCTCCCTTTCTCTCCTGCAGGAGACTCAAATGGGTTTACAATCTCCTTTCCCTTCCCCCCTCCCTACAGCAAACACCCTGTGAAATGGGTGGGGCTGAGAGAGCTCCCAAGAACTGTGACTAGCCCAAGGTCACCCAGCTGGCATTTGTTGAAGAGCACGAGCTAATCTGGTTCACCAGATAAGCCTCCAGTCAGCTCAAGTGGCAGAGCAGGGGATCAAACCCGGTTCTCCAGATTAGAATGCGCCTGCTCTTAACCACCACGCTGCACTAGTGCTCGTAGAATCATAGTTCCCCTGGAGGGAACGGCTGCTTTGTAGCGTCGGCGTAGGGTTACCAGATCTGGGCTGGGAAACACCTAGAGATGTTGGGGGTGGATGGATTTGAAGAGGAGAGGGTCTTAATTAGGGTAAAATGCCGCAGGGTCGTCCAAACCAGCCATTTGATCCGGGGAAGTTGATCTTGATCCTCTGGAGATCAACTGCAAACCGCAGGAGATCTCCAGTTACTGCCTGGAGGTTGGCAAGCCCAGGTAACCCCTAGGAACAGCAGGCGTTTCTGATCAAGGGTGAAGGAAGACAGATGTCAAGGCAGAAAGCAGATGTGAAATTGAAGGAAAGGCCTGTCTGACGTAGCTTAGATCCAGAAAACGTGGTTTGGGAGTCTATATTTGGAAACATCATTCAAATTAAGCTGCCAAATAGGGAGATCGTTTAAGAAACAAACAAACCGGAATTGAGTTAAATCCCAACAATTAAAGGCAAGAGCTGGGCCGATCCTCCGCTCGCCGCTGTCTTTCTGAGGAACATCTGGAGGAAAGGCATCTGGCTCCCCAAAGGCCTGGTGCTCTCCAGAGAGTCCCGCCGCCGTTTGCATTATGCAAGCTTTTCGGTTCTGCCCCAGTAGCATCAGCGCCAAATCTGTCAATCGTCGGGAAGGGTTGAAAAGAGGCAGGGTTGGGGGGGGGGGGGATTAAACCTTTGAGGGGAGTTAGAGAAACAGTTCTTGAAGGCTGTTCCCAGAAGTCTTTTGCCTCCGTGTGGGGTAGCAGATAGCATGCCAGTCGCATGAGCACATGAAGAAGAAGAAGAAGAAGAAGAAGAAGAAGAAGAAGAAGAAGAAGAGGAAGAGGAAGAGGAGGAGGAGGAGGAGGAGGAAGAGGAAGAGGAAGAGGAAGAGGAAGAGGAAGAGGAAGAGGAAGAGGAAGAGGAAGAAGAAGAGGAAGAAGAAGAAGAAGAAGAAGAAGAAGAAGAAGAAGAAGAAGAAGAAGAAGAAGAAGAAGAAGAAGAAGAAGAAGAAGAAGAGGAGGAGGAGGAGGAAGAGGAGGAAGAGGAAGAGGAAGAGGAAGAGGAAAAAGAAGAAGAAGAAGAAGAAGAGGAAGAGGAAGAAGAAGAAGAAGAAGAAGAAGAAGAGGAAGAGGAAGAAGAGGAAGAGGAAGAGGAAGAGGAAGAAGAAGAAGAAGAAGAAGAAGAAGAAGAAGAAGAAGAAGAAGAAGAAGAAGAAGAAGAAGAAGAAGAAGAAGAAGAGCAAAAGCAAAAGGAGGAGTTTGGATTTATATCCCCCCCCCCTTTCTCTCCTGCAGGAGACTCAAAGGGGCTGACAATCTCCTTGCCCTTCCCCCCTCACAACAAACACCCTGGGAGGTGGGTGGGCCTGAGAGAGCTCCGAGAAGCTGTGACTAGCCCAAGGTCACCCAGCTGGCATGTGGGGGAGTGCCCAGGCTAATCTGAATTCCCCAGATAAGCCTCCACAGCTCAGGCGGCAGAGCTGGGAATCAAACCCGGTTCCTCCAGATTAGATACACGAGCTCTTAACCTCCTACGCCGCTGCTACTCCCTTAAGCTGGGTCATAGTGAATTAGACCACTGGTCCATCAGGGACAGTATTGTCGAAGGCTTCACTAGGCTATTGTGGGTTTTCTGGGTTGTGTGGCCGTATTCCGATCGTTTTTTCTCCTGACGTTTAGCCCGCATCTGTGGCTGCAGGTCTCTCAAACCTGAGCCTGACGCTCGAACCGCTGCGCAATAACGGCTGTCATGGGAACGATATGGAACCACCAGGTACAGGGGCAGCCTACCTCCAAATACCAGTGCTGGGCACAGGGGAGAAAGCTTGAACTTTGATGCCTTTCCTGTAGACATTTCGAGAGGCAGCATGGCTTGCTTACCTGGGGCACCTCTTTTGAGTAATCATGTCAGGTTAAGACGTTCCGTTTCGTCCCGCAGTGTGCTGTTGCGTTGCCTTCTGTTGTGCTTTAAGTAGCTCGACTGCCCGCTGTTTTCTAAGTGGGCTTTTCTTAAGCCCCCGTTGCTCGCACTTAAAGGGTTGGGGTTTTTTTTAGTGTTTACTGCAGACAATGTTTTATTTATGATCGGTGACCTGAAGCAGCGCCGGCTTGGTGGCTTCTTGGGATCTTGCCGGTTTTTCAATGGCAAACACTGTGGCATTTTAAAAATGTGTTATATTTTAACCTTTTCTTTAAAAAAAAATTTGGAAGCCACCTCAGAAGCCAAGCCAAGAACGAGGGACACGTGTTGATTAAAGAAGCAAGAAGCAAACGGCCGGACCCCAAATACCCTTTTTCTGAGGTCACGCCCCCAAGCGATGCTGAAATCCGTTCTCCACGTAGCACTTTCGGTTGGCCAAGTGCTTTGCAAGCTTTATTGGTTGCCCTCACAACAACCCTGTGAGGTAGGCCACCACAACCCCCATTTTACAAGTGAAGAACTAACAAAGGGGACCTGAACACCCAAAGCCCCTCCGAGAGCCCATGTCAGGGGCCGGGACTCGAACCCAAGTCTCCCATGGTGAAAGCAGAATCCCTTATTCACCGGACTACCTATTCCTCTCCTTCTATGGGTCGTTCGAAAGTAAAAACCTATGTTAGAGCACGCATTTGCTAGAATAGCGCGAAAGTGTCTGCTTTCTAACTCCCATCAATAATATTCATGAGCATCTAAGGTTACCGTTTCCGGGTAGGGAAATTTATAGTGCTTTAGGGGGTAGAGTCTGGGGAGAGAAGGGTTTGGAGTGGGGGGGGGCGGTCGAGTGACCACCCACCCATTTTCATCAACTAATCTCTGTTACCTGGAGGATGGCTGTAATTAAGAAGAACGTAAGAAAATAAGAACAAGCCAGCTGGATCAGACCAGAGTCCATCTAGTCCAGCTCTCTGCTACTCGCAGTGGCCCACCAGGTGCCTTTGGGAGCTCACGTGCAGGATGTGAAAGCAATGGCCTTCTGCAGCTGTTGCTCCCGAGCACCTGGTCTGCTAAGGCATTTGCAATCTGAGATCAAGGAGGATCAAGATTGGTAGCCATAAATCGACTTCTCCTCCATAAATCTGTCCAAGCCCTTTTTAAAGCTATCCAGGTTAGTGGCCATCGCCATCTCCTGTGGCAGCATATTCCAAACACCAATCACCCGTTGCGTGAAGAAGTGTTTCCTTTTATGAGTCCTAATTCTTCCCCCCAGCATTTTCAATGAATGCCCCCTGGTTCTAGTATTGTGAGAATCTGACAACCTTCCAAGAACCGCAGTTCACAGTTAGCGTCAATTCATATGTTGGTACCTTGGGCAACTCTCTTTGGGCAACTCCTCACCTCGTCCCCCAGCCGGCCGGTCGGCCTCTGCGGGGAGGAAGCTCCAGTCAGCCCCCAGCCAAGGGTCTTGGCCTTTGGGCTGGTGGATGGCCAGGCACGAGCCTCGGGACATGAGGCAAGGACTCCTGTGCTCCTTCTAAGGGCCAGCACCGTGGGGCCTCTTTGCTGTGGGATTACCGGTTCAGCGAACTAGCTACAAATTTAGCTACCGGTTCTAGTGAACCGGTCCAAACCGGCCAAATCCCACCTCCGGATATATACCATTGTCAACGAGGAGACCGAAAACGTTTTAGAAACGTTTTTGGGGATGTGTGTGGAAAGAGCCCTCCTCAGAGCAAGGGGTGCATAAATCTGCCTTATATGGAGTCATTCCCTCGGCCTATGAAGAAGAGAAGAAGAAGAAGAGTTTTGGGTTTATATCCCCCCTTTCTCTCCTGCAGGAGACTCAAAGGGGCTGACAATCTCCTTGCCCTTGCCCCTCCACCACAAACTCCCTGTGAGGTGGGTGGGGCTGAGAAAGCTCCGAAGAACTGTGACTAGCCCAAGGTCCCCTAGCTGGTGTGCATTGTAGTGCACAGGGCAATCTAGTTCCCCAGGTAAGCCTCCACAGCTCAAGTGGCAGAGCGGGGAATCAAACCCAGTTCTCCAGATGAGAGTGCACCTGCTCTTAACCACTACACCACTGCTGCTTAACTGAGGGGAGTGAGAATCCCTTCTGGCTGAGTGTGACAAAGATGTTGGCTGCAGCGAGGGGCCATGGGTGTGTTGGCTAGCATGTGGAACCTAGGATGCTCGGAGAGCCAAACCAAACCCCTCTCTAAGTTATGCGGGGCGGGTGGGGTGGGGGGCACAAAGAATCTCCCAACTTTTTTTTAACTTACATCGAGCGGGTACCTGGCAGGCTGATTTTGTGAGCGAAAAAGAAGCAGACAGAGGTAGAAATCCTTAAGAAGAAGAAGAGTTTGGATTTATATCCCCCCTTTCTCTCCCGCAGGAGACTCAAAGGGGCTGACAATCTCCTTGCCCTTCCCCCCCTCACAACAAACACCCTGTGAGGTGGGTGGGGCTGAGAGAGCTCCGAGAAGATGTGACTAGCCCAAGGTCACCCAGCTGGCGTGTGTGGGAGTGCACAGGCTAATCTGAATTCCCCAGATAAGCCTCCACAACTCAAGCGGCAGAGCTGGGAATCAAACCCGGTTCCTCCAGATCAGAGTGCACCTGCTCTTAGCCACTGCTCTTAGCCACTACGCCACTGCTGCTCCCTTTCCAGTTCCACCATTTCTCAACCCGCACCCCTCCCCGGCCCAGGGATCCATACCTTTTCCCACTATGGGTAGGCAATTTTATACAGACAGAGGGCAAGAAGGGGAAGGGGAAATCGCCTCCCCTCCAGAACCACTTTTCAGTTAAAAATAAAATAAAATGTCTGCTGCGTAGCGTCTACTTTAGCTCTACGTGTGACCTACTAGACATAGTCCTGTGCCTATTGTATGAACTCTAGGTAGTTACGGCCCAGCTGATGAGATGGCGCACTGAGCACTTGGTTAGTTAAACAGAGCAGCTAATTTTACAATCCAAGATGCACCGTTTCGGACCAAGTTTTTCCAACGCGGACGGAGGCTCTCGGGTCGCACTCTGGAGAGAAGCGCGGGAAGGTTGAAAGGAGAATCCAAACTGTAGGACGATTATCGCCAGCTGTCCTTCTTGTCCTGGCGCCTTCGTGTCGCCGCCAATCTTTGCATTCAGATGAGGTGTGTGGAAATGAAATTGCACTACCGCATTTAAAAAAAACACACACACAACATCTGTGTGCGTGATATGTGGACTACAGCATGCTTGTTACTGGAATTTCTTTTCTCTTTTTTTGTTTAAAGAGCTAGTAAAACCACCGTGTGAATACGCAGAGGGGGCCGAGAGCCACGACGTGGCGGAAATCGTTTCTTTTCGTGCACCGCTCTTTGCGCACACGTGCACACAGGAAGTCAGCGAGTCAGCGACGGGAGGCGGCGGCCCGATTCAAAACTCATCTTCGGAGCTGTCTGCTAAAAGCATCACTCGATCTTGCATGCTGTTGAATTCCCTCTGCGAGGAAAGGAGAAAGGAAGAGAGAGGCAGAGATGGGAGGGAAGGAGCAGAAAAAGAATTATCAGTGGCAAGGGAATAAAATATTTCTTTGCCTTTCGGGCTCCCCTTTCCCCCGTCCCAACCATGCTGCTGTGGACAGTGGCGTATCCCCACCTTCAGTGAACAAAAATATATATGGTTTTATTGATTTGCCTTTTTTAGATGAAGCGTTTGAGTTGGATAATCGTGTCATACCAGTATGAGGCATCTTATATACCAGTGATGGCGAACCTTTTTGAGACCGAGTGCCCAAATTGCAACCCAAAACCCACTTATGTATCGCAAAGTGCCAACACGGCAATTTAACCTGAATACTGAGGTTTTAGTTAAGAAAAAGTGGTTGGCTCTGAGGCGTGCATTACTCAGGAGTAAGCTTGGTGGTAGTCGGTGGCTTTGCTTTGAAGCAACCATGCAACTCTTTGAACAGGTGAATCCCAACCCTAGGAGGGTTTACTCAGAATCAAGCCACATTGCCAGCAACCGAGCTTACTCCCAGGTAGTGCTTTAGTTCTTTGCATGAAAATCAGTGGGGTTTAACAGCGCTTAACAGGGTTACCTACACTGCTTCTCTTAGGTTTAATGCTAATAATCAAGCCCAGCGGCCCAGGCCAGCCTAGATGTGTGGGGGGGGGGCGATTTCCCCCCCACATGATGAACTCTGTTTGTGCGTGCCCACAGAGAGGGCTCTGAGTGCCACCTCTGGCACCCGTGCCATAGATTCGCCATCACTGTTATATACCAAGCGTAGGAGTTGGCCTCCTGATAATCACAGGATTCTTTCAAATTAAAAAAAAGACAAGTTTCTAGTCCTAATTGAGGCAGACAGGCGTCATAATGTCTGGGCAGAGCCTCGAAAAACTGCAAATACTGGCAACTGACTCAGTTTGCTTCCATAACAGGGATAATTCATGCTTCAGCAGTGGCGTGGGAGGTTAAGAGCTCGTGTATCTAATCTGGAGGAACCAGGTTTGATTCCCAGCTCTGCTGCCTGAGCTGTGGAGGCTTATCTGGGGAATTCAGATTAGCCTGTACACTCCCACACGAGCCAGCTGGGTGACCTTGGGCTAGTCACAGCTTCTCGGAGCTCTCTCAGCCCCACCCACCTCACAGGGTGTTTGTTGAGAGGGGGGAAGGGCAAGGAGATTGTAAGACCCTTTGAGTCTCCTGCAGGAGAGAAAGGGGGGATATAAATCCAAACTCCTCCTCTTCTTCTGCAATGCAAACCATTCACAGCAACAACAGTACTTCTGCGCAAAGGCACCTTCCACACATGCAGAATAATGCGCTTTCAATCCACTCTCAATGCACTTTGCAGCTGGATTTTATTTTACTGTGTGGAACAGCAAAACTCACTTGCAAACAATTGTGGAAGTGGATTGAAAGTGGATTATTTGGCATGTGCGGAGGAGGCCAGAGATTTACAGAAGACAACGAACGTTGCTGTTTTGTGCAGCTGTCTTTTTATATTTGGTAGGATTTCAAATGTTGTCTTATGTATATTTATAAAAAAGTAATTGCATATTTTAACTGCGGTTAGCTGCCCTGAGCCAGACTCCCATCAGGAAAGGTGGGACAAACATCAAATCAATCGATCTATCAATGAACAAAGCGCTTTGTCTCTCTCCGAAAGCAAGCAGAAGGGGAAGAGTTTGGATTTATACTCCACTTTTCTCTACCAAAGGGAATCCCAAAGCAGCTGGCAAACTCCTTTCCTTCCCCACAGCAGACACCTGGTGATGTAGGTGGGGCTGAGAGAGTTCTGAGAGGACTGTGATTGGCCCAAGGTCACCCAGCTGCCTTCATGCGGAGGAGCGGGGAAACTGACCCAGTTCTCCAGATTACAGTCTGCAGCTCTAAGGCCCCTTCTGCACATGCGGAATAATACACTTTCAGTCCACATTCGCAATTGTTTGCAAGTGAATTTGGCTGTTCCGCACAGTAAAGTCCAGCTTCAAAATGAATTGAAAGTGGATTGAATGTGCCTTATTCTGCATGTGCGGAAGGGGCCACGTAACCAGCAAAACCAGCTTAATCTAAACATTTCATCAAACCTTGGAATTCTAGAAAACGGCATTCTCCCAAGTTCATGTATACCCTGATTCCACAGGAACACAAAATCTCAGCTTCCACCATTGAGAAGTCCAATTGTCCAGCTCCTGTGGATTTGGATCGCCAGGTAACCAGTGAGAAGTTTAGCGTAGGGGGCAGGATGATGCTGTGTGAGCCATTACATCACTTCTGGGGAAAACCCAGAAAGACATAGGGTAGCTCTAGCAATAGCCAGAAGCTCTGTGGTAAAACCATAGAGCATCCTGAAATTCCTAGAGCGATCTTCCATTACTCCTCGTTTTTTCTTCTGCCGCCACTGGCCAAGTCGACCAGGTTGCGGCACTCGCGGGATTTAACTTCACCGCGGTGCAGAATTTGGAGCGAGGAACTTTTTAAAAAAATACGCTCCTGCTTGTCGCTTATCAACACAATGAAACTCTGTTCGCGAGCCAAAAATGCGCAGAGAAGAGACCAACTCCACACAGCCCCCGCGTGACGACACCTTTTGCTTGTGCCTCTTGAAGCTGTTCCTGCGCCGGTGGTTCATAATCTTCACGCTGTAGAGGGTGACGAGGATCATGAGGGCGCCAGCAATGCCGACCCCGACCGGCACCAACATCCCGGACATATAACCCGCCTGCAAAGCATAAGCATAAGCATTTTTTAATTGTCATTGTGGACGCACAACGAAATTCACAGCAGCATTCCTCGATGCACACAGTTTCAGACTCATGCCCCATCCTCACTTTCCCCTTCCTCCACCCATCCCTACACAGCCCCAAACACAGCAACACGAAGCCGCGGAGTTCGGCATAGCCACAGCTCTCGAGTAGAAGCTGTCTCTAAGCCTCTTTGTCCTAGTTTTGATAGACCTGTATCGTCTGCCGGATGGTAACAGTTCAAAAAGAGAGTGTGCTGGATGAGACGGGTCTCTCAGAATATTTGGGGCTTTCTTTAGGCTTTGGGAGTTATAGAGTTCTTCCAAGGAGGGGAGAGGGCAGCCGATCATCCCCTGTGCAGTACTGATCACCCTTTGGAGCACCTTCCTATCCGCCACTGTGCAACTGGAGAACCATACACAGATGCAGTAGGTGAAGACACTCTCTATAGCACAGCGGTAAAAGGACACCAGGAGTTTTCCATATATCCACCATGCTACAGTTTTGGCAAAAAAGCTACCGGGACACCACAGTGTGTTGACATAGTTAAAAGTGCTGGATTAGGATCTAGGAGACCCAGGTTTGAATCCCCCCTCTGCCACAAAATTGCGCTGGGTAACCTTGGGCCAATCCCATACTCCCAGCCTAATCAACTTTGCAGGGTTGTTGTGAGGGTAAAACAAATGGGTGGGACAACCATGAAACCCACTTTGAGTCCCCACAGGGCGGAAACACAAAGACAAGATATAAACAAGAGAAGTTGTCACGTGACCTCCGCCCCATCAATGCACATCAATATTTACAAAGCTCGTAAATCATACCAGTTGCGGCAGAGCATTGCTGTTGATTAAACTCTCGTTTTTTCCAAAAATGTGGATCCATATCCTGCAATTCAATATGCGCTTTCGCACACGACAGCGACGCTTTAACGCCACATATATTCTGCGGGCTCTGCCTAAATTAATTTGTTTCAAAGCCCCGCGTGGCCTTGCTGCTACTTCTGTGGTTTTTTTCCAAGCGCTCAGTATTTATATTGCCTTCTCCCTTGTGGATCTCAGGATTCAGAAGAAATTAGTTTCTATTCCTGTCCTTACAAACAAGAAGCGCAGCATTAGGGACTCACAAGAGAGCCTCGTGCTCCGCTCTTATTCTTCGTTCTCCTCTCATGCAAATTGAAAAAGCCATAATGAGGTGCTAAAAAAGATGAGATTCAGGCTGCGCGTGTCTCCCTCGCAGGGGGTGATTTGCAAGCAGAAAACTGATTTGGGTGTACAAAAGGAGACTTATGCATGCTGCCTTCACTTCCGTAGCGGGGGAAAAGCAGGAAATGGATGAAAGAAATCATCAAAAATGAATACAAAACACACAATGGCCCTGACCTGGGAGGCTCAGTTGGCTCTGGTTAGTATTGGATGGGAGACCACCAAGGAAGTCCAAGGGAGGCGATGGCAAACCACCTCTGAGCATCTGACCTAACCTGGATGGCCGAGGCTAGCCTGACCTTGTCAGGTGTTGGAAGCTAAGTAGGATCAGCCCTGGTTAGAATTTAGATGGGAGACCACCAAAAGAGTCAAGAGTTGCTGGGCAGAGGCAGGCAATGGCAAACCACCTCTGAGCATCTGACCTAACCTGGATGGCCGAGGCTAGCCTGACCTTGTCAGGTGTTGGAAGCTAAGTATTGAAAATTGAAAAAATAAATTGAAAAAATAAATAAGTAAGTAAGTAAGTAAGTAAGTAAGTAGGATCAGCCCTGGTTAAAATTTAGATGGGAATCCACCAAGAGTCAAGGGTTGCTGGGCAGAGGCAGGCAGTGGCAAACCACCTCTGAGCATCTGACCTAACCTGGATGACTGAGGCTAGCCTGACCTTGTCAGCTGTTGGAAGCTGAGTAGCATCAGCTCTGGTTACAATTCAGATGGGAGACCGCCAAAAGAGTCCAGGGTTGCTGGGCAGAGGCAAGCAATGGCAAACCACCTCTGAGCATCTAATCTAACCTGGATGACTGAAGCTAGCCTGACCTTGTCAGGTGTGGGAAGTTGAGTAGCATCAGCTCTGGTTACAATTCAGATGGGAGACCGCCAAAAGAGTCAAGAGTTGCTGGGCAGAGGCAGGCAGTGGCAAACCACCTCTGAGCATCTGACCTAACCTGGATGACTGAGGCTCACCTGACCTTGTCAGGTGTTGGAAGCTAAGTAGGATCAGCCCTGGTTAAAATTTAGATTGGAGACCGCCAAAAGAGTCCAGGGTTGCTGGGCAGAGGTAGGCAATGGCAAACCACCTTCTCTTCCTTTGAAACCCTTTTGGGCTGGCTTCAAGGCAGTGGCAACTTGAAGGCACTTCCTACCACCTTAGTACAAAAGAAATACCCCTGCCCCCAAAAAAACCCTAACCCCTCAAACCAGGCCTTGCCCAACAAGGTGCAACCTAATTAAATCAACAAAGTACCAGAATAAATCTTAATAAACGGACGAGGAGCAGAAAGTCAAAGCCAATTAGCCATAATGAGATAAGAGCCCGTGGCTTTTCTCAGCTGGGACAAGAACGTTTCCGATCGCCGAGGAGGGCGAAATTCCAGCGATTCCACCTGTCCTGTCACATCACGTCCAGCTCTATTTCGGGTGGTCCCCAAACCCCAGGGCAGTCTGGGAACTATAGGAGGGGGAGGAGAGTTCAATTCAGCGGGCAGAGCTCCGTGAACAGCTCATGGGGTCCACCCCTTCATTAAAACGGTTATAAATAGATTTTTTTTCAAAATGACTCAGGCTAAAATACATCTCTGCTGGCAAAGAATTTCGTAAGGAACGAAGGGAAAAAGGCCCCAAAAACTGGAGATAGAAGACCTCGTTTGATAGGTTGATCGGAGTGCCAGATCTAGGATTTTTGACCGATCTGGGTTGAAGTCCCCGAACAGCCAAGAAAGTTCACTGAGTAACTTTGGGCCCATCGTTTTCTCTTGGCCTAACCGTGCAGGGATGTTGTGAGGATAACAGGGAGGAGAGAAGAACAGAGGCGTAGCAAGGGGGGGAAAGGGCCCGGTGCACTGGTGCGCCCTCCGCCCCATCCCACCCCCAGAACCCCCCGCCCCGCCCCAGAATACCCCCACCATGCCCCAGAACACCCTCACCACACCCCCACAGGGGCATGCACCTGGTGCGTTGCGCGCCCCCTGTTCCCTTGGAGCTACGCCTCTGGTTAAGAACAACGTTCGCAGCTCTAAGATCCCTGGAAGAAAGTCAGAGTTTTAAAAAATGCATTTGATAGATTCAGTGATGAACATCCCTGCAGAAATCTCAGCGCTTGCGAAGAACCCTTTGTTGAATGTATTGTCAAAGGCTTTCACGGCCGGAATCACTGGGGTGCTGTGTGGTTTCTGGGCTGTATGGCCGTGTTCTAGCAGCATTCTCTCCTGACGTTTCGCCTGCATCTGTGGCTGGCATCTTCAGAGGATCTGATGAAGGATCATGAGGACCCTCTGAAGATGCCAGCCACAGATGCAGGCGAAACGTCAGGAGAGAATGCTGCTAGAACACGGCCATGCAGCCCGGAAACCACACAGCACCCAACCCTTTGTTGAGTTCACATTTCACAGGGTGAAAGCTGGGGTGGGGTGGGGGTGGGGTGGCGGGGAAGCAGGCTTTGAAAGTCTGAGGCCCAAGACAGCTGAGGGCTCCCCATGTTATTCCCCACATGTAACTTTGCATAAAGGTCCGGACATCTGGTTTTTCTGCCAAAAGAGGTCCTCTAGGCTCGCCACAAACGTCACACTTTGTCATTCCAGAAATCAAGGTTTCCAAAGCAAGAAAAACGCCGTCTGCTTTTCAAACGAGTCTTGTAAAAAAGAGGAGTCGCTTACCTTGTCCTTCAGCTTTTTCATCCAGTTTCTCACTAGAAAAAACAACCACCAAAATGTTATACGGCTGAAAATGCAAAAACAACACTTCATGTGGAGACATCACAAGATCATTGCAGCACTGGTGGACGTGGAGGGGGCCCAAGGGGGTTTGAGCCCCGGGCGCCACTTTCTGGAGACACGTTTTGGGGGCCCACCCCCAACAACACCCTGGTCGCCCACAGTGTCAGGATGTGCTCTCTCTTGCCATCAAAGCACAGACCTCGGGCAGTGGTGGGATCCAAAAATTTTAGTAACAGGTTCCCATGGTGGAGGGATTCAAACTGTGGCGTAGCGCCAATGGGGCTGGGCAGGGCACGACGGGGCGGGGCATTCCTGGGCGGAGCTGTGGCAAGGACGTAGCCGCTGCGCCGGTCCTTGGTCGGGAAACGAATGCACGCAGGCGCAGGCTGCCACGCACACCGGCGCACCTCCTGCTAGACTGTTTCCAGTTCTGCGCGCCACTGCTGAGAGGAGGGGCGTAACTAAGGCAAAAATCACGTGGCAAAATCACCAATTAGTAACCCCCTCTCGGCACACACAAATAATGAGTAACCTACTCTCGGGAACCTGTGAGAACCCGCTGGATCCCACCTCTGACCTCAGGTGCAAGACTCACACCTGGCTGTGAGGAAGAGGCAATCATTTTCACCTCCTGATATGTTAATCGGCCTTATTCTTTCCTTTCGTTTTCCTGTGACGCTCGCAACTGTAGATAACTAGAAGCAAACCTGGGGCCTTCCCAGCGGGAGGGGGCGGCAGGTGGCTGAGAACTACCACTGCGCTGACCTTGAGATGCTCAACTCCCAAACAACGCTCCTTCTGTTGTGTTATTCTCACATTCCATGGGGATTTATGTCAAGAACTCTGAGGGGATAAAGGCTAAGGTATTTCCATAGATTGGCAGAACTGGCTTTCTGGAAGCCAGGTACGAGGTGTTATCAAGACCCTCTGTTCAGATGATTTCTTTATTACGAAACAGCATCAGGAATAAGCATTTAGTCTTCTGTTGCCAGAACTAAAGCATATGCAGCCAAGCGCCCTCCATTATACCCCACATCATGCCCCTCCACACGACACAACACTACCCCTGCCTACCAGTTCCCAAGGGGGATGGCACCACACCAGTCCCTTGCTCCAGAGATGATGCAGCCGCCCTCAAGGTCAAAACAACCTAAATTCCACGCTTCTGACAGAACTACAACAGCAGGTGTCTAATAACCTGATAAGGCATTGCCTGAGAAGCAAAGCGGGAAAACGTAAATACAGCAGGGAGGGGGAATGAGAAGAGAACGGTTTCCCCATCCCAGGCAGGAGACATGGCAATTCAGGAAGGATATCGACAAGCTGGAACGGGTCCTGGGGAGGGCAACCAAAAGGGTCAAAGGTCTGGAGTCCATGCCCTACGAGGAGAGACTTAGAGAGCTGGGGATGTTTAGTTTGGTGAAGAGAAGGTTAAAAGGTGACATGATAGCCATGTTTAGATATTTGAAGGGATGTCATGTTGGTGAGGGAGCAAGGTGGTTTTCTGCTGCTCCAGAGACTCGGACCAGGAGTCATGGGGTCAAGGTGAAGGAAAACATCAGGGAAAAACCTCCTGACTGTCAGGGCTGTTCAACAGTGGAATGCACTACCTCGGAGCGTGGTGGAGTCTCCTTCTTTGGAGGTTTTTAAACAGAGGCTGGATGGCCATCTGTCAGGAGTGCTTTGACTGTGTGTTCCTGCATGGCAGGGGGTTGGACTTGATGGCCCCTTGGGGTCTCTTCCAACTCCATGATTCTATGATTCTACGTGCTCCAGTTTTACCCCAGCTGGAGCGTGGCAGTTCATTCAACCAACAGGCCTACAGCCAGAGGTAGGATCCAGCAGGTTCTCACCAGTTCCCGAGAGTGGGTTACTAATTATTTGTGTGTGCCGAGAGGGGGTTATTAATTGGGTCTGCTTTTCCGTTAGAAATTCCATTAAGTCCTGTTGTTTCCTATGTGGCTGGTTAGCGAAGGTAGAAAACGGGATAAATTCTCCCTGTTGGGCTGGTTTAAAAACATGTTTTAGAAATACGGTAAAGTTCCTTGTTTAAGGAAAGCATCCTTCTTTTGATTTCTAGAAACAAAATTAAGTATTTGAAAGTATTAAGTATTTGACAGGCAGTCAATTAGAGGAGAAGTGGTTGTTTCTGTTGGCAGTAGACGAGAGGACTTGCTAGAATGAGTTTAAATTATGGACAGAAAGATACCAGCTGGAAATTAGGAACTTTTTTTTACAGTAAGAGTTTTTTAGAGTAACAGAGAAATTATTAATGCCCCGCCCCCGGAATGCCCAGCCACGCCCCCGTTGTGCCCCGCCCATCCCCACTGGCTCTACGCCACTGTTTGAATCCCACCACCATGGGAACCTGCTACTAAAATTTTTGGATCCCACCGCTGCCTACAGCCTTTCGTCTCCTTGCCTAAGCAGCTGTCTAAAGGCTTTCCGGGGGGCATTCCCCCACTTTCCCTCCCTGTTCACAGGAGAAACATGGAGGGGGCTAATTTCCCCTCTGCCTCCTGCCCTGTCAATTCTTGGCATTGCAAATGGCCTAATTAGCCATTCCTGAGTAATGGCGGAGGCCTTCGAGCGGCGCCTTCTACATCTCTCGCGGATCCCTTTTACCACAAAAAAAAAGGCGCTTCCTGTCCCGAGGCCTGACCTTTCGGGGCCCAAATTTCCAGATTAAAAAAAAATGTCTCCGTGTCTCACAGGAAAAAGGAGCCACTCGCGATGACAATGAATCTGTGCAGGCCCTGGGCGGTGGTGGGATCCAAAAATTTTAATAACAGGTACCGATGGGGGTGAGATTCAAACAGTGGCGCCACCTCACACACGCCCCTCCAGTCCCTATTGGGCAGGGATGTTGCTTCAGTAACCCCTTCTCGGCACTCAGAAAACAATTAGTAACCACTTCTAGAGAAGTGGCGAGAACTGGTTGGATCCCACCTCTGGCCCTGGGGCTAGGAGATCTTTCGCTATTGTAACCCCTGTGTAAGAATGGGATGACCCAGAAAGGGGTGGAGTCTGAAAAGAAGCAGAAGGCTGCAGAACTCATGAGGTTGGAAGAAGCGAGGCTACCAGGCTGGGACCTTGATTGATTTTATTAAGCCCTTAACACCTTGTTTAAGGTAACTGCAAATGTTGTTGGGAACTAGTGGGAAGGGAGTTTATTTTTTTGCTATATTTTAAATGTTAGAATTTATTGTTTCAGGGTTTTTGTGTATGTAAATGCTGAGAGTTTTCTGGGAACCTTCATCATCTTGAATCCTGTTCACCAAGCCTCTGAAGTCTTCAAAACCAACCACCAGCAAAGAAGAATTGGACTTGGCAGTATCAGTAGACTGTAAATATAAGGACTTGAAAATGCAACCTGAACAGGACCTTGAAGTGTGATGTTAAATGTTGATGTTATATGTTATGTGTTAAGAAAGTAAACCATTTTATTTTTAAAAATTGTTGTTGCAAACTCATTCCAGGTTCTGCCCCACAGAACCCACAAGCTGAGGTTACACTATTACAACGGATCTCCAGGCGACGTAGAGGCAGGATTAAGCACAATCAAATCCCACCACTTTTCCACTGCCAACTTCTCCCTCTGCAAAAAAAATACATTTGTGTGCTGGCTGCATTCCAGTGCATAATTTGGTTCTGAATCATTTCTGTAGTCTTTTTTATTCTGAAGAAGCAGGAGGTTTGAGGGCACCTGGGTTCCAACTCTGGCAGCCAGAGGAAGAGTAATAAGCGTTTTTTAAAAAATATGTATATTACAAATCGAGACGATGAATCTTCTCCATATTTTTACTTATCCCTGTCAAATCACCGAGCCTTTCCCAAGGTGGGTGGCCGGGGCTGTCAGGAACGGAGAGGACTCGGTTTATTTATAGCGCAGTGAGGGAGAAGGGGTCAGGTGCCGCGGATAAGGAGGTTTGCGTCTTTGAAGAGGCGCCCGAGTCACGGCAGTAATGCACAGGTTATCTGGAGCCAGAAGCAGGTAACAAGGTAACCGAGTTTTGCAGACGGCACAAATTTATTCAGAGCTCTGCAAAGTCCCACTGTAAATGCACAGCTGTGGGTTTCTTGCAGGCAAGATGGGCTAGGTCAGTGGTGGCGAACCTTTGGCACTCCAGATGTTATGGACTACAATCCCCATCAGCCCCTGCCAGCATGGCCAATTGCTGCCAGGGGCTGATGGGAATTGTAGTCCATAACATCTGGAGTCCAAAAGGTTCGCCACCACGGGGCTAGGAAAACGCTTTCCCATGTGTATTGTTGAAGGCTTTCACGGCCCGATTCAACAGGCGCAGGCAAAACGTTAGGAACAAAATCCACCAGACCACGGCCGCGCAGCCCGGAAAACCCACCAGAGCCAGCTTTCCCCTTTCACGCACACAAACAACGGTGCGCATACCGCACTTGCGCAAAATTCATCCAAACATCAGTCGCTACTGCTTTTATTGCCAGTCTCTGCCCCTTTCATCCGTCGTTTGGCTTCCTTTCGCTCGATCTGCTTGCTGATCACTTTCAAGACTCTATACCGGGGGTCCCCAACCTTTTTGGAGTTTATGAGCACCTTTGGGATTCTGGCACGGGGTTTGGTTCTCTCCACTCCCCCACACAAGTGGCAGACTCTTACCTGGTGAACTAGATTTGTTTCCCCACTCCTACATTCCTGCTGGGTGACCTTGGGCTGGTCACAGTTCTCTCAGAACTCTCTCAGCCCCACCTGCCTCACAAGGTGTCTGTCGTGGGGAGAGGAAGGGAAGGAGTTTGTAAGCTGCCTTGAGTCTCCTATAGGAGAGAAAGGGGGATATGAATCCAACTCTTCTTCTTCTTCTTTTTCTTCTTCTTCTTCTTTCTCTTCTTCTTCTTCTTTTTCTTCTTCTTCTTCTTGTTCGTCGTCTTCTTCTTCTTCTTCTTCCTCTTCCTCTTCTTCTTGTTCTTCTTGTTCTTCTTCTTCCTCCTCCTCTTCTTCTTCCTCTTCTTCTTCTTGTTCTTCTTGTTCTTTTTCTTCTTGTTCTTGTTCTTCTTCTTGTTGTTGTTCTTGTTCTTCTTCCTCCTCCTCTTCCTCTTCTTCTTCTCAGGAAGCTGCAATCCCACCAAAACAGCTGGCATATCTGTACAATGTGGTTCCTGCCGGCTTCTCTCCTTGCAACCAACCACGTACATGATCGCATGGAGCCATTTGGCAGCGCAGACAGGTCTGGAAAATGGGCTAAGGCTTGGACAAACAGAAGGGAATGGAGGGATGAATCACTGTGGGTTAATAAATATCCTCTCTGAGCCAAAGCTGACAGCCAAATCTCTCCAGTGCTTCTAAATTACCGATAGGTTAATGGAAAATGGATCTTCGGAGGCCTTTCGTTGCGTGCCTGCGTTCGGATGGAGCTTCGGTTTCTATTTATCAAAAAAATCAAAAGCCAAAAAGACTCTCCAATGATACCCACTCGGTATTGATTCCCTTTTGCTAATAAATACCACTTTCAAAGTTTGGTGGGAAGGGGGGGGGGTCGTAGAAAACAGTTGCCTGAGGTTGGAAGCAATTATGCCGTTACTGGAAGCCACGACAATATCGATACGGTTACATTCTCTTAATAGATGCTCTTCTCTTTGGCTCCCGGAGCAAAGATATGATTTACGTGTTTACTAAAAGCAAGCACCTCGGCAGGAGTTTTGATTACCCCTGTCCTCAGGAAGCCTCCTTCCAGACAATCTTTCCATCTTTACTTCTTTTTTTCAAAAAAGTGAAGACACTCAACACACAACAGCAGGAATACGACACAGGAGCCCTGTGGCTTTCATGTCAATTTCACACAGCCTCACACCACACACAACTTTTTAAACGTTTCTAGGCAGGAAATGAAACATTTCCTCCGCACGGGCTCCACGCTGTTTGTCCCCACCCCTTAGGATATGGAAATGTTTTATTTCTACTCTGGAAATGTTTTCGTCTGAAAAGAGAAGAAGAAGAAGAGTTTTGGATTCATATCCCCCCTTTCTCTCCTGCAGGAGACTCAAGGGGGCTGACAATCTCCTTGCCCTTCCCCCCTCACAACAAACACCCTGTGAGGTAGGTGGGGCTGAGGGAGCTCAGAAGAACTGTGACTAGCCCAAGGTCACCCAGCTGGCGTGTGTGGGAGTGTACAGGCTAATCTGAATTCCCCAGATAAGCCTCCACAGCTCAGGCGGCAGAGCTGGGAATCAAACCCAGTTCCTCCAGATTAGATACACGAGCTTTTAACCTCCTACGCCACTGCTGCTCCTTTTATAATGCTTCTTTTGTTTGAAATGTTTTCAAGCCGTCTTCTCTCGCTGTGCGATCATTTTTAAAACGTTCTACCTTTCCTCCAAAGAAGGAGACCCCACCACACTCCGAGGTAGTGCATTCCGCTGTCGAACAGAAAACAGGCTTGCTCACCAACATGACTTCCCTTCAAATATCTAAACATATCCCTTCAAATATGGCTATCGTGTCACCTCTTAACCTCCAGTTCTCCAGACTAAACATCCCCAGCTCCCTAAGTTTCTCCTCTTAGGTCATGAATTCCAGACCTTTGACCATTTTGGTTGCCCTCCTTTGGACCTGTTCCAGCTTGTCAATGTCCTTCTTGAATTGTAGTGCCCTGAACTGCACACAATATTCCAGGTGAGGTCTAACCAATGCAGAATAGAGAGGTACAATTACATCCCTCAATCTAGACTCTAGACTCCTATTGATGCAGCCCAGAATTGCACTGGCTTTCTTGGCCGCCACATAAGAACATAAGAACATAAGAACTAGCCTGCTGGATCAGACCAGAGTCCATCTAGTCCAGCTCTCTGCTACTCGCAGTGGCCCACCAGGTGCCTTTGGGAGCTCACATGCAGGATGTGAAAGCAATGGCCTTCTGCGGCTGTTGCTCCCGAGCACCTGGTCTGCTAAGGCATTTGCAATCTCAGATCAAGGAGGATCAAGATTGGTAGCCATAGATCGACTTCTCCTCCATAAATCTGTCCAAGCCCCTTTTAAAGCTATCCAGGTTAGTGGCCATCACCACCTCCTGTGGCAGCATATTCTAAACACCAATCACACGTTGTGTGAAGAAGTGTTTCCTTTTATTAGTCCTAATTCTTCCCCCCAGCATTTTCAATGAATGCCCCCTGGTTCTAGTATTGTGAGAAAGAGAGAAAAATTTCTCTCTGTCAACATTTTCTACCCCATGCATAATTTTATAGACTTCAATCATATCCCCCCTCAGACGCCTCCTCTCCAAACTAAAGAGTCCCAAACGCTGCAGCCTCTCCTCATAAGGAAGGTGCCCCAGTCCCTCAATCATCCTCGTTTCCCTTCTCTGCCCTTTTTCTATCTCTTCGATATCCTTTTTGAGATGTGGCGACCAGAACTGAACACAGTACTCCAAGTGCGGTCGCACCACGGCTTTATATATGGGCATGACAAGTTGATAGCTTTATATTCCTTTAGGATTATCGATGCCGTTCGCCATCGAGTGAATAACGAGCCGGCGGGTAAACGCGGCACGTATATATGCTGGATACGTTCCTGGGTTAATTGAGCCGAACGTGCGTCTAACGCTGGATCAGCAAACGCTTAAACGCTGATCCGTTTAAGGCTCAATTAAGAGGTGACACACAGACACAAACAGTCTTTCCTCGAGCGCTTTCTTTTCCGTTTTGTTGTCTTGGTTTCAACCAGAAACACGGGGGTGGTTCCCCCAGCGGGGAAAGCTTCAACGGCTTCCCCATGGCTGCTCTGGCTGCCAATATAATACTGCTTGGCAGGTTTTCGGCTCCTCTGTAAGGAGACTCAAGGTGGCTTACTAGCTCCTTTCTCTTCCTCTAACCTGGAGCTCCTTTCTCTTTCTCTAACCTGGAGCAGCAGTGGCATAGTGGCTAAGAGCAGTGGCTAAGAGCAGGTGCACTCTGATCTGGAGGAACCGGGTTTGATTCCCAGCTCTGCCGCCTGAGCTGTGGAGGCTTATCTGGGGAATTCAGATTAGCCTGTACACTCCCCCACATGCCAGCTGGGTGACCTTGGGCTAGTCACAGCTTCTCGGAGCTCTCTCAGCCCCACCCACCTCACAGGGTGTTTGTTGTGAGGGGGGAAGGGCAAGGAGATTGTCAGCCCCTTTGAGTCTCCTGCAGGAGAGAAAGGGGGGATGTAAATCCAAACTCTTCTTCTTCTTCTCTCTCCCCACAACAGACACCTGGTGAGGCAGGCGGGGCTGAGAGAGTTCTAAGAGAACGGTGACTGGCCCAAGGTCTCCCAGCAGGAATGTAGGAGTGCGGAAACACATCTGGTTCACCAGATAAGAGTCTGCCAATCATGTGGAAGAGTGGAGAATCAAACCCGGTTCTCCAGATTAGAGCTCACCTGCTCTTAACCACTCCACCACACTGGCTAATTCCACTTGTAGTATAACTCATTTGTAGGACTCTCTGCCACAAGATGGAGAGTTATTTTGGATATGCAACTCCCAAAGAGGGCAAATAAGCCCCTCCCCCCAAACTTTGGGGTTGTTGCGACTAGGGAAAATGGCACAGAGGGGAAGGAAGGAGCCGACTGGATCCCTGCAGACGTTCGAAGGACTGTTTCCTGCAGGTGTCGTGTGGCTGCAAGAAAGGCAAGACGGATCCTCAGATCCTTAAAAATGTATCGCATACTTGAGTGAGATAACTGCATACTTGGCTACAGAGGAGCGGTTTGAACCCAGGTTTTCCTAGATCCTGCTCCAACCATATATCCACCAGGCTACAGTTTTGGTTAAAAAGCTACCGAGACATCACAGTGTGTTGACATAGTTAAAGTGCTGAGTGTAGGAATGTAGCAGTGCGAAAACACACCTGGTTCACCAGATAGGCCTCCGCCACTCAAGTGGAGGAGTGGGGAATGAAATCCAGTTCTCCAGATTAGAATCCACCCACTGGACACCACGCTGGCTCTTTTAAAAAGACTGTGTACCTACATAGCTATGTGGACACGAAATCTGTGCATCTCTGCAATTATCATGTGGAATGTATGTAACTTCAAAGATGCCTCCATGGGAAAAGAAAGGCAAAATGTCACATTCCCGTAACTGAATTGATTTGTGCATTTTATTCATGAGAACGGAGGGCAGCCGAAATGCCGGAGGAGAAACTTTTCCCTAGGAAACTTCAGCAAATGACAGACGTCACAGAGAATCACATGCGGCAGAAAATGGAGGGCACAACAGAAATGAAAATGAGAGCTTCTTAATCAGGCAGGAAAAAAATAAAACATTTCCTGAACTCTATACAATGAACAGGGAAAGTTTTCAAAACATTTTTTGGGGGGGAAAGCATTACTAGTTGTGACCACACTTGGAGTCCGGTGTTCAGTTCTGGTCGCCACATCTCAAAAAGGATATCGAAGAGATAGAAAAAGTGCAGAGAAGGGCAACGAGGATGATTGAAGGATTGGAGCACCTTCCTTATGAGGAGAGGCTGCAGCATTTGGGACTCTTTCGTTTGGAGAGGAGACGGCTGAGGGGGATATGATTAAAGTCTATAAAATTATGCAAGGGGTAGAAAATGTTGACAGACAGAAATGTTTCTCTCTTTCTCACAATACCAGAACCAGGGGGCATTCATTGAAAATGCTGGGGGGAAGAATTAGGACTAATAAAAGGAAACACTTCTTCACGCAACGTGTGATTGGTGTTTGGAATATGCTGCCGCAGGAGGTGGTGATGGCCACTCACCTGGATAGCTTTAAAAAGGGCTTGGACAGATTTATGGAGGAGAAGTCGATCTATGGCTACCAATCTTGATCCTCCTTGATCTCAGATTGCAAATGCCTTAGCAGACCAGGTGCTCGGGAGAAGCAGCAGCAGCAGAAGGCCATTGCTTTCACATCCTGCATGTGAGCTCCCAAAGGCACCTGGTGGGCCATTGCGAGTAGCAGAACGATGGACTAGATGGACTCTGGTCTGATCCAGCAGGCTAGTTCTTATGTTCTTATGTTCTTATGTAGTTTAGTGTTTTCAAACTAAAACATTCTGAGGAAAAATAAAACGTTTCCCAAACGTTTTAAGGAAAAAGCTGTGCGGAAATCCCACAGGAAACGTTTCATTGACCTTCCTCAAAATGTTTCATTTGTGCTGTGTGGAAAAGGCCTTTATTGCTCACCGCCCCAATTTGAATCAGTTCTTCAAACACCCTCCTAAAAACAGCCATTTTGGCATAGGCGTGTGCCCCACGCTTTCCACCGTCACATTTCCATCTTCCTTTTATATCCAAAGTCAAAGACTGAGTTGCCACCCTAGCCTGAGACTAGATGGCAAAATAAAGAGTACGAATCTCTCCCTACAAGCTTATGGGCTGTGAAGCCTTCACAAGGCGTAGGGCAGGGGTGTCCAACTCTGGCGCTTCAGATGTTCATGGACTACAAGCTTATGGGCTGTGAAGCCTTCACATGGCGTAGGGCAGGGGTGTCCAACTCTGGCGCTTCAGATGTTCATGGACTACAAGCTTATGGGCTGTGAAGCCTACAAGCTTATGGGCTGTGAAGCCTTCACATGGCGTAGGGCAGGGGTGTCCAACTCTGGCGCTTCAGATGTTCATGGACTACAAGCTTATGGGCTGTGAAGCCTACAAGCTTATGGGCTGTGAAGCCTTCACACAGCGTAGGGCAGGGGTGTCCAACTCTGGCGCTTCAGATGTTCATGGACTACAATTCCCATCAGCCCCTGCTGGCATGGCCAATTGGCCATGCCAGCAGGGGGCTGATGGGAATTGTAGTCCATGAACATCTGAAGCGCCAGAGTTGGACACCTCTTGTGTAGGGAGCAGGTTTCGCTTACCTAGACCCTGGTTCTGCCGTTCCCATTCGATGGCACCTGGAACTTGGTACGACACACCAGAGAGTTCCCCCTCAGGATTCTCCAAACTGTCCAGAGGATCCTCAGATGTCTCTCCAGGGAGAGTGAAGCTGGACTGGCCGGCATCCACGCTTTCCTCCATCGAATTGCCATCTTTCTCATCCTCGTCGTCTTCTTCCTCATCGTCTTCGTCGGGTTCCTCTTCTTCCTCCTCCTCCTCTTCCTCCTCCTCCTCTTCCTCTAGACAGGCAGAAAACAAGGCAAGTTTAAGAAGATGCAGAGGGTTTCATTCACCAATTACCAGAGGCATACTTAGGGAAAATGGAGTCCCAGGCAAAATCTGAGCCGTTCCCCCCCCCCCCCCCCCCCGGGCTCCATTTCCCCTAGATACAGGGGAGAGAGGGAGAGATCGAGCCGTCTGCCGATCTCACGGTGGAGCGCCAGGTTGGCAATGGTGCCCAGGCCTACCACCTGAAAGTCGGTGAGGCACATACGTCTACCACCCAAGGCCTTGTTGGGACCCAGGTCTACCGGCCGAGGCTGCCAACAGCGCCCAGGTCTACCGCCTGAAGCCAGCGAGCGTGGCCTGGGCACAGAGGGAGCCGCCAGGGGCCGGGCCGCAGGAGAGGCCGGACACAAGGACCTGGCTGGCACCCAGCGCCCCCTCCCTCCCCCCCACACACACACACGATTAGATGGCGTGCACTTGGAGACATGTGACACCACATGTCCCCATAGACCAGACCTGGGCATTATACGGCCCAGGGGCCACATCCGGCCCACCGGATGACCCTGACTGGCCCCCCTGCCGTGCTGGGGAGTGAGGCGCCTTTGAAAGCCCCGCAGAAGCCGGTTGCCTTGGCTGCCGGCTTCTGCGGGGCTTTCAAAAGAGCCTCGCCCCCCTGCCTTTTGGCCCGGCCCTCCACAATATTGTCTGTTTCTTATGCGGACCCCATGGAAAAAATAATTGCCCACCCCTGCCATAGGCGGTAAGTCCCTGCCAGTTACCATCACAGTTTGTGCCTTTGATTAGCCTCCTCTCCTTTCGAACAGCTGTCGGTCTGGACGATTCTCTATTGTACGTTCGTTGCCACTATGAATGCAAAGGCATTTGCGGCGGCAATAAACTATCAGCGCAGGAATGTCTGCTGCGCCCCCCCCCCCCCTCAATCCATGTGTAACCTCTATCTGTGGGTTCTGTAGGGCAGAACTTGGAATGAGTTTGCAACAACAAATTAAAAAACAAAACAAAATGGTTTACTTTCTTCACATATAACATATAACATCAACATTTAACATCACACTTCAAGGTCCTATTCAGGTTGTATTTTCAAGTCCTTATATTTACAGTCTACTGATACTGCCAAGTCCAATTCTTCTTTGCAAGTGGGTTGGCTCCTGAAGACTCCAAGGGCTTGATGAACAGGATTCGACACGATGAAGGTTTCCAGGAGAACTCTCACCCATTACAAACATAAAAAACCCTTAACAAGGTGTTAAGGGCTTATACAACCAAGGTCCGAGTCTGGTAGCCTGGTCTCCTCCAAACTACATGAGCTCTGCAGCCTTCTGCTGCTTTGAGTCTCCACCCCTTTCTGGGTCAACCCATTCTGAGCATGGGGGTTACACATGCGCACCATTTCCCCCCTCCTCCCAGCACACCCTCAAAGTTTTTTTAAGGTAGCTGTTACACTGCTGGAACATTATAACAGTATCTGAACCATAATAAAAGGCTAAGGAATGGAATGTTTCAACAAAGAACTTTCCACCAATGGGGGAACCCCCCCAAGACCTGGCCCGACTTGCTCCGCCCATTTGAGGGCAACGTTCCATCCCTTCCCCGGAGCTCCAGGGACCCTCAGAGGTTTCCCACCTCCCACCCCTGCCAGCCACACCAGGCTTGCAGATCAGCTGCTCAGCAGGTCCGGCGAAGTCCTCCTGCTTCCTCCCCCACCCCAACCCTTAGGCCGGGCCCGCAGACCAACTGGGGCAGTGTGAACCACCATCTTGAGTGTACACTTGGAGCTGCCCCTGTACACAAGGTTACAGGTGCCAGGTACCCCCTGGCAACCAACTGGGAGGGATTTTCTGGCAGCAAAGACAGGTCTAGGCTGGGGTAGCCAGCAACGTGACATCACTTCCGGTGTGCATCACATTCCTAGCATTTGGGCAAAAACTCTATGGTAGAAGTCATTTTTTGCTTTCAAAATGTCTTGCTTTCGGCCCTAAACATAAGAAAAAAACTTCCTGACGGTCAGGGCTGTTCGACAGTGGAATGCACTACTTGGAGTGTGGTGGAGTCTCCTTCTTTGGAGGTTTTTAAACAGGGGCTGGGTGGCCATCTGTCAGGAGTGCTTTGGTTGTGTGTTCCTGCATTGCAGGGGGTTGGACTTGATGGCCTTTGGGGCAGTGTTGGGATCCAAAAATTTTAGTAACAGGTTCCCATGGTGGTGGGATTCAAACTGTGGTGTAGCGCCAATGGGGCTGGGCGGGGCACAACGGGGGCGTGGGCGGGCATTCCAGGGTAGGGCATTCCTGGGCTGGGCTGTGTCAAGGACGCAGCTGCTGTGCCGGTCCTTGGGCGGGAAACGAATGCATGCAGGCGCAGGCTGCCATGCACGCCGGTGCACCTCCTGCTAGACTGCTTCAAGTTCTGCGCGCTACTGCTGAGAGGAGGGGTATAACTAAGGCAAAAATCACGTGGCCAAATCACCCATTAGTAACCCCCTCTCGGCACACACAAATAATTAGTAACCTACTCTCGGGAACCTGTGAGAACCTGCTGGATCCCACCTCTGCTTTGGGGTATCTTCCAACTCTAGGATTCCATGATTCTATGATACTTTGCCTATATACCTCTGTGTCCCTCATTGCCAGCACCATGATGATGTCACTTCCAGTGCACACTGGAAGTGACATCGCTGCACCTTTAGCCTAGGCCCCCCTTTGCTGCCATTAAGTCTCCCCTCCTCCACACTGGTTAGCTGATCTCAGTGGGGGAGTAGGGGATTTTCACCACCAGAGGGGATTGGTAACACTGTGTAATGTACCGAACAGCTTGGAAACACCCGGACCGAATTTCTAGCTGCCAAATATCGCAGCATAAAACAATAGGAAACACTGCCACCTATCAGTTACCAGGAGGTAGTGCAGACTTTGAGAAAGTTGGGACCTTCCTGCCATTAATTAATTAATTTTTATTCATTTAATTTAAGCAGCATATTTATTTAATGAAGCAGCGTGCTCCTGTAGGTTAGATAAATGGAATGGAAAACAGACGTTGATTCTCGGCATCTCCCAGAATATAATAAAGGCGGGGCCAAAATCAAGAATTGTGGAGCTGATTAACTGCGTTTTTGGGGAAACTCGGCCAAGAGGAACAGAAATGCCAGACTGAAAACATACATGATGTCTCCTGTATTCTGTGGAAAAGCGGTTTTGAGAAGATCCCATTCGATAAGCCCAAGCAAGAAACACAGAGTGGTACTTAGTTCTACAAATTCACTGAGAAACAAGGCAGCAAGTGGGAAGCTATATAGATGCTGCCCCCACAAGCTGAGTGGTGACCCAAATACTGTGTTCTTATTTCCTACCCATCACCAAAGTCCCTCGGTGGGGTACAATCCTAAAAGCAATCATAACACTGTCATAAAAATCTCCTTTAAAAACCATCCCCATTCCCTACCCTAACCCCCTCTCCTAAAATTTGTTTGTTTGTTTGTTTGTTTGTTTGTTTGTTTAAATTTGTAACTCACCCTCCGCCGAAGGGCTTAGGGAAGCATATGATCAGTGCCACCAAACATAATCACAATCCAACCTATTCGATACAACTCAGTAAACAATAAATTAAGCAACTCAGATAAAAACAGATAGTGACCAGTGGCGTATTTGCAGGGGGTACCCTCTGTCCCCGGGCGCCGCTGATCTGGTCACATGGGGTCACAAAATCAGCCCCCCCACATGACCAGGAAGATGGCTCCCCGCTGCCTTGTCATCTTCTGGTGCACTTGGCCCAAGATTATAAAAGCAAAGGCCCCAGCATGGAGCCTTCCAGTTGCTTCTGTCCTCCCCAGAAGGGAGGGCAGAAGGGACTGCCAGCTGCCAGCTCTGAGCTGGGTGCCGGGAGGGGGCGGGGTTTGGAAGGGAGCCCCACCCCAGGCGTAGTGGGGGGGGTGCCCAGAGAACGGATATCTCTGGGCGCCATTTTCCCCGGTACACCTCTGATAGTGACAAACCCACCCCCTTCTGCCACGCCTCTGAGAGTCCAAGGCCCCTTCCGCATTGTAGGAGTCGACCTTAGATCGACTTGAGTCCGACCCGAGTCCTCCGCACAGACGTAGCGTCGGACTCGTGTCTGACTCGACTCACCCCCCTCTCGCCGTTGAATTTCTGAGCTCGACTGGGGAGTTGAGTCGACTGGCGGACTCGGGTCGAGCCGAAGCCGACGGAGTGCGGAATCTCCGTCGACTCGACTCTGCCATCTAGCCAACCACAGCTAAGTATTTCGCCCATGCGCAGAAGGGGAGACTCGTGGCAGCGCGAAAAGCTTTGGGCATACGCAGAACGGGGGACTCAGCAACCAATTGGAATGCAGCGCAGGGAGGTGGTCCTGCCCTCTGAGCTCGGCTCCAGAGACACAAGTCAGCTACTGTGCGGAGGAATGGGAGGAACTCGAGTTGAGGTACGATTCCGCCGACATGAGTCGAACCTGAGTCATCTCATGTGTCCGGAAGGGGCCCAAGGCAGTAGATGGAATACACATAATCACCCCGGCTGGCCAGATGGAAATGCCTGGGCGAACAGAACTGTTTTGCAGGCCCTGTGAAAACCTTGTAATTTCCTTAGGAAGCCTGTTCCACCAAAGTGGAGGCCAGCCGGATGTCTTTAGGGCCAGGGACCTCTAACAGATTCTCCTCCGAGGAACAGAGGGACCTGGCAGGGCAATATGGGGAGACGCGGTCCCTCAGATACGCTTCCATCCTCCATAGCACCCCCCAACACATTTCAGAAATTGAGCTGGGGCTGAACCAATAGGGAGCCAGTACAGACGAAGACAGGTAACCAATAAAAGAGAGTATAAGGCGGGGAGGGGGGAGGCACTGCCCAGAGGGATTCCCAGATACAGAGGGTGGTCTTGGCTAGGTAACTAAGCTCTTACTGAGGGCGCCTGGCTGACCTCTGGGAAGAGTGTTCCAAAGCGCTGGGGCCACCACAGAGAAGCCCTCTGAGCGCCTCCCCCCGAATCTCAGAAGGCAATGGAGCCTCCAGGAAGTCCCCCCCCCCACCTGACTTCAGCATCCGGGCAAGTCTATATTAGGTCGGCAACCCTAATATCAGTATAATAAATTAATGTGGCTCCAAGCAAAATTCAAGCAATTAACGTGTTTCCCCAAAAATAAGACAGTGTCTTATATTAATTTTTGCTCCCAAAGATGCGCTATGTCTTATTTTTAGGGAATGTCTTATTTTTCTGTGTTCTGTTCGTCAGGCATACTTCCAAACAAAAACTTTGCTACGTCTTACTTTTGGGGGATGCCTTATATTTTGCACTTCAGCAAAACCTCTACTATGTCTTATTTTCAGGGGATGTCTTATATTCGGGGAAACAGGGTAGTGCCAATATGGTATACTGATTATAAGGCAGGACTCAGATCCAGAAGACCTGGGTTCTAATGTCAACCGGGCTGTGAAAGCTTGCTGGGTGACTCTCGACTCGGGCCGTTCTCGGGCCTAAACTACCTCACAGGGGTGTTGTGAAGAAACAAAATGAAGAAGAGAGCTGACTGTTAGCAAAAGGGACTTTAATTAGCGGCATCCTCCTGGCCGAACGCTCTCCCCTACAGGATTTATGGAAAGCCCTCATTATTTTCATTGAGACACCAGGTTAAGACTCGTTCTTTCAAGAAGGACCAGCCTTTCTGCTATTTAACTGGATATTCTCTGATCATTACCCAACAGTTGGGCTGTTCTGCTTCTTTTATGATCCACTTGTTGTCCTCGTTTCTAATTGCACGGCATCGCATGCCCCTTGGCAGTCTTAACAGGATACTAAAAATAATTTTCAGTCCCCAGATATTGGCTGTAAAGAGAGCTCAGATTACCAACTGTGAAATTACTCGCAGAGTTATTATTTTCTATCTCGCCTCCTGGTTTTCAAAGGAAACCTTCGAGGCAACAAACAATATATGATATAACCCACCATGCAATTTTTTAACCATGATAAAAAAAAATGTAATAGGGCGGACGGAAATGCAGGGCAACGAAAACAAGTCGAATCGTACGGTTCCGCACAAGCTCGAACCAACTGGTAATTGGGTCGGTATGGCGTCGTGACTGTGTAGGATTAGGAACTGAAGGATCCGGGTTCAAATCTCCACTCTGACAGAGCTAATTCACATTACAAAGTCCAAATTACAAAGGGACATTGGGTCAGGTGAGCTCCGGCATTCCATCCTGAAAATTCCCAGATATGTGTGGGCCCAATGCTTACCAGGTCTCCGGCACACTAGGAGAAGGTAGATTTAAAAGGAAAATCTGGGCTCCCTAGTTTAAACACCATTGAAAATGATGCTTTTTGGGGGTGGATTCCAGCATTACTTGTTTAAACTAGGGAGCCCAGATTCTCCTTTTAAATCCACCTTAAAGGGAGAATCTGGGGTTCCCAGTTTAAATAACATTGAAAGTTTCCACCAATTGGGGGGACTGGATACAACACCATAAAATGTTTTCATAGCAGTAATAAAACATTTTGAAAGCATTTTGAAAATGTTTTTTAAAAAATTATTTCTGCTGTGTGGCATGGCCTATTGCTGTGTTCAGATTTGTGAGTTGGGGCATGTTCTATAATGTGATGGTGACTTTGAAACTACCTGGTGTAAAAAATCATTGCTTGGTCTTGGTGGGGGAGGGCGGCTGCCCATTGGGGGGTGCCAAACTCCAGTTTGCCTAGATACGCCACTGGGCGTAGCTACAAGGGGATGGGGGGTGCAGGTTGCACCGGGCACACGCCTGGGGGGGGCATCAAACTCAGGTTTTGCCCAGGGCTCCAGTTTGCCTAGTTACGCCATTGCTTGTGAGGTAGTTTGGGCTGATAGAGTTCTGAGAGAACTGTGACTACCCCACGGTCACCTAGCAGGCTTCATGTGCAGCAGTGGGGAAATAAATCCAGTTCCCCAGACAAGCGTCTGCTACTCATGTGGAGGAGTGGGGAATCAAACCCAGTTCTTCAGATTAGAGTCCACCCTTCTCAACCACTCCACCACGCTAGCTCTCGACAAGCCACACTGGAGAAGCCCCAGTGAAGAACATGGTTACCTTCTGATTCTAGCCCATCAAGGCCATAGGCTGCCACTGTAGTGACCTGACGGGTAGCTGGGATGGTGGTTCTCCTTGCGGAAGCTGCCACGGAAGACAGAGCTGGCGTGGGTACGGTGGCCCCAGGGATATCTCCGGTCCGCAGCCCTGCCAGAGTTGAAGGACCGTTTTCAATAGAAGCCTCTTCTTCGCTTCTGAGGATGGCGATGGGCTCTGCAGGGGGACACCCAGAAGAGAGGGGGGTTAGGTTGGCACTCGCATGGTCCTTCAGCACAAACGACCTCTGTGTTGGAAGTGAAGGACTTTACACTGTCACGCTATTTCCTGCCTCAACCTACAGAGGGTTTTTTTACTAGAGAGCTAGTGGCTAGATAGGGACCTAGGGATTTGACACCTTTACTCTATCATGCTGTTTCTATCCCTTTGATGTTGGACTGATACTATCAGGGACTTCCTTCCTTCCGGCTTCTTCCTCGACCCCTTCTCCATTCCTGTTCCTGCCATGCCTAGAGAGAGGATTGGATGCTCCTCGCATCCATCTCCCTCCAGCTAGATTAGGATAGCATAGTGACTCTATCTAAGAAGAAGAAGAAGAGTTTGGATTTATATCCCCCCTTTCTCTTCTGTAGGAGACTCAAAGGAGCTTACAATCTCCTTGCCCTTCCCCCCTCACAACAAACACCCTGTGAGGTAGGTGGGGCTGAGAGAGCTCCGAGAAGCTGTGACTAGCCCAAGGTCACCCACCTGGCATGTGTGGGAGTGTACAGGCTAATCTGAATTCCCCAGATAAGCCTCCACAGCTCAGGCAGCAGAGCGGGGAATCAAACCTGGTTCCTCCAGATCAGATACACAAGCTGTTAACCTCCTACGCCACTGCTGCTCCCTACCTACCTTTCTATCCAGAATGCTCCCTACCTACCTTTCTATCCAGAATGGAGTTCACTAATAAATACTCTTTTTATTAGACTAGAAACTACAACTGACTCTAACTTTCTTTTGTGTAAGCTTGCCGCACATTGGGATCCATCACACGCACACATGCACACGCACACGAGGTAAGGCTTCTGCTGTGTTCTAGCCACCCGTGCTGCTCTGCTAACTACGATAAGGGATAATCTCCAACTACGAGGAGCACTTATCCCAATACTCTGCAACCCAAATCCACAGTAGCTGGATAAGAAAGATAAGAAAGAGGTGGGGGGGCCTCAGTGGCGGCGGGCGGTCCGGGCGGGTTCCTGAGCCGGTTTGCAGGGAGGCAGGGGACAGGGCTTGGTGGCACAGGGATGGGGCGTACGCCATCTGGACTCGAACCTGGGACCTTCTACATTCAAAGCGGCGGCTCTTCCACTACGCCACAACTCCTCTCCTTGAATCGAGCCCACAGGATAAGAGGGCAGATCTTTGGAGCTGGCTGAAAGGCAGTTCCCAAGATAATTCCCTGAATTGGACACAGCGTCACATGGACATTCCCTATCCTTCCTCGCAAGGGGAAATCCCCAGGCAGAAGCAGCCTGGGTTGATCTTTTGAAGGATGATTCAAAAATCCTTGTTTGTTTGTATGTTTGTTTGTTTGTTTGTTTGTTTGTTTGTTTGTTCGTTCGTATACCGCCCCATCCCCTGAGGGCTCTGGGCGGTGAACAGCAGATAATATTACATAAACAGTAAAAGCAATAAATAGTTAACATAAATAACATCATCAAAACATAAAATCACAGCGTTCAACATAAACCACTTGGCGTCCAATATTAAAACTGTCAGTAAAACCCTCCCAAAGAGGGGGCGGTAAATCTGGATGTCACAGCTCCCAGAATGTTAAAAGGGAGAGACAAAGAGGGCGCACACTATCAGCGGCCGGCCTCCCCAAAAGCCCGGTGGAACAACTCGGTCTTTGCCAACACATGAAACAGAAAAGCCACAAACCTCCGGAGTCGGGAGTCGGGATGACAGGCAGAGCAGAAGCCAACGGGGACTCCTCAGTGGCAAAGTTTTCTGTCTTTCCCGGCGCCACGGAGGAGCAGAAAACTTTCGAGATTTGGGCCGCCGATTCCCCCCCTCTCCCTTCTTCTGCAGCCTCCCGGCTAGGAAAATCTCCAGGCACAGTGACGGAAAGCCCGACATCGGTTTGACGGAAGGCCGTTTCTGCCTCTTGCGTAACACCTAGGGGGAAACAGACCAAAATATCCATCACGGCATGCTCTTAGGGAAGAGGCTGGAAAGGCAGAAAGAAAAAGCTTTCATGTTTCATTGAATTCTTCATCTGGGAGAATGAGAAGGCGAGCAACTTTCCATGCTCAACAGCCAGTGTGGTGCAGTGGTTAAGAGCAGGTGTATTCTAATCTGGAGAACCGAGTTTGATTCCCCACTCCTCCACCTGAGTGGCAGAGGCTTCTCTGATGAACAAGATGTGTTTCCCTGCTCCTCCACATGAAGCCTGCTGGGTTACCTTGGGCCAGTCACTGTTCTCTCAGAACTCTCTCAGCCCCACCTACCTCGCAAGCAGAGGTGGGATCCAGCAGGTTCTCACCAGTTCCCGAGAGTGGGTTACTAATTATTTGTGTGTGCCGAGAGGGGGTTACTAATTGGGTCCGCTTTTCCGTTAGAAATTCCATTAGGTCCAAAAATCATGAAGTCCTGTTGTTTCCTATGTGGCTGGTTAGCGAAGGTAGAAAACGGGATAATTCTCCCTGTTGGGCTGTTTTAAAAACATGTTTTAGAAATATGGTGAAGTTCCTTGTTTAAGGAAAGCATCCTTCTTTTGATTTCTAGAAACAAAATTAAGTATTTGAAAGTATTAAGTATTTGACAGGCAGTCAGTTAGAGGAGAAGTAGTTGTTTCTGTTGGCAGTAGACGATAGGACTTGCTAGAATGAGTTTAAATTATGGACAGAAAGATACCAGCTGGAAATTAGGAACTTTTTTTTATAGTAAGAGTTTTGTACAGTAACAGAGAAATTATTAATGCCCCGCCCCCGGAATGCCCGGCCACGCCCCTGTCGTGCCCCGCCCAGCCCCATTGGCGCTATGCCACTGTTTGAATCCCACCACCATGGGAACCTGTTACTAAAATTTTTGGATCCCACCACTGCTCCCAAGGTGTCTGTTGTGGGGAGAGGAAGGGAAAGGAGGTTGTAAGCCACCTTGAGTCTCCTAACAGGAGACAAAGGTGGGATATAAATCAAAACAACTCCTCCTCCTCCTCCTCCTCCTTCTTCCACACATACAGAATAATGAACTTCCAATTCACTTTCAATGCACTTTGCAGCTGGATTTTACTGTGCGGAACAGCAAAACCCACTTGCAAACAATTGTGAAAGTGGATTGAAAGTGCATTATTCTGCATGTGTGGAAGAGGCCTCTGAGTGAACAGAGAGGAAAATCAGGGTGGAAAATTGCGACATGCCTAATGGTGCCCAGGCCACGCCCCCCTCATAGGACCTCACTCCCCATGCCCCCCGTGGCGCCCTGCCCCAACGCCCATTTACCTTAGTTCAGCCCCGCCAGGCTGCTCCAGGCTGCAGGGCCTAGCTGGTGGCAGGATCTTTGCAGCCAGCTGAACTAAGATAAGAGGGCATGGGGGGACGGAGGGCAGGGGAGGGATGTGGGTGATTTTCTGCCCCCCATGTGACCCCAATGGCGCATGCCCGAGGCACAGCACACACACCCCAGTCCCGTGGTAGCTACGCCTCTGCTGGAGGTCTTTCAGACCACTTATCAGGCAGCCATTTTAACTGGAGATGCCAGGAATCAAACCTGGGGCCTTCCGCATGCCAACCAGCCCCGCTGCCACACAGCCACACTCTTCCTCTCAGGGGAAAGAGGTCTAATCTGGATGGAAATCTAGCAGATCACAATTTCTCCTCCCCAGGTTGTGATTGACCCCACCAGCTTTCCATGCCCAAGAAAAGAGACCTTTCCTCCTGCCGTTCCATCCTGCAATTGATGGAGGCTGGGAGTTGATTTTTTTCCCCCCAGCTCAAATGTGCTTGGAGACCTTCTGTCTCGAGCGCTGATTACTATTTTAGACGGGCAGGTGGCAGCTGTCACTGCAGCAGAAACGAGCTCGAAGCGCCGAGTCGAACGAAACGCAGCCCGCCTCCGATAACAGACACCCTCAGCAAAACGATGCATTTTGGACCGAGCGTTCAAAAAAAATCCTCAGTTTGGCTCTTGCTCAGCAAATAGGTTTTGAAAACTGAACAAAATGAACCCGCAGTCGGTCGAAACACTGCAGTAAATATTAACCATTCGTGTTCAGGCTGGTTAAGGAAAGGAGGTAATGTCGAAGGCTTTCACGGCTGGATTCAACTGGTTCTGGTGGGTTTTCCGGGCTGCGTGGCTGTGGTCTGGTGGATCTTGTTCCTGGCATCTTGTTCCTGGCATCTTCAAAGGTGTGACACAGTGTGCAACAGACTTCCCTCTGAAGATGCCAGCCACAGATGCAGGCGAAACGTTAGGAACAAGATCCACCAGGCCACGGCCACACAGCCCGGGAAACCCACCAGAACCAAGGAAAGGAGGGTTTGCCATTTTTCTTAGTGGGAGACATGTAGTTATTAACTATTTTGCTAAACATGCAAAAAGGTCTAAGCTGGCAGTGGATATTGTCATTGGAGGCTCAGGCCGTTTCCGCACGGTCCAAATATCCCGGTTCGTGCATGTTTTCTGCACGGTTCCTGGTGCTAAAGTGGGCCTGCCCTGGTGTTGCCCCATGATATTTCCCTTAGCCTGGGATTTTGAAAAAATTGCCCAATTAGCAATACTTTTCAAATATCTTGGGGTGACCACGCTGCTGTGCAAACACCACGAGAGCAGGACCGATTTTTTTTCCTGCCTCGCCGCTCTCGACCAATCCATAGGTTTGCGCATGCGGGGATGCACTTGTGTTGTAAATACAAAAGACCCGGACTCGTGCGGAACAAACTGGAGTATTACCTCCTGGTCCTAACTTGGCTCCTGGGAAGAAACAGTTGGCCGTGCGGAGGGAGAAACCAGGATAAAATAGACCCAGGTTAAAAAAAACCGGTGGAACACAGGTATAATTTTGCCGTGTGGAAACAACCTCAGAGTGTTTTTTTTCCGCCGCTGCCTTGATGACCACAGCTGCCACACAGAAGGTGGAAGACGTGCCTTACAGCTTTGAAACCCCAGCTGTCTCAGGAAAACGGCACAGCAAACAGAGCATGCCCAATAACGGTAAGACCGAGGTATTCCACCGAGCTTCCAACCAAAGCGGATATGGTTCTTTGCGAATTTATGCTGGCCCCAAAATTTGCACCCCTCTTTTCGCCCAAATAAGATTTATAAGATCAGGCAAAATTGGGATTCTGTGTGGGCAAATGATTCTGATTGTTTGACATTGCCGTGGAGGAATTCCATGAAGCGTTTTAACGATTAGCTGTTTACATTGTTGTTTTATGACCATCTTTAAACTATGTAGGTTAGTTGCCTTGAGCCCGCCTAGGCCGGGGAGGGAGGGGGAATAAATCAAATAAAAATAAATTAAAAATAAAATTACTGATTATGCAAGTTCAGATCTTGAGGGGAGGGGCCCTGGCTCAGTGCCAAAACATCTGCTGTGCATGCAAAAGGTCCCAGATTCAATGCCTGGACTCTCCAGTTGAAACAGATCTGTTAATAAGTGATGTGACTGACCTCCACCTGAGACCCCGGAGAGCGGCTGCCAGTCTAAGACAGCGTGGTGTTGTGGTTAAGAGCAGCTGGAGTCTAATCTGGAGAACTGGGTTTCATTCCAAACTCCTCCACCTGAGTAGCAGAGGCTTATCTGGTGAACCAGATGTGTTTCCGCACTCCTACATTCCTGCTGGGTGACCTTGGGCTAGTCACAGTTCTCTCGGGACTCTCTCAGCCCCACCTACCTCACAAGGTGTCTGTTGCGGGAGGGGGAGGGAAAGGAGACTGTCAGCCCCTTTGAGTCTCCTTACAGGAGAGAAGGGAGGGGATATATATCCAACCCTTCTTCTTTGGATTAATACTGACTCTCACAGGAATAAGCAGAGATCAAACAAAAAAATGGTTACGACTCTTTCTGAGCTCTCTAGCAATTTATTTGGTTGAATCCATTATTGATTTTTGGGCGGGGAGCATTGCGGTCAATGCTCTATCGCAAGAAGGGGAAGTGCATTTTTCAAGAAATTAAATGGACTCATCCAACTTGGCCTGTGACCTCAGTTTCTCCCTCCTGAATCTTTTCCCTGCGGTTTCCTTGTAGTTATTTTATCCTGTCATTTTAAGCAGATTTTGCACACATTTAATTAAGTCATACCTGAGTGCCTACCATGGCAATTTTTGAAGAGGAGGTGTTAAAGAGAAGAGGAGGCTACTAGAACAGGCCATGCCAGTAGCTTGAATGATGAGAATGGTAATGAAGAATTTAAATCTCCGCAGTAACTGCGCTCGTATATCAAGACATATATTAATATATGCAGGACTACACATGAAACAAATATAATAATTTTGTAACTTGTGGCCTGTATTTGAGCATAAATGTGCAGGGGATCCCCAAGGCCTTAAAAATATTTCTAGGGTTCCAATTTTAAACCTTTCTAGGGTTTACAACTTTAATGAGTGCCGAAAGGTTGCATTGTTTACGGCCTAGCAAGACCAAGTGTTTGCCATACGAGATAAAGGATCTCTAAGTAAACTTAAGGGAATTTATTACAGTGATAGAGTTGGGATTCAAATAATTTAACAACTGGTTCCGGTTGAGCGGGGGGGGCATGGTTAGCCCCCCCACTCAACTGTAACTGCCCGCCCTCGTGGCTCCACCTCCACCACCGATGGAGATCGAGGAGAGAAGCAGGGCCACGCCTTGCCGCTGGCTGCTTCCAGCGCCTCCTCAATCTCCAATGGCCCCTTCAGCTGCTGCACCCCCTGGCTCAAGTGGGCCACAGGGTGGGCAGGGGCCAGGGGCCAGGGGCTGGGGGCACAAAGGTGGGATTAGCCTAAGGTGACCAGATGGTCATCTTTGCAAACCGGGGCAGGCAGGCGGCCGAGCGTGCGCATGCGCGCGCAGCCGCAGGAGCGCGCTGCCTTCTGGGGTGCTCCCGTTTCCCACCCTGTGACAGTGCGGCAACCTCCCGTTTCCCGCCCAGAAGGCAGTGCGGCAACCTTCCAAAACCAGGGACACTTGAAAAAACCCGTGGGATGCAGGACAAGTTGTTTCAAGGTGGGACTGTCCCACCAAAAGCGGGACGTCTGGTCAGCCTAGATTAGCCACCGGTTCTACTGAACTGGTGCGAACTGGCTGAATCCCACCACTGAATACATACACTTTCTTCACGCATGAAAAGAATATAATAATTTTGTAACGTATGGCCAATATTCGAGCCTGAATGTGCAGGAGCTCCCCGAGGCCTTAAAAATATTGCAAGGGTTCCTTCAGGGTCAAAAGAGAAAGATTGCACTGGGCTGATCCTGCATTGAGCAGGGGGTTGGACCAGATGGCCCCTATAGCCCCTTACAACTCCATGATTCTATGTTAACTGATGGATCCAGGGTCTCTCAGTATAAGGCAGATTTATGTCTTCGAGAGCTTGGCCACCATGCTGGTAGCCCTGGCAACAGGTCACTTCTCTACAGACCAAGCCCTCAGAACAACACGCATGGATATTTTCAGTCACAAAAACGTTGAAGGCTCTTTGGTCGAAAGTGTCATGCCGTCAAGTCACGGCTGACTTATGGCGACCCTGCAGGGTTTTCAAGGTGGTTTGCCATTGCCTGCCTCTAGTTGGGCCGAGAAATTGCGAACACCGGCCCAAAATCACTCAGCAAGGTTCATGTAGAGTGATGAACCGAACCCGGTTCTCCAGATCAGAGTACACTGCCCTTACCCACAAAACCACACTGGCTCTCCAAGGGCTTTCTAAGAAAGGAGGAAGCCCGTGATTTTGTTCTCTGCCGATCCTAGGGAGGAGTCGTCTTTGCAGTAGCATTCCCTCCATTTTCCAGACCTAGAGTACCCCCTCACTCGAAATAGCCTCCTCAAATCTGCTTCTGGAGCAGCAGCGGTGTAGGAGGTTAAGAGCTCGTGTATCTAATCTGGAGGAACCGGGTTTGATTCTCCGCTCTGCTGCCTGAGCTGTGGAGGCTTATCTGGGGAATTCAGATCAGCCTGTGCACTCCCACACACGCCAGCTGGGTGACCTTGGGCTAGTCACAGCTTCTCGGAGCTCTCTCAGCCCCACCCACCTCACAGGGTGTTTGTTGTGAAGGGGGAAGGGCAAGGAGATTGTCAGCCCCTTTGAGTCTCCTGCAGGAGAGAAAGGGGGGATATAAATCCAAACTCTTCTTCTTCTGCTGCTGCTGCTGCTGCTGCCCAAATTCCGAGTGAGCAAATTCCGAGTGAGAACATGCAAGGCAGAGAAAAGCCAGCTTAATCTAACTGAAATTCTTGATTTTGGTGGAGGGGAATCAAAGCAGAACCCATTTTCCTTTGACTTTTTTTGCCCGCAAAAGTTTTCCCCGGTACCTTCCCTCCTCCCGCAGTGAGCAGCGATAAAAGATGCCAACAGCTGCACTGTCCACTGCAGGCAATTTGCTCCAATGCACCAATCCGTCTTCTCTCACAAGTCACTGCCTGCGATGCTCCAATATCCTCAGGCCACCCGGTCCCCATCGGTCACTCCCAGGAAACAGCGTTCAAGACACATTTGCAGGATTTATATCTAAAGCCCAGAGGAGTTTTGCATGACTAAGCCTGCCTCTTGCCACGGTTATTTTTACATTTTACGTCTTGGGGGATGCTTTTGCCAAAAGCAATTCGCTTCTACCTAAAGCTGCTCCTGCAGCGCCGGAGAAAACAGCCAGGCCAAATCGCAAAGCCAGACTGCAGAGGTTGGAGCTGACTGCAAACATCCTACGGTGTTCCAAAAGGCACTTTTTGAAGGTCAAAAGACTCGCTACTTCATTTCAGTCAGCAGTGGCGTAGTGTCGATGGGAAAGGGTGGGGTGCAACGCCCCGGGTGCACGCTAGGGCAGGGGCATGGCAGGGGCGTGGCAGGAGTGCAGGATGCACGCATGACCCAGGCACAGTTCCCCCTTGCTCCACCCCTGTCAATCAGGCAGTTTGGGGGGGCCATGCGAAAACGTCCTATGATTGACACTTGGAAGACCTGGAGGGCATTAAAACTGCTCAGGCTCCCGGTCAGCAGCAGCAAGGGAAGAGGAGAGGAGAGGAGAGGAGAGGAGAGGAGAGGAGAGGAGAGGAGAGGAGAGGAGAGGAGAAGAGAAGAGAAGAGAAGAGGAAGAGAGGAGAGGAGAGGAGAGGAGAGGAGAGGAGAAGAGAAGAGAAGAGAAGAGAGGAGGAAGAAGAGGAAGAGGAAGAGGAAGAGGAAGAGAAAGAGGAAGAGGAAGAGGAGAAGAGAAGAGAAGAGAAGAGGAAGAGAGGAGAGGAGAGGAGAGGAGAGGAGAGGAGAAGAGAAGAGAAGAGGAAGAGGAAGAGGAAGAGGAAGAGGAGAGGAGAGGAGAGGAGAGGAGAGGAGAGGAGAAGAGAAGAGAAGAGAAGAGAAGAGAAGAGAAGAGAAGAGAAGAGAAGAGAGGAAGAGGGAGAGGGAGAGGTTGAGGGAGCGGGAGAAGAGAAGATGGAGATCATAATTGCTTTCACATCCTGCACGTGAGCTCCCAAAGGCACCTGGTGGGCCACTGCGAGTAGCAGAGTGCTGGACTAGATGGACTCTGGTCTGATCCAGCTGGCTTGTTCTCATGTTCTTATGTTCTTAAACCGGTGCCAAGATCCTATCTTGTGCTTAATCTGTTATGCCTGCAATGCTGCCGAGCCCAGCTCAGATCAACAATGGCCTTTTGGGGGTCTCTGTCCTTTCCCCATCTTTGCTGTTCATTGGCGATCTCTTGGAAATACAACTTTTATCCCGACAACGAAGATCAGTTCCTCTGGAGAAACCCCTTGGTTTGGAGCAGTGGTGGGATCCAAAAATTTTAATAACAGGTTCAGATGGTGGCGGGATTCAAACGGGGCACCGCCGCACACACGCACCCCCAGTCCCTACTGGGCAGGGAGGTTGCTTTAGTAACCCCTTCTCGGCACTCAGAAAAAATTAGTAACCACTTCTACAGACAGAAGTGGTGAGAACTGGTTGGATCCCACCTCTGGTTTGGAGGGTGGACTCTAAGGCCCCGTGCCTTGTTGGGGTCCCTCGTGTTGAAATTGGCCATGTTTAGAGTGTAAAAATGAGAAGAATCTGCAGGAGGCAGCAAGAGGGCAGCTAGATAGGACAGTAAGATTAGGGACACCCCCCCCCCCACCTTTTACCCATCACTCCTTGTCACCAGACCAATATTCTCAGGGGCAATTCCCTGCATTTTCTCAGACATTCTCTAGAATAATAAAATCATAGAGTCCGAAGAGATCCCAAAGGTCATCCAGTCCAACCCCCTGCAAGGCAGGAACGCACAATCAAAGCACTCCTGTCGGATGGCCATCCAACCTCTCTTTAAAAATCTCCAGAGACTGCACCACACTCCGAGGTAGTGCATTCCACTGTCGAACAGCCCTTACTCTCAGGAAGTTTTTCCTGATGTTTAGGTGGAATCTCTTTTACTTCACCTAGAACCCATGACTCCTGGTCCTAGTCTATGGAGCAGCAGAAAACAAGCTTGCTCCCTCACCAGCATGGCATCCCTTCAAATATCAAAACATGGCTATCATGTCACCTCTTAACCTTCTCTTCACCAAACGAAACATCTGCAGCTCCCTAAGTCTCTTCTCGTAGGGCATGTATTCCAGACCTTTGGCCATTTTGGTTGCCCTCCTCTGGCCCCGTTCCAGCTTGTCAATAACGTTCTTGAATTGCGGTGCCCACAACTGTACACAGTAATCTAGGTGAGGTCTAACCAATGCAGAATAGAGAGCTAGCTCTTACAGCTAGTTTGGTAGTCGGGACAGTGTCTCTTTCTTTCCACTTTCCTGTCTATTATGTAGCTCCTTAATAAATATTTATCTAGTCCTTAATTGGATTGGACGTCTCCGGATGACTCTCATGCTGTTGACGCCTCCCCCTCCCCAAACACTGCCCCCCCCCCCGCTCTACCCACAAATCACCAGGAATTTCCCGACCCATAACTGGCCACCCTAGCTACCAGAAATCTTTTCATGGGTGATACTGAGGGTTGAACTTGGGTCTTTCTTCATGTAAAGCATTGTCGTTTCTCATACTTATTTCAAATATTTCTTGTTCCCACTCCCCCATTGACTAAGATAGCTTAATAGAAATGTCAACCCAGCAATGCTGGAAATTATTAGGAAACACTAATGGATGATTATATCAAGTAAGATGGTCACAATTGGACAATATAATAAAACGGCAAGGATTGTCATGCCCTTATATAAAGCCGTGGTGCGACCGCACTTGGAGTCCTGTGTTCAGTTCTGGTCGCCGCATCTCAAAAAGGATATCGAAGAGATAGAAAAAGTGCAGAGAAGGGCAACGAGGATGATTGAAGGACTACAGCACCTTCCTTCTGAGGAGAGGCTGCAGCGTTTGGGACTGTTTAGTTTGGAGAGGAGACGTCTGAGGGGGGATATGATTGAAGTCTATACAATTCTGCATGGGGTAGAAAATGTTGACAGAGAGAAAGTTTTCTCTCTTTCTCACAATACTAGAACCAGGGGGCATCCATTGAAAATGCTGGGGGGAAGAATTAGGACTAATAAAAGGAAACACTTCTTCACGCAACGTGTGATTGGTGTTTGGAATATGCTGCCACAGGAGGTGGTGATGGCCACTAACCTGGATAGCTTTAAAAAGGGCTTGGACAGATTTATGGAGGAGAAGTCAATCTATGGCTACCAATCTTGATCCTCCTTGATCTGAGATTGCAAATGCCTTAGCAGACCAGGTGCTCAGGAGCAGCAGCAGCAGCAGAAGGCCATTGCTTTCACATCCTGCCTGTGAGCTCCCAAAGGCACCTGGTGGGCCAATGCGAGTAGCAGAGTGCTGGACTAGATGGACTCTGGTCTGATCCAGCTGGCTTGTTCTTATGTTCTTAATATGGGCTCCATCTGTACAATAGTAATTAAATATCGGTGTTTCTTATTAACATTTCTTGGGCGATTAGAATCTACCTTAAAAACAGTCCAAATTGGTAACAGATTTAAGGTTTTTATACAGTTGATATAGTCACTCACTAGCCTTTATTGGCATAAAATATAGCTGATATATAATTCCCTAAGCAGCAACCAATGGCTGTCTTCTGATGATGTACCCCTCCCCCCCCGAATCGGTGCACAGAACTCAGTCCTGCGCACCCATTGGTGGGACATCTGCCCCGCCCTGCCTTCCCCGACCCAGCAGCAAGTCCACTCACCCCACCCGAGACAATCCTTCCACCCCCTGCCCTCCCACTACCCCCACTAGCCACAATGGCAGTAGTGTAGAGCAGCAGCAGAACACGTGGCCACTGGCGTCTGTGGGAGAATGCCGCCAGCACGGGCAACCTCCCCTCCTTCCCCGACCACCAGAAAGGTTTGTTTGTGGTCATCTGCAGCACCGGACAGCAAATGAGGGGGTTGGCAGTCAAGCAAATGGGCCCCCGGGGTGCAGGGGAAGGCTGTTGTGAGGGAAGAGGAGGAGGAGGAGGAGGAGGAGGAGGAGGAGAAGTAGAAGAAGAAGAGGGGGAGGAGGAGGAGTTTGGATTTATATCCCCCCTTTCTCTCCTGCAGGAGACTCAAAAGGGCTGACAATCTCCTTGCCCTTCCCCCCTCACAACAAACACCCTGTGAGGTGGGTGGGGCTGAGAGAGCTCCAGAAAGCTGTGACTAGCCCAAGGTCACCCAGCTGGCGTGTGTGGGAGTGTACAGGCTAATCTGAATTCCCCAGAGAAGCCTCCACAGCTCAGGCGGCAGAGCGGGGAATCAAACCCGGTTCCTCCAGATTAGATACACGAGCTCTTAATCTCCTACGCCACTGCTGCTTTCTCGCCCCACTTTTCCTAGAGCCCATTTCATTTCCCCATGAAATGGGCTTTGCCACTAGTGTGTGTGTGTTCTCTGATTATCCAGCAGAAAAGGAGGGCAGGAATGGAAGGAGGGAAAGAGGAGGAGGAGGAGGAGGAGTTTGGATTCATACCCCACTTTTCTCAACCGTCAGGAGTTGAGCAACCATCAAAAGAAGATATTTGGGTTTATATCTTGCTTTTCTCTCCTCTAAGGAGTCTCAGAGGAGCTTGTAAACTCCTTTCCTTTCCTCTCCCCACAGCAGACACCTTGTGGGACAAGTGGGGCTGAGAGAGTTCTGAGAGAACTGCGACTGGCCCACGGTCACCCGGCAGGTTTCAAGCACGGGAGCGGGGAAACAAATTCAGTTCTCCAGATAAGAGTCCACCTCTGTTAACTACTACATCAGGAGGGGAGGGGAAGAGAGGAAGTAGGTCAGATTCCCTGACTGACATTTGGGGCAAGGCACACAATGTAAGAGGGCTTATGTACCAAACTTGTTGGGAACACGGGCCAAATTCCCTTGCAAATCAGGCCACTGTCACGAGCATCTTTTTAAAACTAATCATGTAGAGATTTGGGAGGAAGGAATTACCTCTCAGCACATTTCTCAGGGTTTGGAAGACGTCCGATTTGGTCGTGTCGATGGTCACGGCAACCTCGTGGCCGTTTGCAGCTTCCTCAGCCTCCTCAGGAGGGACTCGCCCCTTTGGAGACGGACCTGTGGCATGGACAGAAATCCGGCCGGCCGGAAGCACGGGGGATTCACCCCACTGACTGATTGACCCGGTCTCAAGAGTTTGCTTCCCATTCACGACCGTGGCAGACAACCTAGGCGGCACTACCCTTTTCACCTCATCCTCGTCTTCCTCTCTTCCCTCATCAGGGTAAAACTCTCTTGTTGTTTGGGGTCGGCTCGCCACTGTAGCCACCGTGGTCCTCGCCCGGCCGGCAGCTCCCAATTTTGTATCATCCCAATCGTCACTTAACAACGGCACGGCCGGGACGGCAGTAGCAGCCTCGAATGTGACTTCTGAGCGACTCCACGCGTCAGAGGTGTCCTCTTCCTCAGTGGCTTTTGCAGTGGCATCCGTTGCTAGCGAGGGGCCGCCTTCATTGGAGACCCCCTTGGAATCAAGCAATCGTCCCACAGAAGGCAGGACACTTGGGGGCTGATCACGTGGACGCCAGAACGGCGACTCTTCTGTGGCCAACGGGGGTACTCCAGCATGGTCTACGTTTCCTCCTTCTCCCGAGACGCTTGGGGCAAAAACGGCCCCTCCGAGATTCCCCGTTGGATCGTGCCCGGCTCCTTTACTGTCCTCACCCATGGTTTCACCAGCGGTGCTACTAAACACGTGGTCATTTCCTTGAGGGTTTGTGGACACCACATCTAGCAAGGATTTGCGCAAGCCGTTTGCTTTCCGCTCTGTCTCGGGTTCACTGGAAGCGAGCTGGCTTCCCGTTGCGGCCGCCCACGAGACCGCGGTGGTATAAACAGGCACGCCCTGGTGTTCCAAGAGACCCTCAAGGCCTAGGGTGGTTTGTGGTGTTCCTTTAACCGCACCATTTAATGAGGTCCCAGATGGCTCCGTCGAGGCTCCATGTGATATTTCAGAGACAGCAGCACCGACGGCTCCCTCCGGCAACCCCGAGCGACCTTCCAGGCGCGACGTGCTTGCATTGTCTATGTCTTCTAGGTGGTTCTCTGCCAGAGAAGGAGGCGGCTGCTGCTGCTGCTGCGGTTGTCTGGCGTGCCTCCGCTCCGTGTTTTGGAAGGCGAGGCACTGCAGAGTACAGGAGCCGAGCAGGAGGAGGCAGATGGCGACGCAGGCGGGGAACGTTGTCGATTCGTTCATGCTGAAGGGGAAGCGTGCATAGGAATGAGCCAGGCGGATGATCGAAGTGAACGATCCCTAGAAACAGGAAGAAGAAGAGACCCCCAGATGTCAGTTTCCTGGGGAATGAGTGCTTTGGAGTTCGACAAAATATCAGAGATGATCCCACCAACACACAACATCACAGATTCATAGGAACATAAGAACATCAGAACAAGCCAGCTGGATCAGACCAGAGTCCATCTAGTCCAGCTCTCTGCTACTCGCAGTGGCCCACCAGGTGCCTTTGGGAGCTCACATGCAGGATGTGAAAGCAAGGGCCTTCTGCGGCTGTTGCTCCCGAGCACTTGGTCTGCTAAGGCATTTGCAATCTCAGATCAAGGAGGATCAAGATTGGGAGCCACAGATTGACTTCTCCTCCATCAATCTGTCCAAGCCCTTCATGTGAAGATGTCTTGGACAGTGGTCTTCAACACGGAGCCAACGGGCACCGCAGAGTCCACTGATAAACAAATAGGAATTACCAGATCCATATAGAGCTATATAGCATTATGACAATCTGGAACGGGTCCAGAAGAGGGCAACCAAAATGGTCAAAGGTCTGGAATCCCTGTCCTAGAAGGAGAGACATAGGGAGCTGGGGATGTTTAGCTTGGTGAGGAGAAGGTTAAGAGGTGACATGATAGCCACGTTTAGATATTTGAAGGGATATTGTGTTGGTGAGGGAGCAAGCTTGTTTTCTGCTGCTCCAGAGACTAGAACCAGGAGTCATGGGGTCAAGCTGCAGGAAAAGAGATTCCACCTAAACATCAGGAAAACTTTCTGACAGTCAGGGCTGTTTGACAGTGGAATTCACTGCCTCGGAGTCTCCTTCTTGGGAGGTTTTTAAAGAGAGGCTGGATTTACATATGTCAGCAGTGCTTTGATTGTGAGTTCCTGCATTGCAGGGGGTTGGACTTGATGGCCCCTTGGGGTCTCTTCCAACTCCACGATTCTATGACTCCACAATTCTATTGCTGTAACCTAATAGCTCCCAGCATTTTTTTAAAAAAAACACATCTGTAGTCATTTTTGTTGCAGGGTTATAAGGGAAAATGTCATTAGGACATTATAAAAAGATTCATTTCGGCATTTTGTGTTCCCACAGCACAAGTGTCACCAGCCAAAACTGTGGTTTTTTTCCCACCTGCTGCCGGGAGCTCTTGTCAGTTTCACAGTGGGGCCCGCCATTTTTTGGTGCTGCAGCAGATTCCCTATGAAGATTTCCCACAGAGGTTTCCTCTGTTTGCAGCTCATCTGTTTGCTATTTTGCAGCAAAAAGTCGATGAATAAGCTAGCTGTGGTGGGTTTTCCGGGCTGTGGTGGCCGTGGTCTGGTGGATCTTGTTCCTAACGTTTCGCCTACATCTGTGGCTGGCGTCTTCAGAGGTGTATCACAGAGGGAAGTCTGTTACACACTGTGTCCAGACTTAAAAGACTTCCTTCTGTGATACACCTCTGAAGATGCCAGCTACAGCCACACAGCCCGGAAAACCCACCACAACCAGTTGAATCCAGCCGTGAAAGCCTTCAACAATGCATAGATGAATAAAGTTTGTGTTGCCCAGCAACCCCAGGCACATGTCGTTTTCGCTTTTTTTGTTGTTGTTTTGAGGGGGACATCTGCGAAGCTGCGGCGACACAAGTATGCGCAAATTGCAGCTGCTCTAATTGTGTCGCCGCAGCTTCACAGACGTCCCCCTCAAAACAACAACAAAGAGGGAAAATAGCGCATGCATGGGATCACTGGGCAAAACCATTCATCTACTTTTTACAGCGAAATAGCCAATCGAATGAGCTGCAAGCAGAGGAAACCTCTGTGGGGAATCTTCACTACTGGAGCACACAGAATATCAGGCAGAAACAAAACGAAGAGGTTTGGGCGGGAGAAATAAAGCGTTTGTTGCCTGCTTTGTGTTCGCTCAACTTCAAACCCAGTTGGGTGGAGAAGATTTTTGAAAAGCTCGGTTTGAGAGGAATCTAACAGGCTGAACTCGTTTTGGGGAGGAGGTATGTGCCAAGTTCTTCCCCAAACACTTTTTATAACATCCCAAAGATATTCAATCAATCAGTATGCCTTTTATTAGCATAGTATAACAACAAATATAGAAGAAGAAGAAGGAGGAGGAGGAGGAGGAGGAGAAGGAGAAGAGTTGGATTTATATCCCCCCCTTTCTCTCCTATAGGAGACTCAAAGGGGCTGACAAACTCCTTGCCCTTCCCCCCGTCACAACAAACACCCTGTGAGGTGGGTGGGGCTGAGAGAGCTCCGAGAAGCTGTGACTAGCCCAAGGTCACCCAGCTAGCGTGTGTGGGAGTGCCCAGGTTAATCTGAATTCCCCAGATAAGCCTCCACAGCTCAGGCAGCAGAGCGGGGAATCAAACCCGGTTCCTCCAGATTAGAGTTCACCAGATTAGAGTACAAATAAAAACAATAGCTATCGTTTTAAAATAATGGCCAGGAAGGAAACAACCGCACAAGTAACATCGAAAGAACGGTCCCGTAAACGAAAATGTACAGCATAAGTAGAGTTTTGCATTTTCTTTGCCAATAATAGATGGATCCGAAAGATATTATTTTCATGCTGCACGAAATCCACCGTAGACAAACCAAAAAGCTTTACAAGGGTTAACAACCGCCTTGATTTGAACTGGTGAAATCACTTTGGGGGGGGGGGGGGACAGGATTGCGAGGACAAGGTTGAGGAAATGCCTGGAGATTTGGAGGTGGAGCCTGATGAGGGCGGTGCTTGGAAAGGGGAGGGGCTTCTGTGGGGGTATAATGCCATAGATCTCACCTACCAATGCAGCCATTTTCTCCTCGGTCACCCAGAGATCAACAGTAATCCCAGGAGATCTCCAGTGACCACTTGGAGGATCCACCATAGTCATTATACAATTGTGGACCAGTGTAACTAGACCAGGGGTCTGCAACCTGCGGCTCTTCAGATGTTCATGGACTGGCAGGGGCTGATGGGATTTGTAGTCCATGAACATCCGGAGAGCCGCAGGTGGCAGACCCCTGAGCTAGAATATGTAATGCGTGGCAATTTGCACTCAAACTGGCTTGCATCAAAGCCAAGCCATTTCCACTTCAAAATCCCTTACAATTTAATATCAAACGAAAAAAAGTTACCCCCCTCTGGGAAGTGTTTCACACGCCAAGAACAAAAGACAAAATTGCGTTCCCTTTAAACGGCTTTAAAAGTTACATCCACTTTAACTGTTGGATAAGAGAATCTGAATTTAACCCGGAACTGAGCTTAAAGGGCTCTCAGCACAATTAAGAGAAACCCCTTTGATTTCTTTTTCATGTTGTGATTTAAAGTGAATGTAACTTTGTTCTTTCTTTTCTTTTTTTGCCCTTGGTATGAAAAATGCCTCCCAGAACGGGGAAACTTTTTGTTCGATATTACATTGTAAGGAGGTTGGCTGCCCTAGGCGGAAAAGCGTTCAATCCCCAAGCACACAAACATATTCTGTGGCCCAGTTTGGATGCTCACAGGAGTGCTAATTCTCATTTTTTTAAAAAACACTACCAAGATCCACTCATAAATCTTCCCAAGTCATAGCTGGTTTGGTTCACAGAAAGACTGGAAGATCGCTGGCCAATCTGAACTTGAAGGGTACTGTACGTTCTGGGCATTATTATTTTCAAGGAATACTTCTTAACTATATATTTTTTTAAACCCAGTTGGATCATTTTCACCCCCGCAAGATACTGCTCAAAAAAGCCAAGTTCATTTGTTCTGGGAAGATTTTTCAAGTACGGGATAGTTTTAATCTAAGGCACCAATTACTCAAAGGGTAGCACCTTTATGCCGTTGTAGCTCCGGAGGGAAACTGGTCAGTTCTGGAATCTTGGCTATCAGTTCAGTTGCTCAGGATAAAGTGAAAGGGCTTTTCCAGCCCTGGCCCCAGCCTGGTGGAATGGTCGGGACCTAATGCAGGTTCCCGATAGTAGGTTACTAATTATTTGTGTGTGCTGAGAGGGGGTTACTCATTGGTGATTTTGCCACGTGATTTTTGCCTTCGTTTCGCCCCTCCTCTCAGCAGTAGCGTGCAGAACTTGAAGCAGTCTAGCAGGAGGTGCACCGGCGTGCGTGGCAGCCTGCATCTGCGTGCATTCGTTTCCCGCCCAAGGACCAGCGCAGCAGTTGCGTCCTTGCCACAGCCCCGCCCAGGAATGCCCCGCCCCCAGAATGCCTGCCCCTCCCCCATCGTGCCCCGCCCAGCCCCATTGGCGCTACACCACAGTTTGAATCCCACCATCATGGGAACCTGTTACTAAAATTTTTGGATCCCACCACTGCGCACAACCCTTCATTCTCAGTGATTTCTAATCTCACAAGGATGGAAACTAAGTACGCTGAATAACTGAACTACTCAATAATGCCTAAAGTCTGCTTTTCCTGTAAGAATATAGATCGTGTCCGTCCTCACCTGTTCAAATCAGAAGGGCATAATCACATCCGCTTGGAAAGGGGGTTATGGGGAAATGGTGTTTCGTTCAAAATGAGCCAGAAGACGCCTCATATCTCCCACAGAATATTTGTTCCATCGAGCCTGGGAATAAAACAAACAGAAAAAAGCAGATTTGGGAACGGCTGAAAAGACTCACTTGTTTAGTGATTGTCAAAAAAAACTGGTTTGGGGAAATGACATTGGGCAGAATTGTTTTGGCAGCAGGATCTGTGCAAAGTCCCCCCCCCCCAAACAACTGGTTTCTTCTTCTTCTTCTTCTTCTTCTTCTTCTTCTTCTTCTTCTTCTTCTTCTTCTTCTTCTTCTTCTTCTTCTTCTTCTTCTTCTTCTTCTTCTTCTTCTTCTTCTTCTTCTTCTTCTTCTTCTTCCTCTTCTTCTTCTTCTTCTTCCTCTTCCTCTTCCTCTTCCTCTTCCTCTTCCTCTTCCTCTTCCTCTTCCTCTTCCTCTTCCTCTTCCTCTTCCTCCTCCTCTTCCTCTTCCTCTTCCTCTTCCTCTTCCTCTTCCTCCTCCTCCTCCTCCTCCTCCTCCTCCTCCTCCTCCTCTTCTTCTTCTTCTTCTTCCTCTTCTTCTTCCTCTTCCTCTTCCTCTTCCTCCTCCTCCTCCTCCTCTTCCTCCTCCTCCTCTTCTTCTTCTTCTTCTTCTTCTTCTTCTTCTTCTTCTTCTTCTTCTTCTTCTTCTTCTTGTACGGCCCTACCCTGGACAGCTCAGGCTAGCCGATCACTTGCCCCATCTCGGAAGCTGAGCGGGGTTCAGCTCTTGGTTAGCCACTGGGTGAGAAACCACCGAGAAGGGACACAGGAAGCCAGTGGCAAACTACCACTGTCTGTCCCTTGCCTTGCAAACCCCACAGTCCTGGGGCGGCCATAACTTTCCGCCAGCATCTTTCCTCCGCACAGTGCCGACAAACTCCGCCTTCTCCTCCCTGCTCCCAAATTTCAAGACCAGTTTGTTCGCAGGAAAAAGCAGCCCAAAACAGCTTCTGCTGTGTTTCTCTCTGGCCAGGAGTCATCTCCATTTCAGGAAGAGTCCAAAAAAACCATTCCTTGTTCCAAAACATTGCAACCACCACCGCCCCAACCCCAAAAATAACCCATAACAGATGCCTCCCTTGACGTTCCTCTGCACCAGAGAGCTAGCTCCCTTCAGATTTTTGAGAGGACCGCCAGCAAGGCTAGAACATAAGAACATAAGAACAAGCCAGCTGGATCAGACCAGAGTCCATCTAGTCCAGCTCTCTGCTACTCGCAGTGGCCCACCAGGTGCCTTTGGGAGCTCATCTGCAGGAGGTGAAAGCAAGGGCCTTCTGCTGCTCCTGAGCACCTGGACTGTTAAGGCATTTGCAACCTCAGATCAAGGACGATCAAGATTGGTAGCCATAGATCGACTTCTCCTCCATAAATCTGTCCAAGCCCCTTTTAAAGCTATCCAGGTTAGTGGCCATCACCACCTCCTGTGGCAGCATATTCCAAACACCAATCACCCGTTGTGTGAAGAAGTGTTTCCTTTTATTAGGCCTAATTCTTCCCCCCAGCATTTTCAATGGATGCCCCCTGGTTCTAGTATTGTGAGAAAGAGAGAAAAATGTCTCTCTGTCAACATCTTCTACCCCAGGCATAATTTCATAGACTTCAATCCTATCCCCCCTCAGACGTCTCCTCTCCAAACTGAAGAGTCCCAAATGCTGCAGCCTCTCCTCATAGGGAAGGTGCTCCAGTCCCTCAGTCATCCTCGTTGCCCTTCTCTGCCCTTTTTCTATCCTTTTTGAGAGGTGGCGACCAGAACTGAACACAGCACTCCAAGTGCGGCTGGCCAGCTTCCGAGAGCACAGGAGAAACAGCCGCTGCATCAACTTCGGCTCCCCTACGCTCAGCTCCCCGGTTCTTTCCATTTCGCAGCACTTCATGATAAAGAAGTGTCTGTGTGCAGAGGGAGGCTGCTAATAGAGAGTAGCAGGAACCGCCAACTGGGCTGCGGTGCGGTAGACAATAACTGGGACACAGACACACAAAAGGACACTTCTGGCTCCTTTCTCTCCTCTCTGTTTTCTCTCTCTTCAGATCCCTGCAAATCTGGCGGTCTGGGGATTTGCATCGCCCCCATTGTCCGAAGAGGCAGGCGAGCCGGAGAAATGAATGAAACCAAAGCCATGTGTTGGGGAGGGGGGGGGGGGGGGGGGGGGGGGGGGGGGGGGGAGGGGTGGGGGGGGGGGGGGGGGGGGGGGAGGGGGGACGGGGGGGGGGGAGGGGTGGGTGGGGGGGTGGAGGGGTGACGGGGGGGGTGGGTGGGGGGGGGGGGGGGTGGGGGGGGGGGGGGGTGGGGCGGGGGGGGGGGGAGGGGGGCGGAGGGGGGGGGGGGGGGGGGGGGGGGGGGGGGGGGGGGGGGGGGGGGGGGTGGGGGGGGGGGGGGGTGGGGGGGGGGGGGGGTGGGGGGGGGGGGGGGTGGGGGGGGGGGGGGGTGGGGGGGGGGGGGGGTGGGGGGGGGGGGGGGTGGGGGGGGGGGGGGGTGGGGGGGGGGGGGGGTGGGGGGGGGGGGGGGTGGGGGGGGGGGGGGGTGGGGGGGGGGGGGGGTGGGGGGGGGGGGGGGTGGGGGGGGGGGGGGGTGGGGGGGGGGGGGGGTGGGGGGGGGGGGGGGTGGGGGGGGGGGGGGGTGGGGGGGGGGGGGGGTGGGGGGGGGGGGGGGTGGGGGGGGGGGGGGGTGGGGGGGGGGGGGGGTGGGGGGGGGGGGGGGTGGGGGGGGGGGGGGGTGGGGGGGGGGGGGGGTGGGGGGGGGGGGGGGTGGGGGGGGGGGGGGGTGGGGGGGGGGGGGGGTGGGGGGGGGGGGGGGTGGGGGGGGGGGGGGGTGGGGGGGGGGGGGGGTGGGGGGGGGGGGGGGTGGGGGGGGGGGGGGGTGGGGGGGGGGGGGGGTGGGGGGGGGGGGGGGTGGGGGGGGGGGGGGGTGGGGGGGGGGGGGGGTGGGGGGGGGGGGGGGTGGGGGGGGGGGGGGGTGGGGGGGGGGGGGGGTGGGGGGGGGGGGGGGTGGGGGGGGGGGGGGGTGGGGGGGGGGGGGGGTGGGGGGGGGGGGGGGTGGGGGGGGGGGGGGGTGGGGGGGGGGGGGGGTGGGGGGGGGGGGGGGTGGGGGGGGGGGGGGGTGGGGGGGGGGGGGGGTGGGGGGGGGGGGGGGTGGGGGGGGGGGGGGGTGGGGGGGGGGGGGGGTGGGGGGGGGGGGGGGTGGGGGGGGGGGGGGGTGGGGGGGGGGGGGGGTGGGGGGGGGGGGGGGTGGGGGGGGGGGGGGGTGGGGGGGGGGGGGGGTGGGGGGGGGGGGGGGTGGGGGGGGGGGGGGGTGGGGGGGGGGGGGGGTGGGGGGGGGGGGGGGTGGGGGGGGGGGGGGGTGGGGGGGGGGGGGGGTGGGGGGGGGGGGGGGTGGGGGGGGGGGGGGGTGGGGGGGGGGGGGGGTGGGGGGGGGGGGGGGTGGGGGGGGGGGGGGGTGGGGGGGGGGGGGGGTGGGGGGGGGGGGGGGTGGGGGGGGGGGGGGGTGGGGGGGGGGGGGGGTGGGGGGGGGGGGGGGTGGGGGGGGGGGGGGGTGGGGGGGGGGGGGGGTGGGGGGGGGGGGGGGTGGGGGGGGGGGGGGGTGGGGGGGGGGGGGGGTGGGGGGGGGGGGGGGTGGGGGGGGGGGGGGGTGGGGGGGGGGGGGGGTGGGGGGGGGGGGGGGTGGGGGGGGGGGGGGGTGGGGGGGGGGGGGGGTGGGGGGGGGGGGGGGTGGGGGGGGGGGGGGGTGGGGGGGGGGGGGGGTGGGGGGGGGGGGGGGTGGGGGGGGGGGGGGGTGGGGGGGGGGGGGGGTGGGGGGGGGGGGGGGTGGGGGGGGGGGGGGGTGGGGGGGGGGGGGGGTGGGGGGGGGGGGGGGTGGGGGGGGGGGGGGGTGGGGGGGGGGGGGGGTGGGGGGGGGGGGGGGTGGGGGGGGGGGGGGGTGGGGGGGGGGGGGGGTGGGGGGGGGGGGGGGTGGGGGGGGGGGGGGGTGGGGGGGGGGGGGGGTGGGGGGGGGGGGGGGTGGGGGGGGGGGGGGGTGGGGGGGGGGGGGGGTGGGGGGGGGGGGGGGTGGGGGGGGGGGGGGGTGGGGGGGGGGGGGGGTGGGGGGGGGGGGGGGTGGGGGGGGGGGGGGGTGGGGGGGGGGGGGGGTGGGGGGGGGGGGGGGTGGGGGGGGGGGGGGGTGGGGGGGGGGGGGGGTGGGGGGGGGGGGGGGTGGGGGGGGGGGGGGGTGGGGGGGGGGGGGGGTGGGGGGGGGGGGGGGTGGGGGGGGGGGGGGGTGGGGGGGGGGGGGGGTGGGGGGGGGGGGGGGTGGGGGGGGGGGGGGGTGGGGGGGGGGGGGGGTGGGGGGGGGGGGGGGTGGGGGGGGGGGGGGGTGGGGGGGGGGGGGGGTGGGGGGGGGGGGGGGTGGGGGGGGGGGGGGGTGGGGGGGGGGGGGGGTGGGGGGGGGGGGGGGTGGGGGGGGGGGGGGGTGGGGGGGGGGGGGGGTGGGGGGGGGGGGGGGTGGGGGGGGGGGGGGGTGGGGGGGGGGGGGGGTGGGGGGGGGGGGGGGTGGGGGGGGGGGGGGGTGGGGGGGGGGGGGGGTGGGGGGGGGGGGGGGTGGGGGGGGGGGGGGGTGGGGGGGGGGGGGGGTGGGGGGGGGGGGGGGTGGGGGGGGGGGGGGGTGGGGGGGGGGGGGGGTGGGGGGGGGGGGGGGTGGGGGGGGGGGGGGGTGGGGGGGGGGGGGGGTGGGGGGGGGGGGGGGTGGGGGGGGGGGGGGGTGGGGGGGGGGGGGGGTGGGGGGGGGGGGGGGTGGGGGGGGGGGGGGGTGGGGGGGGGGGGGGGTGGGGGGGGGGGGGGGTGGGGGGGGGGGGGGGTGGGGGGGGGGGGGGGTGGGGGGGGGGGGGGGTGGGGGGGGGGGGGGGTGGGGGGGGGGGGGGGTGGGGGGGGGGGGGGGTGGGGGGGGGGGGGGGTGGGGGGGGGGGGGGGTGGGGGGGGGGGGGGGTGGGGGGGGGGGGGGGTGGGGGGGGGGGGGGGTGGGGGGGGGGGGGGGTGGGGGGGGGGGGGGGTGGGGGGGGGGGGGGGTGGGGGGGGGGGGGGGTGGGGGGGGGGGGGGGTGGGGGGGGGGGGGGGTGGGGGGGGGGGGGGGTGGGGGGGGGGGGGGGTGGGGGGGGGGGGGGGTGGGGGGGGGGGGGGGTGGGGGGGGGGGGGGGTGGGGGGGGGGGGGGGTGGGGGGGGGGGGGGGTGGGGGGGGGGGGGGGTGGGGGGGGGGGGGGGTGGGGGGGGGGGGGGGTGGGGGGGGGGGGGGGTGGGGGGGGGGGGGGGTGGGGGGGGGGGGGGGTGGGGGGGGGGGGGGGTGGGGGGGGGGGGGGGTGGGGGGGGGGGGGGGTGGGGGGGGGGGGGGGTGGGGGGGGGGGGGGGTGGGGGGGGGGGGGGGTGGGGGGGGGGGGGGGTGGGGGGGGGGGGGGGTGGGGGGGGGGGGGGGTGGGGGGGGGGGGGGGTGGGGGGGGGGGGGGGTGGGGGGGGGGGGGGGTGGGGGGGGGGGGGGGTGGGGGGGGGGGGGGGTGGGGGGGGGGGGGGGTGGGGGGGGGGGGGGGTGGGGGGGGGGGGGGGTGGGGGGGGGGGGGGGTGGGGGGGGGGGGGGGTGGGGGGGGGGGGGGGTGGGGGGGGGGGGGGGTGGGGGGGGGGGGGGGTGGGGGGGGGGGGGGGTGGGGGGGGGGGGGGGTGGGGGGGGGGGGGGGTGGGGGGGGGGGGGGGTGGGGGGGGGGGGGGGTGGGGGGGGGGGGGGGTGGGGGGGGGGGGGGGTGGGGGGGGGGGGGGGTGGGGGGGGGGGGGGGTGGGGGGGGGGGGGGGTGGGGGGGGGGGGGGGTGGGGGGGGGGGGGGGTGGGGGGGGGGGGGGGTGGGGGGGGGGGGGGGTGGGGGGGGGGGGGGGTGGGGGGGGGGGGGGGTGGGGGGGGGGGGGGGTGGGGGGGGGGGGGGGTGGGGGGGGGGGGGGGTGGGGGGGGGGGGGGGTGGGGGGGGGGGGGGGTGGGGGGGGGGGGGGGTGGGGGGGGGGGGGGGTGGGGGGGGGGGGGGGTGGGGGGGGGGGGGGGTGGGGGGGGGGGGGGGTGGGGGGGGGGGGGGGTGGGGGGGGGGGGGGGTGGGGGGGGGGGGGGGTGGGGGGGGGGGGGGGTGGGGGGGGGGGGGGGTGGGGGGGGGGGGGGGTGGGGGGGGGGGGGGGTGGGGGGGGGGGGGGGTGGGGGGGGGGGGGGGTGGGGGGGGGGGGGGGTGGGGGGGGGGGGGGGTGGGGGGGGGGGGGGGTGGGGGGGGGGGGGGGTGGGGGGGGGGGGGGGTGGGGGGGGGGGGGGGTGGGGGGGGGGGGGGGTGGGGGGGGGGGGGGGTGGGGGGGGGGGGGGGTGGGGGGGGGGGGGGGTGGGGGGGGGGGGGGGTGGGGGGGGGGGGGGGTGGGGGGGGGGGGGGGTGGGGGGGGGGGGGGGTGGGGGGGGGGGGGGGTGGGGGGGGGGGGGGGTGGGGGGGGGGGGGGGTGGGGGGGGGGGGGGGTGGGGGGGGGGGGGGGTGGGGGGGGGGGGGGGTGGGGGGGGGGGGGGGTGGGGGGGGGGGGGGGTGGGGGGGGGGGGGGGTGGGGGGGGGGGGGGGTGGGGGGGGGGGGGGGTGGGGGGGGGGGGGGGTGGGGGGGGGGGGGGGTGGGGGGGGGGGGGGGTGGGGGGGGGGGGGGGTGGGGGGGGGGGGGGGTGGGGGGGGGGGGGGGTGGGGGGGGGGGGGGGTGGGGGGGGGGGGGGGTGGGGGGGGGGGGGGGTGGGGGGGGGGGGGGGTGGGGGGGGGGGGGGGTGGGGGGGGGGGGGGGTGGGGGGGGGGGGGGGTGGGGGGGGGGGGGGGTGGGGGGGGGGGGGGGTGGGGGGGGGGGGGGGTGGGGGGGGGGGGGGGTGGGGGGGGGGGGGGGTGGGGGGGGGGGGGGGTGGGGGGGGGGGGGGGTGGGGGGGGGGGGGGGTGGGGGGGGGGGGGGGTGGGGGGGGGGGGGGGTGGGGGGGGGGGGGGGTGGGGGGGGGGGGGGGTGGGGGGGGGGGGGGGTGGGGGGGGGGGGGGGTGGGGGGGGGGGGGGGTGGGGGGGGGGGGGGGTGGGGGGGGGGGGGGGTGGGGGGGGGGGGGGGTGGGGGGGGGGGGGGGTGGGGGGGGGGGGGGGTGGGGGGGGGGGGGGGTGGGGGGGGGGGGGGGTGGGGGGGGGGGGGGGTGGGGGGGGGGGGGGGTGGGGGGGGGGGGGGGTGGGGGGGGGGGGGGGTGGGGGGGGGGGGGGGTGGGGGGGGGGGGGGGTGGGGGGGGGGGGGGGTGGGGGGGGGGGGGGGTGGGGGGGGGGGGGGGTGGGGGGGGGGGGGGGTGGGGGGGGGGGGGGGTGGGGGGGGGGGGGGGTGGGGGGGGGGGGGGGTGGGGGGGGGGGGGGGTGGGGGGGGGGGGGGGTGGGGGGGGGGGGGGGTGGGGGGGGGGGGGGGTGGGGGGGGGGGGGGGTGGGGGGGGGGGGGGGTGGGGGGGGGGGGGGGTGGGGGGGGGGGGGGGTGGGGGGGGGGGGGGGTGGGGGGGGGGGGGGGTGGGGGGGGGGGGGGGTGGGGGGGGGGGGGGGTGGGGGGGGGGGGGGGTGGGGGGGGGGGGGGGTGGGGGGGGGGGGGGGTGGGGGGGGGGGGGGGTGGGGGGGGGGGGGGGTGGGGGGGGGGGGGGGTGGGGGGGGGGGGGGGTGGGGGGGGGGGGGGGTGGGGGGGGGGGGGGGTGGGGGGGGGGGGGGGTGGGGGGGGGGGGGGGTGGGGGGGGGGGGGGGTGGGGGGGGGGGGGGGTGGGGGGGGGGGGGGGTGGGGGGGGGGGGGGGTGGGGGGGGGGGGGGGTGGGGGGGGGGGGGGGTGGGGGGGGGGGGGGGTGGGGGGGGGGGGGGGTGGGGGGGGGGGGGGGTGGGGGGGGGGGGGGGTGGGGGGGGGGGGGGGTGGGGGGGGGGGGGGGTGGGGGGGGGGGGGGGTGGGGGGGGGGGGGGGTGGGGGGGGGGGGGGGTGGGGGGGGGGGGGGGTGGGGGGGGGGGGGGGTGGGGGGGGGGGGGGGTGGGGGGGGGGGGGGGTGGGGGGGGGGGGGGGTGGGGGGGGGGGGGGGTGGGGGGGGGGGGGGGTGGGGGGGGGGGGGGGTGGGGGGGGGGGGGGGTGGGGGGGGGGGGGGGTGGGGGGGGGGGGGGGTGGGGGGGGGGGGGGGTGGGGGGGGGGGGGGGTGGGGGGGGGGGGGGGTGGGGGGGGGGGGGGGTGGGGGGGGGGGGGGGTGGGGGGGGGGGGGGGTGGGGGGGGGGGGGGGTGGGGGGGGGGGGGGGTGGGGGGGGGGGGGGGTGGGGGGGGGGGGGGGTGGGGGGGGGGGGGGGTGGGGGGGGGGGGGGGTGGGGGGGGGGGGGGGTGGGGGGGGGGGGGGGTGGGGGGGGGGGGGGGTGGGGGGGGGGGGGGGTGGGGGGGGGGGGGGGTGGGGGGGGGGGGGGGTGGGGGGGGGGGGGGGTGGGGGGGGGGGGGGGTGGGGGGGGGGGGGGGTGGGGGGGGGGGGGGGTGGGGGGGGGGGGGGGTGGGGGGGGGGGGGGGTGGGGGGGGGGGGGGGTGGGGGGGGGGGGGGGTGGGGGGGGGGGGGGGTGGGGGGGGGGGGGGGTGGGGGGGGGGGGGGGTGGGGGGGGGGGGGGGTGGGGGGGGGGGGGGGTGGGGGGGGGGGGGGGTGGGGGGGGGGGGGGGTGGGGGGGGGGGGGGGTGGGGGGGGGGGGGGGTGGGGGGGGGGGGGGGTGGGGGGGGGGGGGGGTGGGGGGGGGGGGGGGTGGGGGGGGGGGGGGGTGGGGGGGGGGGGGGGTGGGGGGGGGGGGGGGTGGGGGGGGGGGGGGGTGGGGGGGGGGGGGGGTGGGGGGGGGGGGGGGTGGGGGGGGGGGGGGGTGGGGGGGGGGGGGGGTGGGGGGGGGGGGGGGTGGGGGGGGGGGGGGGTGGGGGGGGGGGGGGGTGGGGGGGGGGGGGGGTGGGGGGGGGGGGGGGTGGGGGGGGGGGGGGGTGGGGGGGGGGGGGGGTGGGGGGGGGGGGGGGTGGGGGGGGGGGGGGGTGGGGGGGGGGGGGGGTGGGGGGGGGGGGGGGTGGGGGGGGGGGGGGGTGGGGGGGGGGGGGGGTGGGGGGGGGGGGGGGTGGGGGGGGGGGGGGGTGGGGGGGGGGGGGGGTGGGGGGGGGGGGGGGTGGGGGGGGGGGGGGGTGGGGGGGGGGGGGGGTGGGGGGGGGGGGGGGTGGGGGGGGGGGGGGGTGGGGGGGGGGGGGGGTGGGGGGGGGGGGGGGTGGGGGGGGGGGGGGGTGGGGGGGGGGGGGGGTGGGGGGGGGGGGGGGTGGGGGGGGGGGGGGGTGGGGGGGGGGGGGGGTGGGGGGGGGGGGGGGTGGGGGGGGGGGGGGGTGGGGGGGGGGGGGGGTGGGGGGGGGGGGGGGTGGGGGGGGGGGGGGGTGGGGGGGGGGGGGGGTGGGGGGGGGGGGGGGTGGGGGGGGGGGGGGGTGGGGGGGGGGGGGGGTGGGGGGGGGGGGGGGTGGGGGGGGGGGGGGGTGGGGGGGGGGGGGGGTGGGGGGGGGGGGGGGTGGGGGGGGGGGGGGGTGGGGGGGGGGGGGGGTGGGGGGGGGGGGGGGTGGGGGGGGGGGGGGGTGGGGGGGGGGGGGGGTGGGGGGGGGGGGGGGTGGGGGGGGGGGGGGGTGGGGGGGGGGGGGGGTGGGGGGGGGGGGGGGTGGGGGGGGGGGGGGGTGGGGGGGGGGGGGGGTGGGGGGGGGGGGGGGTGGGGGGGGGGGGGGGTGGGGGGGGGGGGGGGTGGGGGGGGGGGGGGGTGGGGGGGGGGGGGGGTGGGGGGGGGGGGGGGTGGGGGGGGGGGGGGGTGGGGGGGGGGGGGGGTGGGGGGGGGGGGGGGTGGGGGGGGGGGGGGGTGGGGGGGGGGGGGGGTGGGGGGGGGGGGGGGTGGGGGGGGGGGGGGGTGGGGGGGGGGGGGGGTGGGGGGGGGGGGGGGTGGGGGGGGGGGGGGGTGGGGGGGGGGGGGGGTGGGGGGGGGGGGGGGTGGGGGGGGGGGGGGGTGGGGGGGGGGGGGGGTGGGGGGGGGGGGGGGTGGGGGGGGGGGGGGGTGGGGGGGGGGGGGGGTGGGGGGGGGGGGGGGTGGGGGGGGGGGGGGGTGGGGGGGGGGGGGGGTGGGGGGGGGGGGGGGTGGGGGGGGGGGGGGGTGGGGGGGGGGGGGGGTGGGGGGGGGGGGGGGTGGGGGGGGGGGGGGGTGGGGGGGGGGGGGGGTGGGGGGGGGGGGGGGTGGGGGGGGGGGGGGGTGGGGGGGGGGGGGGGTGGGGGGGGGGGGGGGTGGGGGGGGGGGGGGGTGGGGGGGGGGGGGGGTGGGGGGGGGGGGGGGTGGGGGGGGGGGGGGGTGGGGGGGGGGGGGGGTGGGGGGGGGGGGGGGTGGGGGGGGGGGGGGGTGGGGGGGGGGGGGGGTGGGGGGGGGGGGGGGTGGGGGGGGGGGGGGGTGGGGGGGGGGGGGGGTGGGGGGGGGGGGGGGTGGGGGGGGGGGGGGGTGGGGGGGGGGGGGGGTGGGGGGGGGGGGGGGTGGGGGGGGGGGGGGGTGGGGGGGGGGGGGGGTGGGGGGGGGGGGGGGTGGGGGGGGGGGGGGGTGGGGGGGGGGGGGGGTGGGGGGGGGGGGGGGTGGGGGGGGGGGGGGGTGGGGGGGGGGGGGGGTGGGGGGGGGGGGGGGTGGGGGGGGGGGGGGGTGGGGGGGGGGGGGGGTGGGGGGGGGGGGGGGTGGGGGGGGGGGGGGGTGGGGGGGGGGGGGGGTGGGGGGGGGGGGGGGTGGGGGGGGGGGGGGGTGGGGGGGGGGGGGGGTGGGGGGGGGGGGGGGTGGGGGGGGGGGGGGGTGGGGGGGGGGGGGGGTGGGGGGGGGGGGGGGTGGGGGGGGGGGGGGGTGGGGGGGGGGGGGGGTGGGGGGGGGGGGGGGTGGGGGGGGGGGGGGGTGGGGGGGGGGGGGGGTGGGGGGGGGGGGGGGTGGGGGGGGGGGGGGGTGGGGGGGGGGGGGGGTGGGGGGGGGGGGGGGTGGGGGGGGGGGGGGGTGGGGGGGGGGGGGGGTGGGGGGGGGGGGGGGTGGGGGGGGGGGGGGGTGGGGGGGGGGGGGGGTGGGGGGGGGGGGGGGTGGGGGGGGGGGGGGGTGGGGGGGGGGGGGGGTGGGGGGGGGGGGGGGTGGGGGGGGGGGGGGGTGGGGGGGGGGGGGGGTGGGGGGGGGGGGGGGTGGGGGGGGGGGGGGGTGGGGGGGGGGGGGGGTGGGGGGGGGGGGGGGTGGGGGGGGGGGGGGGTGGGGGGGGGGGGGGGTGGGGGGGGGGGGGGGTGGGGGGGGGGGGGGGTGGGGGGGGGGGGGGGTGGGGGGGGGGGGGGGTGGGGGGGGGGGGGGGTGGGGGGGGGGGGGGGTGGGGGGGGGGGGGGGTGGGGGGGGGGGGGGGTGGGGGGGGGGGGGGGTGGGGGGGGGGGGGGGTGGGGGGGGGGGGGGGTGGGGGGGGGGGGGGGTGGGGGGGGGGGGGGGTGGGGGGGGGGGGGGGTGGGGGGGGGGGGGGGTGGGGGGGGGGGGGGGTGGGGGGGGGGGGGGGTGGGGGGGGGGGGGGGTGGGGGGGGGGGGGGGTGGGGGGGGGGGGGGGTGGGGGGGGGGGGGGGTGGGGGGGGGGGGGGGTGGGGGGGGGGGGGGGTGGGGGGGGGGGGGGGTGGGGGGGGGGGGGGGTGGGGGGGGGGGGGGGTGGGGGGGGGGGGGGGTGGGGGGGGGGGGGGGTGGGGGGGGGGGGGGGTGGGGGGGGGGGGGGGTGGGGGGGGGGGGGGGTGGGGGGGGGGGGGGGTGGGGGGGGGGGGGGGTGGGGGGGGGGGGGGGTGGGGGGGGGGGGGGGTGGGGGGGGGGGGGGGTGGGGGGGGGGGGGGGTGGGGGGGGGGGGGGGTGGGGGGGGGGGGGGGTGGGGGGGGGGGGGGGTGGGGGGGGGGGGGGGTGGGGGGGGGGGGGGGTGGGGGGGGGGGGGGGTGGGGGGGGGGGGGGGTGGGGGGGGGGGGGGGTGGGGGGGGGGGGGGGTGGGGGGGGGGGGGGGTGGGGGGGGGGGGGGGTGGGGGGGGGGGGGGGTGGGGGGGGGGGGGGGTGGGGGGGGGGGGGGGTGGGGGGGGGGGGGGGTGGGGGGGGGGGGGGGTGGGGGGGGGGGGGGGTGGGGGGGGGGGGGGGTGGGGGGGGGGGGGGGTGGGGGGGGGGGGGGGTGGGGGGGGGGGGGGGTGGGGGGGGGGGGGGGTGGGGGGGGGGGGGGGTGGGGGGGGGGGGGGGTGGGGGGGGGGGGGGGTGGGGGGGGGGGGGGGTGGGGGGGGGGGGGGGTGGGGGGGGGGGGGGGTGGGGGGGGGGGGGGGTGGGGGGGGGGGGGGGTGGGGGGGGGGGGGGGTGGGGGGGGGGGGGGGTGGGGGGGGGGGGGGGTGGGGGGGGGGGGGGGTGGGGGGGGGGGGGGGTGGGGGGGGGGGGGGGTGGGGGGGGGGGGGGGTGGGGGGGGGGGGGGGTGGGGGGGGGGGGGGGTGGGGGGGGGGGGGGGTGGGGGGGGGGGGGGGTGGGGGGGGGGGGGGGTGGGGGGGGGGGGGGGTGGGGGGGGGGGGGGGTGGGGGGGGGGGGGGGTGGGGGGGGGGGGGGGTGGGGGGGGGGGGGGGTGGGGGGGGGGGGGGGTGGGGGGGGGGGGGGGTGGGGGGGGGGGGGGGTGGGGGGGGGGGGGGGTGGGGGGGGGGGGGGGTGGGGGGGGGGGGGGGTGGGGGGGGGGGGGGGTGGGGGGGGGGGGGGGTGGGGGGGGGGGGGGGTGGGGGGGGGGGGGGGTGGGGGGGGGGGGGGGTGGGGGGGGGGGGGGGTGGGGGGGGGGGGGGGTGGGGGGGGGGGGGGGTGGGGGGGGGGGGGGGTGGGGGGGGGGGGGGGTGGGGGGGGGGGGGGGTGGGGGGGGGGGGGGGTGGGGGGGGGGGGGGGTGGGGGGGGGGGGGGGTGGGGGGGGGGGGGGGTGGGGGGGGGGGGGGGTGGGGGGGGGGGGGGGTGGGGGGGGGGGGGGGTGGGGGGGGGGGGGGGTGGGGGGGGGGGGGGGTGGGGGGGGGGGGGGGTGGGGGGGGGGGGGGGTGGGGGGGGGGGGGGGTGGGGGGGGGGGGGGGTGGGGGGGGGGGGGGGTGGGGGGGGGGGGGGGTGGGGGGGGGGGGGGGTGGGGGGGGGGGGGGGTGGGGGGGGGGGGGGGTGGGGGGGGGGGGGGGTGGGGGGGGGGGGGGGTGGGGGGGGGGGGGGGTGGGGGGGGGGGGGGGTGGGGGGGGGGGGGGGTGGGGGGGGGGGGGGGTGGGGGGGGGGGGGGGTGGGGGGGGGGGGGGGTGGGGGGGGGGGGGGGTGGGGGGGGGGGGGGGTGGGGGGGGGGGGGGGTGGGGGGGGGGGGGGGTGGGGGGGGGGGGGGGTGGGGGGGGGGGGGGGTGGGGGGGGGGGGGGGTGGGGGGGGGGGGGGGTGGGGGGGGGGGGGGGTGGGGGGGGGGGGGGGTGGGGGGGGGGGGGGGTGGGGGGGGGGGGGGGTGGGGGGGGGGGGGGGTGGGGGGGGGGGGGGGTGGGGGGGGGGGGGGGTGGGGGGGGGGGGGGGTGGGGGGGGGGGGGGGTGGGGGGGGGGGGGGGTGGGGGGGGGGGGGGGTGGGGGGGGGGGGGGGTGGGGGGGGGGGGGGGTGGGGGGGGGGGGGGGTGGGGGGGGGGGGGGGTGGGGGGGGGGGGGGGTGGGGGGGGGGGGGGGTGGGGGGGGGGGGGGGTGGGGGGGGGGGGGGGTGGGGGGGGGGGGGGGTGGGGGGGGGGGGGGGTGGGGGGGGGGGGGGGTGGGGGGGGGGGGGGGTGGGGGGGGGGGGGGGTGGGGGGGGGGGGGGGTGGGGGGGGGGGGGGGTGGGGGGGGGGGGGGGTGGGGGGGGGGGGGGGTGGGGGGGGGGGGGGGTGGGGGGGGGGGGGGGTGGGGGGGGGGGGGGGTGGGGGGGGGGGGGGGTGGGGGGGGGGGGGGGTGGGGGGGGGGGGGGGTGGGGGGGGGGGGGGGTGGGGGGGGGGGGGGGTGGGGGGGGGGGGGGGTGGGGGGGGGGGGGGGTGGGGGGGGGGGGGGGTGGGGGGGGGGGGGGGTGGGGGGGGGGGGGGGTGGGGGGGGGGGGGGGTGGGGGGGGGGGGGGGTGGGGGGGGGGGGGGGTGGGGGGGGGGGGGGGTGGGGGGGGGGGGGGGTGGGGGGGGGGGGGGGTGGGGGGGGGGGGGGGTGGGGGGGGGGGGGGGTGGGGGGGGGGGGGGGTGGGGGGGGGGGGGGGTGGGGGGGGGGGGGGGTGGGGGGGGGGGGGGGTGGGGGGGGGGGGGGGTGGGGGGGGGGGGGGGTGGGGGGGGGGGGGGGTGGGGGGGGGGGGGGGTGGGGGGGGGGGGGGGTGGGGGGGGGGGGGGGTGGGGGGGGGGGGGGGTGGGGGGGGGGGGGGGTGGGGGGGGGGGGGGGTGGGGGGGGGGGGGGGTGGGGGGGGGGGGGGGTGGGGGGGGGGGGGGGTGGGGGGGGGGGGGGGTGGGGGGGGGGGGGGGTGGGGGGGGGGGGGGGTGGGGGGGGGGGGGGGTGGGGGGGGGGGGGGGTGGGGGGGGGGGGGGGTGGGGGGGGGGGGGGGTGGGGGGGGGGGGGGGTGGGGGGGGGGGGGGGTGGGGGGGGGGGGGGGTGGGGGGGGGGGGGGGTGGGGGGGGGGGGGGGTGGGGGGGGGGGGGGGTGGGGGGGGGGGGGGGTGGGGGGGGGGGGGGGTGGGGGGGGGGGGGGGTGGGGGGGGGGGGGGGTGGGGGGGGGGGGGGGTGGGGGGGGGGGGGGGTGGGGGGGGGGGGGGGTGGGGGGGGGGGGGGGTGGGGGGGGGGGGGGGTGGGGGGGGGGGGGGGTGGGGGGGGGGGGGGGTGGGGGGGGGGGGGGGTGGGGGGGGGGGGGGGTGGGGGGGGGGGGGGGTGGGGGGGGGGGGGGGTGGGGGGGGGGGGGGGTGGGGGGGGGGGGGGGTGGGGGGGGGGGGGGGTGGGGGGGGGGGGGGGTGGGGGGGGGGGGGGGTGGGGGGGGGGGGGGGTGGGGGGGGGGGGGGGTGGGGGGGGGGGGGGGTGGGGGGGGGGGGGGGTGGGGGGGGGGGGGGGTGGGGGGGGGGGGGGGTGGGGGGGGGGGGGGGTGGGGGGGGGGGGGGGTGGGGGGGGGGGGGGGTGGGGGGGGGGGGGGGTGGGGGGGGGGGGGGGTGGGGGGGGGGGGGGGTGGGGGGGGGGGGGGGTGGGGGGGGGGGGGGGTGGGGGGGGGGGGGGGTGGGGGGGGGGGGGGGTGGGGGGGGGGGGGGGTGGGGGGGGGGGGGGGTGGGGGGGGGGGGGGGTGGGGGGGGGGGGGGGTGGGGGGGGGGGGGGGTGGGGGGGGGGGGGGGTGGGGGGGGGGGGGGGTGGGGGGGGGGGGGGGTGGGGGGGGGGGGGGGTGGGGGGGGGGGGGGGTGGGGGGGGGGGGGGGTGGGGGGGGGGGGGGGTGGGGGGGGGGGGGGGTGGGGGGGGGGGGGGGTGGGGGGGGGGGGGGGTGGGGGGGGGGGGGGGTGGGGGGGGGGGGGGGTGGGGGGGGGGGGGGGTGGGGGGGGGGGGGGGTGGGGGGGGGGGGGGGTGGGGGGGGGGGGGGGTGGGGGGGGGGGGGGGTGGGGGGGGGGGGGGGTGGGGGGGGGGGGGGGTGGGGGGGGGGGGGGGTGGGGGGGGGGGGGGGTGGGGGGGGGGGGGGGTGGGGGGGGGGGGGGGTGGGGGGGGGGGGGGGTGGGGGGGGGGGGGGGTGGGGGGGGGGGGGGGTGGGGGGGGGGGGGGGTGGGGGGGGGGGGGGGTGGGGGGGGGGGGGGGTGGGGGGGGGGGGGGGTGGGGGGGGGGGGGGGTGGGGGGGGGGGGGGGTGGGGGGGGGGGGGGGTGGGGGGGGGGGGGGGTGGGGGGGGGGGGGGGTGGGGGGGGGGGGGGGTGGGGGGGGGGGGGGGTGGGGGGGGGGGGGGGTGGGGGGGGGGGGGGGTGGGGGGGGGGGGGGGTGGGGGGGGGGGGGGGTGGGGGGGGGGGGGGGTGGGGGGGGGGGGGGGTGGGGGGGGGGGGGGGTGGGGGGGGGGGGGGGTGGGGGGGGGGGGGGGTGGGGGGGGGGGGGGGTGGGGGGGGGGGGGGGTGGGGGGGGGGGGGGGTGGGGGGGGGGGGGGGTGGGGGGGGGGGGGGGTGGGGGGGGGGGGGGGTGGGGGGGGGGGGGGGTGGGGGGGGGGGGGGGTGGGGGGGGGGGGGGGTGGGGGGGGGGGGGGGTGGGGGGGGGGGGGGGTGGGGGGGGGGGGGGGTGGGGGGGGGGGGGGGTGGGGGGGGGGGGGGGTGGGGGGGGGGGGGGGTGGGGGGGGGGGGGGGTGGGGGGGGGGGGGGGTGGGGGGGGGGGGGGGTGGGGGGGGGGGGGGGTGGGGGGGGGGGGGGGTGGGGGGGGGGGGGGGTGGGGGGGGGGGGGGGTGGGGGGGGGGGGGGGTGGGGGGGGGGGGGGGTGGGGGGGGGGGGGGGTGGGGGGGGGGGGGGGTGGGGGGGGGGGGGGGTGGGGGGGGGGGGGGGTGGGGGGGGGGGGGGGTGGGGGGGGGGGGGGGTGGGGGGGGGGGGGGGTGGGGGGGGGGGGGGGTGGGGGGGGGGGGGGGTGGGGGGGGGGGGGGGTGGGGGGGGGGGGGGGTGGGGGGGGGGGGGGGTGGGGGGGGGGGGGGGTGGGGGGGGGGGGGGGTGGGGGGGGGGGGGGGTGGGGGGGGGGGGGGGTGGGGGGGGGGGGGGGTGGGGGGGGGGGGGGGTGGGGGGGGGGGGGGGTGGGGGGGGGGGGGGGTGGGGGGGGGGGGGGGTGGGGGGGGGGGGGGGTGGGGGGGGGGGGGGGTGGGGGGGGGGGGGGGTGGGGGGGGGGGGGGGTGGGGGGGGGGGGGGGTGGGGGGGGGGGGGGGTGGGGGGGGGGGGGGGTGGGGGGGGGGGGGGGTGGGGGGGGGGGGGGGTGGGGGGGGGGGGGGGTGGGGGGGGGGGGGGGTGGGGGGGGGGGGGGGTGGGGGGGGGGGGGGGTGGGGGGGGGGGGGGGTGGGGGGGGGGGGGGGTGGGGGGGGGGGGGGGTGGGGGGGGGGGGGGGTGGGGGGGGGGGGGGGTGGGGGGGGGGGGGGGTGGGGGGGGGGGGGGGTGGGGGGGGGGGGGGGTGGGGGGGGGGGGGGGTGGGGGGGGGGGGGGGTGGGGGGGGGGGGGGGTGGGGGGGGGGGGGGGTGGGGGGGGGGGGGGGTGGGGGGGGGGGGGGGTGGGGGGGGGGGGGGGTGGGGGGGGGGGGGGGTGGGGGGGGGGGGGGGTGGGGGGGGGGGGGGGTGGGGGGGGGGGGGGGTGGGGGGGGGGGGGGGTGGGGGGGGGGGGGGGTGGGGGGGGGGGGGGGTGGGGGGGGGGGGGGGTGGGGGGGGGGGGGGGTGGGGGGGGGGGGGGGTGGGGGGGGGGGGGGGTGGGGGGGGGGGGGGGTGGGGGGGGGGGGGGGTGGGGGGGGGGGGGGGTGGGGGGGGGGGGGGGTGGGGGGGGGGGGGGGTGGGGGGGGGGGGGGGTGGGGGGGGGGGGGGGTGGGGGGGGGGGGGGGTGGGGGGGGGGGGGGGTGGGGGGGGGGGGGGGTGGGGGGGGGGGGGGGTGGGGGGGGGGGGGGGTGGGGGGGGGGGGGGGTGGGGGGGGGGGGGGGTGGGGGGGGGGGGGGGTGGGGGGGGGGGGGGGTGGGGGGGGGGGGGGGTGGGGGGGGGGGGGGGTGGGGGGGGGGGGGGGTGGGGGGGGGGGGGGGTGGGGGGGGGGGGGGGTGGGGGGGGGGGGGGGTGGGGGGGGGGGGGGGTGGGGGGGGGGGGGGGTGGGGGGGGGGGGGGGTGGGGGGGGGGGGGGGTGGGGGGGGGGGGGGGTGGGGGGGGGGGGGGGTGGGGGGGGGGGGGGGTGGGGGGGGGGGGGGGTGGGGGGGGGGGGGGGTGGGGGGGGGGGGGGGTGGGGGGGGGGGGGGGTGGGGGGGGGGGGGGGTGGGGGGGGGGGGGGGTGGGGGGGGGGGGGGGTGGGGGGGGGGGGGGGTGGGGGGGGGGGGGGGTGGGGGGGGGGGGGGGTGGGGGGGGGGGGGGGTGGGGGGGGGGGGGGGTGGGGGGGGGGGGGGGTGGGGGGGGGGGGGGGTGGGGGGGGGGGGGGGTGGGGGGGGGGGGGGGTGGGGGGGGGGGGGGGTGGGGGGGGGGGGGGGTGGGGGGGGGGGGGGGTGGGGGGGGGGGGGGGTGGGGGGGGGGGGGGGTGGGGGGGGGGGGGGGTGGGGGGGGGGGGGGGTGGGGGGGGGGGGGGGTGGGGGGGGGGGGGGGTGGGGGGGGGGGGGGGTGGGGGGGGGGGGGGGTGGGGGGGGGGGGGGGTGGGGGGGGGGGGGGGTGGGGGGGGGGGGGGGTGGGGGGGGGGGGGGGTGGGGGGGGGGGGGGGTGGGGGGGGGGGGGGGTGGGGGGGGGGGGGGGTGGGGGGGGGGGGGGGTGGGGGGGGGGGGGGGTGGGGGGGGGGGGGGGTGGGGGGGGGGGGGGGTGGGGGGGGGGGGGGGTGGGGGGGGGGGGGGGTGGGGGGGGGGGGGGGTGGGGGGGGGGGGGGGTGGGGGGGGGGGGGGGTGGGGGGGGGGGGGGGTGGGGGGGGGGGGGGGTGGGGGGGGGGGGGGGTGGGGGGGGGGGGGGGTGGGGGGGGGGGGGGGTGGGGGGGGGGGGGGGTGGGGGGGGGGGGGGGTGGGGGGGGGGGGGGGTGGGGGGGGGGGGGGGTGGGGGGGGGGGGGGGTGGGGGGGGGGGGGGGTGGGGGGGGGGGGGGGTGGGGGGGGGGGGGGGTGGGGGGGGGGGGGGGTGGGGGGGGGGGGGGGTGGGGGGGGGGGGGGGTGGGGGGGGGGGGGGGTGGGGGGGGGGGGGGGTGGGGGGGGGGGGGGGTGGGGGGGGGGGGGGGTGGGGGGGGGGGGGGGTGGGGGGGGGGGGGGGTGGGGGGGGGGGGGGGTGGGGGGGGGGGGGGGTGGGGGGGGGGGGGGGTGGGGGGGGGGGGGGGTGGGGGGGGGGGGGGGTGGGGGGGGGGGGGGGTGGGGGGGGGGGGGGGTGGGGGGGGGGGGGGGTGGGGGGGGGGGGGGGTGGGGGGGGGGGGGGGTGGGGGGGGGGGGGGGTGGGGGGGGGGGGGGGTGGGGGGGGGGGGGGGTGGGGGGGGGGGGGGGTGGGGGGGGGGGGGGGTGGGGGGGGGGGGGGGTGGGGGGGGGGGGGGGTGGGGGGGGGGGGGGGTGGGGGGGGGGGGGGGTGGGGGGGGGGGGGGGTGGGGGGGGGGGGGGGTGGGGGGGGGGGGGGGTGGGGGGGGGGGGGGGTGGGGGGGGGGGGGGGTGGGGGGGGGGGGGGGTGGGGGGGGGGGGGGGTGGGGGGGGGGGGGGGTGGGGGGGGGGGGGGGTGGGGGGGGGGGGGGGTGGGGGGGGGGGGGGGTGGGGGGGGGGGGGGGTGGGGGGGGGGGGGGGTGGGGGGGGGGGGGGGTGGGGGGGGGGGGGGGTGGGGGGGGGGGGGGGTGGGGGGGGGGGGGGGTGGGGGGGGGGGGGGGTGGGGGGGGGGGGGGGTGGGGGGGGGGGGGGGTGGGGGGGGGGGGGGGTGGGGGGGGGGGGGGGTGGGGGGGGGGGGGGGTGGGGGGGGGGGGGGGTGGGGGGGGGGGGGGGTGGGGGGGGGGGGGGGTGGGGGGGGGGGGGGGTGGGGGGGGGGGGGGGTGGGGGGGGGGGGGGGTGGGGGGGGGGGGGGGTGGGGGGGGGGGGGGGTGGGGGGGGGGGGGGGTGGGGGGGGGGGGGGGTGGGGGGGGGGGGGGGTGGGGGGGGGGGGGGGTGGGGGGGGGGGGGGGTGGGGGGGGGGGGGGGTGGGGGGGGGGGGGGGTGGGGGGGGGGGGGGGTGGGGGGGGGGGGGGGTGGGGGGGGGGGGGGGTGGGGGGGGGGGGGGGTGGGGGGGGGGGGGGGTGGGGGGGGGGGGGGGTGGGGGGGGGGGGGGGTGGGGGGGGGGGGGGGTGGGGGGGGGGGGGGGTGGGGGGGGGGGGGGGTGGGGGGGGGGGGGGGTGGGGGGGGGGGGGGGTGGGGGGGGGGGGGGGTGGGGGGGGGGGGGGGTGGGGGGGGGGGGGGGTGGGGGGGGGGGGGGGTGGGGGGGGGGGGGGGTGGGGGGGGGGGGGGGTGGGGGGGGGGGGGGGTGGGGGGGGGGGGGGGTGGGGGGGGGGGGGGGTGGGGGGGGGGGGGGGTGGGGGGGGGGGGGGGTGGGGGGGGGGGGGGGTGGGGGGGGGGGGGGGTGGGGGGGGGGGGGGGTGGGGGGGGGGGGGGGTGGGGGGGGGGGGGGGTGGGGGGGGGGGGGGGTGGGGGGGGGGGGGGGTGGGGGGGGGGGGGGGTGGGGGGGGGGGGGGGTGGGGGGGGGGGGGGGT